>NC_041233.1:50615631-50695885 GCF_002837175.3 Physeter macrocephalus
TGGGAAGATTCCCACATGCCGCGGAGCGGCTGGGCCCGTGAGCCATGGCCGCTGGGCCTGCGCGTCCGGAGCCTGTGCTCTGCAACGGGAGAGGCCACGGCAGAGGGAGGCCCCCATACCACAAAAACAAAAAAAAAAACAAACAAACAAAAAAGAAATCGAGGTTTGCCAGAGGAACCTGAATGAACCTGAAAGCAAAGACAGAGGGAAGACACTCCTCCCTCACGTGGTGAGCAGCCGAGGCAGAGATAAAACGTGAGCCGCGCTCACTACACTTGCGATGGACGATGGAGACCGCGAGCTCCGTGGAGCGGGAGGAGATGATGTGGGGGCCGGGAGAGGATTGGGGGGCCAGGAGAGGATGCGGAGACAGGAGAGGATGCGGGGACAAGAGAGGATGCGGAGACAAGAGAGGATGCGGGGGCAGGAGAGGGTGCGGGGGCAGGAGAGGGTGCAGAGGCAGGAGACGATGCGGGGGCGGGCGGCGCTCCAAGCGAGCAGCTGCAGGTGCGGCCAAAGCAGGAACCGCACCTGTGCGGGCAGCCGGGACTCGCGAGCAGGGAGGGCGGACTTCCGACCCGGGGGATCGAAACGCGGACCCTCGTCTCCACGGCTTCCAGAAGCATCGCCTCCAGAACCACCGCCCGGGGACCAGAGGAAGGGCCGCCCCGAGCTGAGGCCGCGCTCTCCCACCTGGTCCAACTCGCAACCAGGCCGGGCGCCTCCCTGGAACCCTGCTCCCGCCGCGGCCTCCTCCTCTTCTCTTCCACCCAGTGGGGAGGCGCGATGCCCTGTAAGATAAACACAGGCGACTCCAGTGAGAACACACAGCTGTTTACTCGGAGTCGGCGGAGTGGCCACCATCACTTGCGTCTGGCGGGGACCCCAGGCAGGCAGGGCGGTGGGAAGCTCCCAGGTGGAAAGGGAAGGCTCGGGGCGCGTTGATGGAAGCTGCTGGCCAGCGGCCCCCTCTCCTCCCCGCCTCCACTGGGACAACGAGACTGGATCTCTGGAGTTCCCCGGGAGGGGCTCGGGCCCCTAGGAGGGCCCACTTCTACTCTACCCGCTCCGCCCCACTTTCCCCTCCAAGCAAACCCCCAGCGCAGCCTGCCCCGACCTCAGCCCCTGGGCTGCAGGGGCTCTGGTCTCCTTCCACCGTGCACCCTGAGCCCTCCCTCCCTCCCCAGAGCTGGCATTTCTCCACAGGGTGCTGGGCAAGGGGTGGCTGTCCTCCTTACCAGCTCTGTGCCATCCCTCCCCCACGCACTCTGGGGCTGGGAGTGTGGAGGGGCTGCAGGGACATTAGGCTCCCCCTGGGGCCCCTGGGTCGTTGGTCTCCCTGGTGACAGGGACACAGCATTCTCCGTTCTAGGAGAGCCTTTGTCTGAAAGCACCACTACGCCACCACCCACCATCCTCTTCCCCATCGCTTCCCTGGATTGCACTGATCTGGGCCACATCTAGTTCCTCTGCAGTGAGCTCCTCCCACCGGGCCCTGCTGCCTCATCTTTCTGTCTCCCAGCCATCCCTTCCTGACAATGGCGCCTGTCCATGGGCTGGGGGACAGATTGGGCAGAGTGGCTCCCTGACTGCTAACCCCGCAGCTGGTGTGGAGATGGATGGTTATGGGCGCTGGCCGGTGACGGCGCTGCATCCCTCCCTTAGACCAAGGCGCCCCTTCCCTCCACTCCCTATTCCTGCCCTGTGGAACAGCCTGGATGCTCTGAGGGGTCCAGGAAAACATGGTTTTGCTCCCAAATGGGGTGGGGGCCAGGGGGACCCCAGCAAGCGGCCCCTCCCCTCCCAGCATCCCCTCCTGCACTTAGTTTCTCCTGGGATCAAATGCATAGTAATGAAAATATTTTGAGGGGAAAAACTTTAGTCCTCTATAAAAGACTTTTAATCTGAGAGAAATCTGGAGACATTGGGGAGTTTTCACAGAGAACTGACAATGGCTGATGCTATGTTTTCTCAGGATCCCTGTGTTTGATAAAGCATTTACGGGGACAACGGCAGAAGCAGACGGATACCAGGAGATAGTGCCACATTCCAGACGAGTGGTGATGGTAGACTGGACCAGGTCATGGATGCAAAGGTGGCAAGAGGACTGTGTCCCTGTGGCTGGCAGCTTGCATCTGCTGAATTAGCAATCAGCTGGCCTGATTTCTGATGGCCTCCAGCAGGGCTCTCTCTGCCTCCCAGACCCAGTATGGCCTCCCATCCTCTTCTCCTGATCTCTTCTCCAAGACCCCCCTCTTCCAGCTAATATCAGAAGATTCAAGTAGCACAGGCCAGGGGAGTGCTATAAGATGTAAGTAGAGAGTAAAGGAGTAAAGGAGAGATGACACAGAGAAAGACAAGGCTATCAGTTCATGGGTCTCAGTTGCAAGCAACGGAAACTAACTCAGGTTGAGTTTGACAAGAAAGGAATTTATAATGTTGGGTAGATCACGAAATTGCCAATATGGATGGAGAGCCAGGTTCTATGAAACACAGGATCAATGCCCACTACTACATGGCACAACTCATCAAGTGTGGACATCCCTATCACCACCAGCAAGCAAAAGAGTCTACATCTTGCACCACCAACCCCTCTAGCACTGCATCCTGCATACCGTTTGCTGCCACTGCTGCCCTAGGAACTCAATCCATGTGGAGGCTCCCAGTCCCTACCCCTTTGAGTCACTGGTTCCTACTTCCAAGTCACTGTTAGTCACTGGACCATGCCCTAGCTGCAAGGGAGTCTAGGAAAGCAAGAGTTTGGCATTTTCATCTCCCACTGAGTGAGGCAACCTCTGCATCCCACTATGGCTAATAAGGGTGGGAAAAGACCAAACATCCAAGGGATTGCAGATGCAATACACAAGTGTCCATAAGAGAAAGTATATCAGTTGGGGACCAGTGAATGAACTATGATTATAAAATTACTGGACTGATTTCATTCTGTGGCTCTAATCCACACTACCTGAAGGAAAACCCAAGAGAAAAATTATTCTCCTGAGGGAACCACCTGAAATGAAACACTTGTTTGGATATTTGTTTAAATATTATTGTCAACAGCCCGATAAAATTTTTATGAAACAATGTTTCTGATAGATAGATAAATAGACAGACACACATTACAGTCAAATCCGGACAATATCATTTGACACTCCTTCTGATACAGCTGTAACTACAGCTGAATAAACCCTTGGAACTCCCAGGTATTCAAACAAATAAATTACCTTTTCAACCAGTTAGTTTGAGATGAGTTTCTGTCACTTGCACCTAAGAGAATCTGAAATATTTGAATAAAATTGGCACTTAACATTTGTTGATGCTATTTGTTTGTACTACAGACATAAATGGACTTATATGAGAGTACTTTTAATTCATATCAGAAGGAAATGGAAAATAAAAACAGAAATGATTGTAGATTTATTTTTATAACCCTTCATCTGTGAGAACTGTGATAAATTTTATTTTCTTTACAATTTTTTCTTAGTTTTTATGTTTAGTTTTTCTTAATATTTGTAAGTGGGACAAAAGCATGTTTAACAAAAAGGTGAGGTCCTACTGTATTTTGAAAAATTTATACATTTCAGGCAAGGCAGGTTCTACTTGCTCCTGGAAAGGAATAAATATTGACATAGATTTAAGGCCAATTTGTGAAAGAATAGATGTTAAAACTTAAGCTATTTATAAAATATGAGGGGAAAGGAACAAAGAAGATTACATTTGTGATGAAATATAGTAATAGTATAAAATTAGGGTCAATTAAACATTTGAGCCTAGCACTGATGCCCCCTTATCCTCAATACACACACACACACACACACACACACACACAAAGCAGTTACTCTGCTCTAAGGGTCCTAGGACACTAGATTAAACTTAAATAGTACATAAAATGTGTATAAGAATTTTATGAGACAGTTCCCACTAATCATCAAAAAATGAACAAGGGCATTTACCTCCCCGCCCCTCCTATAACTCCTAAAATGATAGTAAAGGGAATAATTTACAAGGTCAAACCACAAGGATAAGCAGAAGTGGCAGGAAGACAATAGCAATGAAAGTTTGGAAGCAAGAATGCCTGTGTACAAGTAGTAACTTTTCTGCAAACATGAGGAAGCCAAACCCTGACCAGCAGCAACAGAGTGTTAGCAAGCTCTTCCCTGCTGCGGCCCCTCGGAAGCTCTGGACCAGAGGCGTCAGGGACCCTGTGGAGGATCAGGTGGGTGAAAACTTGGGGGAGTCAATGCGAGTCTGAACACAGAGTGGCTGGAAGTCCATATCCACTCCACTGGTTGAAGACTGGAGGTTTACTCCCTGGAGATGCTCATTCAACTAAGCTCTGGACTCTAGGGCCCCAGCCTCCCCTGTAGGCAGTAAGGCTGTGCTGAAAACATGGGAACAAGTGAGAATCTACACACCGAACAGTGAGCCTCTTGTCCACTAGGCTCCCCGAATATTGGTGGTTAATTTAGGGTGCAGCTTTCAGGCTACCTTTACTCTCTTCTGTTTATATTTATATGTTTTGAATTCTTTATAATAACGTGTATCATTTATGTATGTAAACAAAATTCAGGAGGTAAATTACTTCCAACTTAGACATACCAGGCGCCAAAGAATGTGTTGCTTTGCTCCAACAAAGAAATGACATCTTGAAGAGCAGCTACGTTGGAGTGACCATCCAAGTAAGTTGATAATTCACTGTTATTCACCAAGATCCACTTGCCCTTTGCATAGACATAATTGAGCAATCCTTTAAAGAGAAAGAAATTGGGGTTAAGATTGCACAACTGATAAGTGTCTGACCAGAATTCAAACCCATTTGTCGGGCTCCAAAGTCTAAGCGGACATCCCACACCGTAAGACCTCAGAGGCTCTGTAATCACATCAAGTTGCCACCCACAAATCTGGACTTGCAGATCCATCACTAGGAATTAGTTAGTCTCACTTTTTGGTGAAGAATACATTTTTAAAAAAATCACCCTCTCCCAAACATTAAATAAATTGCAAGGTGGGTACCAAAGTAAGATCCAATCCTTCTCCCGCGGTAATTGAATGATCTCTGATGGAAGTTTAAATCGTGACTGGCTTTCTAGATGGCGGTTTGGTAACGAATCAACATCCTTAACGGCCGCATGGGCGCACGCGGCGGGACTGCAGGGGGACCGAGTTGTCCGTCGGCTTCCAGCCTCACGCCCGTGTCCCCACTTGGAGCCCCAGCTCCTGGGACTCGGGCCGCCGAGTCCAGCAGAGCTCCGGGAGGCGCTGAAGCGCGAGGCGAGGCTTTGACAATGACAAGGTCACTTGCAAGTTGCCCACCCAGGGTGAAAAGAGCTTCGACTCTGTGGCCAAACTGCACAACGTGAGGAGCTTGGAGGAAACGCCAACTGTTTCATCCCATACACCGTGCACCAAGGCGAAAAGCCACTGCGGGAGAGGATGTGGACCCGGCTAAGGCCAAGAATTCTGACAGTGCTTCGTGACATTTTATGACCCATTCCTGGCTGTTCTTCCGCAGATAACAGCAGGTCATCTAAAGCAACCTCACACAAACAGGAACTGCGCGTTCCCTTCACGAACGAGTCCGCAGCGACGAGCGCCGGCCTTCCAGCTGTAGAGCCAAGACAAAGAAAATGATCAGGAATAAAGAGGGGCATTACATAATGATGGGTCGATTCCCCAAGAAGCGATAACAGTCTTTAATGTGGATGAACCTAACAACAGAGAGCCAAAATTTGTGAGGCAAAGATGGATAGAATTGAAAGGAGAAATAAACCAATCCTCTACACAGTTGGCGACTCCAACATCCCTCTATCAGAAATGGACAGATCCAGCAGGCAGAAAATCAGTTAAGGATGTAGTTGAACTGAACTGCACCATCAGTCAATTGGATCTGTTGACATCTATAGATTACTTCATCCAGCACTGCAGAGTATACATTTTTATCAACCTCACATGGAACATTCACCAAGATAGATTACATTCTGGGGTGTAAAATGCACTTTAACAAATTCAAAACAGAAATAATACAGTGTACTCTCAGACCACAATGGAATTAAACTAGAAATCAAAAACAGAAAGATAGCTGCAAAACCTCCAAATAGCAGAAGATTAAATAACATACTTCTAAATAACACATAAGTCAAAAAACAAGTCTCAAGAGAAATTAAAAAATTTTTTTGAACTAAATGAAAATACAACTTATAAAAATTTGTAGTATCCAACAAAGGTGATGCTAAAGGAAAATATATATAGCATTGAATGCATGTATTAGAAAAGAAGGAAGATCTAATATCTGTAAGCCTCCACCTTAGTAAACTAGAAAACAAACAGCAAACTAAATCCAAAATAAATAGAAGAAAAGAAAAAATAAAAAATTAGAGCAGAAATCAATGAAATTGAATATAGGAAATCAATAGAGAAAATCAAAGAAACCAAAAACTGGTTCTCTGAAAGGTCAGTAAAATCGATAAGCCTCCAGCCAAGCTAACCAAGAAAGAGAAGACACAAATTGCTAATATCAGACATGAAAAAGAGGCCAGCACTACTGATCCCACAGACATTAAAACAATAATAGAGGAATATTATGAACAACTCCATGTGCACAAATTCTGTTGATCTTTTTAAAGAACTAAATTTAGGTTTTGTTGATTTTCTCTATTTTTTTCTATTCTTTATTTCATTTATTGTTTCTCTAATCTTTATTATTTCCTTTCTTCTGTGACATTTGGGTTTAGTTTTCTCCTCTTTTTCCAGTTATTTAATGTAAACAATTAGGTGATTGATGTGAGAAATTTCTTCTTCATTAATATATGTATTTACAGCTATAAATTTCCCTCCTAGCACTGCTTTGGCTGTATCTTATAATTTTTAGTATGTTGTATTTTTTTTAAACATCTTTATTGGAGTATAATTGCTTTACAATGGTGTATTAGTTTCTGCTGTACAACAAAGCTAAACAGCTATACATATAGTATGTTGTATTTTTATTTTCATTTTCCTCATGCTATTCTCATTTCCCTTGTGATTTCTTCCTTGACCCATTGGTTCTTTAAGTGTATGTTGTTTAATTTCCACATATTTGTTAGTTTTCTATTTTTTTCCTTCTGTTATTGATTTCTAGTTTTATTCCATTGAAATAAGAAAGGTACTTTGTATGATACCAATCTTTTAAAATTTATTAAGTTTTGGTTGTGGATTAACATATAGTCTATCCTAGAGAATATTCTATTTGTGCTTGAGAAGAATGTATTCTGCTGTTGTTCAGTGAAGTGTTCTGTATGTGTGTCTTAGGTCTAACTGGTTTATAGTGTTGTCAAAGTCCTCTGTTTCCTTATTGAGCTTCTGTCTGGCTGTTCTATCCATTATTGGAAGCGGGGTATTGAAATAGTCAACTATTATTGTAGAATTGTCCACTTTTCCCTTCATTTCTGTCAATTTTTACTCCATATAACTTGGGGCTATGTTATTAGATAGGTATTTGTTTATAATTCTTACATATTCTTGATGAACTGAAACTTTTATGAATATATAATATCATTTTTTGTCTCATAACCTTTTTTGACAATCTATGTTGTCTGATAATAATATAACAACCCCAGCTCTCTTTTGGTTACTATTTTCATGGACTATCCTTTCCATCCTTTTACTTTTAATCTCTTTGTGTCTTTGTATCCAAAATAAATCTCCTTTAGACAACATGTGGTTGTATTATACGTATACAAAATATATATATTATCTGCATGAGGGAAACTACAAAATTCTGATGAAAGAAATCAATAAAATCTAAATAAATGGAGAGATATTCCACATTCATGGACAGGAAGACTCATGTTAAGATATCAGTTCTTCCTAACTTGATCTATAGATTCAACACAGTCCCAATCAAAATCCTACCAAGTTACTTTTTGAATACCAACAAACTGATTCTAAAGTTTGTATCAAAGGCAAAAGACCCAGAATAGCCAAAACAATATTGAAGAACAAAGCTGGAGGACTGACACTACCGACTTTAAGACTTACTATAAAGCTACAGTAATGAAGATGGTGTGTATTAAAGAATAGACAAATAGATCAATGCAACAGAATAGAGAGCCCAAAAATAGACCCATACAAATATAGCCAACATATACTTGACAAAAAGGCAAAGGCAATTCAATGGAGAAAGGATAGTCTTTTCAACAAATGGTGCTGGAACAACTGGACATCCACACGCAAAAAAAAGAATCTAGACACAGACCTTATACTTTTCACAAAAATTAACTGAAAATGGATCTTATACCTAACAGTAAAATATAGAACTGTACTCCTAGATGATAATATAGGAGAAAACTGAGGTGACCTTGGGTTTGGCAATAGTTTTTATTTTTATTTATTTATTTATTTTTGGCTGCATCATGTGGGATGTGGGATCTTAGTTCCCTGACCAGGGATCGAACCCACGTCACCTGCATTGGAAGCACGGAGTCTTAACCACTGGACCGCCAGGGAAGTCCCTTGGCAATAGTTTTTAGATACAACACCAAAAACACAATCCATGAAAGAAAAAAATTGATAAGTTGGACTTCATTAAAATGAAACATTTCTGCTCTGTGAAAGAAACTTTAAGAGAATAAAATGACAAGCTACAGACTGGGAGAAAATATTTGCAAAATACGTTTCTAGTAAAGGACTTGTAACCAAAATATACAAAGAACCCTTCAAACTTAATAATAAGAAAACAAACAACCCCATTAAAAAGTGAACCAAACATTTGAACAGACACCTTACCAAAGATGGCAAATAGCAGATGAAAAGATGCTATTTCAATATCAAATGTCATTAGGGAATTGCAAATTAAACAATGAGATAGCACTATATAGCTACTAGGATGGCTAAAATCCCAAACACTGACAATGCCAAATACTGGCCTGGATGTGGAGCCACAGGAACTCTCATTTATTGCTGGTGGGAATGCAAAATAGTAGAGCCATTTTGGAAGATAGTTTGGTAGTTTCTTACAAAGGTAAACAGTTTCACCATACAACCCAGCAGTCATGCTCCTTGGTATTTACCCAAATGAGTTGAAAACTATGTCCACTCAAAAACCTGCACACAGATGTTTATAGCAGTCTTATTCACAATTCTCCAAATGTAGATTCAATCAAGATGTCCTTCAATAGGTGAATGGATGAACTGTGATACATCCATACAGTGGAATATTATTCAGCAATAAAAAGAAATGAGCTATCAAAAAAAAGAACTTGGAAGAAACTTAAATGCATATTGTTAAATAAAAGAAGCCATTCTGAAAAGGCTACATACTGTATTATTCCAACTACAAAATTCTGGAAAAGGCAAAACTATAGAGACAGTAAAATGGTTGGCGGAAGTTCTAAGAGGAGGGATAGTTGAATAGGTGGAGTACAGGGGATTTGTAGGGCAGAGAAACTATTCTGTCTGTACTGTAATAATGGTTGACATGACATTATGTATTTGTCAAACCCTTTGTACACAGACTGTACAACACAAAGAGTGAACCCTAATGTAAACTATAGACTTTAGTTAACAATAATATATCAGTGTTGAGTTGTCAATTGTAACAAATGTACCACACTAAAGTAAGAAGTTAATAAGGGAAATTGTGTTTGGGTGGTAAAATGGGGGAGAATGGAGTATTTTGGAATCTGTACATTCTGCTCAATTTTTCTATAAACCTAAAACTGTTCCCCCCCAAATAAAATCTATTAAGTTTTTAGGGGACTTCCCTGGTGGCACAGTGGTTGGGAATCTGCCTGCCAATGCAAGGGACACGGGTTCGAGCTCTGGTCTGGGAAGATCCCACATGCCGCGGAGCAACTAAGCCCGTGCGCCACAACTACTGAGCCCACGTGCCACAACTACTGAAGCCCGAGCGCCTAGAGCCTGTGCTCTGCAACAAGAGAAGCCACCGCAACGAGAAGCCCGCGCACTGCAACGAAGAGTAGCCCCCGCTCCACGCAACTAGAGAAAGCCCCGCGCACAGCAACAGAGACCCAGTGTAGCCAAAAATAAATAAATAAAATAAATTTATTTTTTTTAAAAATCAACTGACTTTAAAAAAATTAATAGATTTTTAAAAATTAATTAATTAATTAATTAATTTTTGGCTGTGCTGGGTCTCTGCTGCCGCACTCGGGCTTTCTCTAGTTGCGTGGAGTGGGGGCTACTCTTCGTTGCGGTGTGCGGGCTTCTCTTGTTGCAGAGCACTGGCTCTAGGTGCGTGGGCTTCAGGAGTTGTGGTACACGGGCTCTAGAGCACAGGCTCAATAGTTGTGGCACACGGGCTTAGCTGCTCCGCGGCATGTGGGCTCTTCCCAAACCAGGGCTCGAACCCGTGTCCCCTGAATTGGCAGGCGGATTCGTAACCATTGCACCACCAGGGAAGACCAGTCAGTTGATTTTTAACATAAAATGGGAAAGCACTAGAAAGACTTTAGTCAGGAAAGCGACCTGGTCAGATTAGGCGAGGGGTAAAGCTGTCTCAAGGCAGTGTGGAAAGGAATGGGGGTAGAGTGAAGACAAAGAGGAAAATATACAAAGCCTGCCTTCAAGGAGTCATGCCCCGTCCACATCGAAGATGGAGACAGTCTCAGCTAGGGTAATGAGGAAGGAAAAGAGGAGATGGGCTTGAGAAATATTTAGGAGGTCAAATAGGCAAGATGTGGTGGTTGGTTGTATGTAAATGGTAAGAGAGGGAAAGGAGAGGATGAGGCCCTGGTGACCAGGTGGGTAATATTCTGCCTGATTAGACAGCAGTCCCCCTGTTGACTGTCAGATACCCTCTGGTGTCCATTCCTTTGTCATCACAGATTGAAATATGTACTCATTTGTGTGCTTGTTTGCTTAGTAGCAGTCTGCCCCTCCAGACTGAAAATGCAGTGGGGTAGAATGATGTCTGGTTTGGCTCATCCTTGTACCACCAGCACTAGCAAAGTGAGTGGCACGTAGTCAGCACTGAATAAAAGCTGTCCAAAAAATACACAGAATGGGAAACGGAATATACAGGAAGAAAAGACACTTCAACGAGTTCCTTTTTGGACGTGGTGAGTTTGAAATGAATGTGCAAAAATCCAGGTGGCAGTTGGAAATGAGCCTGAAAACTCACGGAGAGGTTAGGTCTGGAGATAAAGACTTGAGTGTTACCAGAGTGTAATAAAAGCCTGAACGTGAGAAGACCATCAGCAGCAGACCTGATGAAATTCAACAATTAAAGGGATTTACTTCCTCCTACTTCTTAGTCAATTACTTTTGCTTTCCAGAAGTACACTGTCACTGTCCCCTGGGCAGCTCACAGAGACGGCTTGTGACAGCTCCAGGGTGCACAATTCTAGGTTGTGCTCCAGGGAGGACCCACCCAAACCTTTAGGACCTTTCCAGGGAGACCTCATATGCCTATAATATCTTCCCCCTATTTTGCCAACTCAATTCTTCCAAGTTCTTCACACAACCCCTGATTTCCGAGAAATCCTATTCCATGAAATTCTCCTGCACGAGACCATAGAACAGCAATTATCCTGAATATCCTAGCCATCAAATAGCAAATTGCCCACTCTGCTTAATCAAAATGTAGAAATCTTACTCTTTCCCAGTTCATTTTCCAATTAGATACCTTTGTCGTCTGTCCACCCTAAAGACCAAATTAGGCCTGCGTTGATACAAATGCCTGTTTTTTATTACCATTTGGTTTATTATTTCTATTCTGTTGACTGTGTGTTCAGTCACAGCAGGGGTCTGTACTTTAACCTGGTGCCGACCCTGAAGAAATCACAGGCTATGCCAGGTAGGGTGACAGGACTTCCTGGCTTTTCTAGTACCATTGTGTTGAAAATGTTCCCCCTAACCAAGTGGTATGTCGAACTATGGATTTTGGCTCAGATAATATTCATCAGGGAAGGATCCAGGCTCCTCCTGCCTGTCCTCTCTGACATCCTTAGTTATACTGGCTTTTATCCTCACACTTGTCATCTCATGGACAGTGATGGTTATTCCACCTCCAAGTTTTGTGTCCCCAGGAATATGGGGCAGGAGGAGGGGGCAACAAGGGAGAAAAGGAATTTTTTTTTGTACTAAGTCTTATCATTTCATTCTGGAAGGGAAGCCTCCCTAGTGTTTTTTACCTACATCTCATTGACCATCTGCAGCTAAAAGGGGACAGAGATTAAGATTGTAGCTTTTATAGCTTCTATGAGCTTCTATGATAGAGCTTGGCAAGAGATGGGAGAAACTGAGAGTTGAGAATTGCCAATCAAGTATTTCAGGTTTAGAAATGAACATAAAGGGGAATTCCCTGGCAGTCTAGTGGTTAGGACTCTGCGCTTTTTTTGCTGAGGGCGAGGGTCTGATTCCTGGTGAAGCAACTAAGATCCCACAAGCCGCACGGCCAGAAATAAAAAAATTTTTAAAAAGAAATAAACGTAAGGTTCATTATTATGTCTGCATATTTCCTAAAATCCTGTGAGCATATCTTAAGCTAATCTACTCATGCTGATGTTGATTTCTATTTGCATAATTCTTAGAGTAATTTTATTTCAAAAATTTCCACTCTATAATATATCAACAACGCTACCCATCCTTTTTTATTTTCAGTTTTGATGTCAGTTTATATGGTCTATTTTATCAAAGTGAGCTAGAGAAGGAATTGAAAATATTTCTAGATGCTAGTTGTGGGTAAATAAGATATATTTTTCTCCACATGTTATTCCTTAAGTTAGACCTGGAACTTTTGCCAGTGGTGGCAAGAACAGTACCAAAGATAATTTTACCTATCTTCTCACATTTGTGCTGCTTGGCACATTACATAAATTGGAGTTGACGCAACTGTGACGTCGGAGACTGGGTTTTATGTGGGGCCTTTTTCATGGAGAAGTGCTTTGTCTCCCTCTGGTGGACAAACTCATCTTTGCAACGTCAGCGGTAATTCTCAGGCCCGGGTGCACTTCAGGATCACCAGGGGTGCCACAATCCCAATATGTGCTAAGCAAACACACAGACACACAGACACACACACACACACACACACACACACACACACACACACACACACACAATTAGACTGGTCCCTGGGCAAAACTGTCAAATAATTTCAACCCAATTTTGATACCCTATGTATTTACCAAAAACTTTCTCACATATTTTCTCATTTAATCCTCTCAAGAACTTGTTAAAATGAGTTTTCCCTCTTCTCATGAATACAAACACTCACCTAAGAACACAGAGCCCTTGCATATCTTAGGTGCACATTCAGACCCTGCTTTTCCCTGCATCTTTGTGTTCATTAAATCCTACAGTGCCAGAACTGGCTTCCTTCTCAGTTTGCTATCTTTTCAAAAAGCTTCTCAAATTAATTCCCACTGACAATGGATCGATTTTAGTTATTAAAAAGGAGATCAAGTTCTGCTTCTGGCAATGGTTGACCAGATGGTTCTGTGCTCTCTCACTGAAAACAACTAGGAGAGTACATACTATTAAAAGAGCGAAAAGGCAAGCCAGAGAGTGAGAAATAGTATTTGCAATGCATATAACTGACAAAAGAGCTCAGATCCAGAATACACACAACTCCTATGACTCACTAAGAAAAAGACTGGCAACACACACAAAAAAAGGGGGGGCATGAGACTTCACAAAAGGGAATATTCAAATAGTCAATAAATATATGAAAAGGCTCTCTTCTTCATTAGTATACAAAGAAATACAAATTAAAACTACAAAGTATTCACCTACCACACCCATTAGAATGGTCACAATTGAAAAGACGAACAATACCAAGTTATGGGGAGTAACTGCAACTCTCATCCCTGCTGGTGAGTGTGTAAGTTGGTACAACCACTTTGGAAAATTGTTTGATGGCATCTCCTAAAGTTGAACATACATGGTTATCTATGACATAGCAATTTCACTCCTAGGTACACCCACAGAAATGCATGTAAGTGTGTACACAAAGACATGTTTAAGAATGTTTATAGCATTATTTATAAATAACCATTTGGAAACCTAAATGTCCTTTAATAGTATAATGGATAAATTGTGATATATTTATACAATGGAATTCTATAGAATAAAAGTGGAAAAAACTATAGCTACACACACAATAAATGGGTAATCTAACATGAAATTTTGTACAAAGTCAAGCACAGGCAAGGCATATTTTTAAAATTTCATTTGTATCAAGTTCAAAGCAGGTAAAACTAATCTATGCTGTAAGAAGTCAAGACAGTGGTTACCTTTAGGTAAGAGGGAGAGGTAGAAAGTGTAAAGGGGAAAGGGATAATGATACAATTCTTCCCCTGAGTTGTCAGTACACAGATGTGTTCAGTTTGGGATAATTCACTGAGCTGTAAACCATTTTGTGCACTTGAGTAAAAGAAATTTCTAAAGCAAAACAGAATATTCAAAAAAAGTTTTGTAAAACTAACTAAAAGTCTTCCTTGTGTTTTTCACCATAAGTGAGGAGAGTTTTAATTGATGGGATGTTATCAACAGTGTTCCTCAAACTTTACTGTACATATGACTCATCTGAGAATCTTGTTAAAAGGCAGCTTTGATCCAGTATTCTGGTGTGGGGCTCACAATTCTTGCATTTCTAGTGTTAACTTAAAGAAAAATGCACATGAGAATTGTGAGTTTGAGTTTGATTCGGGGTCTTACTGAGGACTCCCGCCAGGGAGACAGCCACTCAGTAGCTCTGAGGAGCTGCTCTGAAGAGGTGGGCGAGGAGCCAGGATACACATGACTTTTCTTTGGGTGGGAAATACGTGTAGTCAGGCATGCATCTTGGTAAAAGATCACTGCTAAACACAAAGAACAGACATCTCAAGTTAATGATTTTAGGTTTTTCTCTGTGTGGGAAGATGCAAGAATCTGAGGTCATTGAAATTCTTCCTGAGACTTCCATAGTGGCGCAGTGCCTAAGAATCCGCCTGCCAGTGCAGGGGACACAGGTTCAAGCCCTGGTCCAGGAAGATCCCACGTGCTGCGGAGCAACTAAGCCCGTGCACCACAACTACTGAGCCTGTGCTCTAGAGCCCGCGAGCCACAACTACTGAGTCCATGTGCCACAACTACTGAAGCCCGCACGTCCTGGAGCCTGCGTGCCGCAACAAGAGAAGCCACTGCAATGAGAAGCCCACGCTCCACAATGAAGAGTAGCCCCCGCTCGCTGCAACTAGAGAAAGCCCGTGCGCAGCAACGAAGACCTAACGCAGCCAAAGAGAAAAAAAATAAAAATAAAAGAAATTCTTCCTGAGATATGCACCTAATTATCTAGGGGCCAAAGCACAGAACGGCTCATCCTGTTTTTTTCATCCTGAATTCCCCTCAGGGTGCACTGTTGGTGGGTGACTGCGGTGGGTTGTGATTTAACCCACTTGTATAACTGGGTGATGAGTGACGCTGTTTATTCTTTTTTGTTCACAGTCTCTCCCCTTTTGGTCATAAATTCGATTAAGGTTTGAGAGGCATTTTATGACAAATTTGTCCCATGGTGCTAGGAGTCTCATTCCTAGGTTTAGTGAGGATTTCATTGAGAGGCCATTCAAGAGCTATATCTGGATTAGGTCCTGTTAATAACCTAAAAATTCTCTGGATCATCTGTCTTACTAGTCTATTATGATCCAGGAAATGTTTCTCCCTTGTTGCTTCTTCCTATATCTATTAAAATTAATTTTATACAGAGCTATATATGTGATCAATTGCCTCAAGATGTTTAGCTGTCATCAATTTTGTCAGAGAGCTAGTTACACAGCAGGTGATGCAAGAAACAACAATAATAAAATAACAGGATATCACTAGTAACATTAATAAGATTAGAGTACGCAGCAAGAGACACAAAGCATAAACAGTTTAAAAACTACAAAGAGAGATCAATTAGAACAATGATTAGTGTAACTAGTCGCAACCTGGATCATAATAAACCACCGAGTCCAGAGGGGAGCCAGCCAAAGAAGCCAAATTCTGGATGGATCAGGTAGAGAGAAATAGATGTTAACTAAGTATAACTTAAGAAGGCTTATCATCACTTATTTGACAATGCTTCCCATGTAATTTAACACACCAAATAAGTATAATTAGTTTAATACCTCTCTTTGAGATGTTTCAAGGGCCCTCTGAAACATCCCAAAGTTAGCTAGAGGTCAAAAGAACTCTATTTAGAATCTGATTTGGGGAAGTTTGTCAAAAATATCAAAAGTTTTAAAAACAACTTGATCAATTAGGATTGAAGCATAGATCACTGTGAAACAGTACTTATTCATTTAACCGAAGCGATAACAAAAGATTTCAAAGGCAAATATAGAAAGTTACAACAGATTACTTAAGAGGTAAAGAAACTGTTATCAAAAGCAGATATTCCAAAAAAACTTTGTCCTCTTAACAGAAAGAATAAAATTCTAGTTTTGTACAACCTTACTTTTAAGATTCATTTATTTAATTTGTTCTAAACCTAGCCAGTCCTAACCATACACAAAACTCTTTTCTCAGGGTTCCTTTTCCATAACCTTTCTATAACTTACTTTTTTAATCTTTAACCTTAGCCTCCATTAGGACCCCATCAACAAGTCTTGGTCTTATAAGGAGTTCCAGAAACTTTTCCTTTTCATCTGCCAGCTGTTTTATCCATTCCTGTATAAAAGGCTTTGGGATCCCCAGTGAGGGGTCCAGCCAAGGAACCCAGGCCCTTTTGTCAGTGTTTAACTTGATTAATTGGCCTAACTGTTGCTCTAAGCAATTGCTGATCAGTTCTCTCAGTGTAAATTTTCCCTTCCAGCCCCTTAATTTTTTCCAAACTGGGGTAAATAGAGCAAACTTGTTTGGGGCCCTTTAATATTGGGTGGACCCAACAGAGGGTCGCCTTGGCTCATCCAACCTTAAGTAGTGCTGTTTCAATGCCTTTGTTTTAATCCCATGAATATCCAAGCCACAGGACTTTCCCCTTAATAACCCTTTCTATTCCCTTGTTAACCTAATTAACATTAATTAACCTAATGTTTTATTAGCATCTGTAAGACCCAGTGAGGGAAGCTGAGATCACAAATTCAAATAGGCTTCCCGAACAGATGTTTTTTTGGTTTATTTTTTAAACTAAGGGAGTTCTTAAGGTTAGTCATTACATTTCTTTGTGTCCACCTTTTAATTTGGTCTTTCCTATAGCTACCAATAAAATAGCTGTTTACAAGGAGAGCGCTCTAGAAATATACCAGTTTAGAAGTGTTTCCAATTTAAAGGATCCATCATTTGGCCATTGATGAGTAGGATCTGAATAGGGATTCAAATGAGTAAGACACAAGGTGTCCCCATAGGATCGTACAAAGGATGCAGCCCTCACAAGATCCAGAAAGTTTATTTGCAAAAATAGTCTTAGAAAGTAAGGGCCTTTATTGTACAGGTGGATCCAATGAAAGTTGACATGATGAAGGCCCCTTATGGATTGGAAACTCTTATGACAAACTCTCCTGAGAGCTGACAGGGCCAAAGGGAGTGCTCGGAATCCTAGTCTCTTCAACTGGCTTCCAAATGTACACTGTATGAGGACCTTCCAGATGGCAGAGGCCAGAGTTTTCTCACTGATCAACAAACCAAGCTCTCAAGACATAGAACAAGATGCCTAAGAAAATCAGGTACATTTACATCTCAAAGGCACAGGGAGATAACGCAAGTTCCTCCTAGAAGGGTGTCTGGGTTTCTCCCTCCAGCAGACTAAAACCACCATGGGTGCTCAAGCACTGGATGGCCAGTTCTAATGTGTACAACCCCAGATGAGCGTATCTTTAATTAATGAGTGGGTTTCTCTACGGGACCGCTGCATGGTATGAGGACTTGCCTCCACCACTCCTGTAAATTTCTCAGTTGCCTGAGAAAGCTGGAACCAGCTGGGAGGAGCTTTTTGTCTCTTATTTTGGAGCTAAAAGCTCTCATATGGTGTCTTCATTTTTATTCCAACAAACTGTTAAAGTAGCCCATTCAAGGAAAGACGCCAGGTTAGCCTTTACATAATCATCCAGTCCAAACCTTTCCGGTGTCTTTCAGCTAGACAATTTTCTCAGTGCATTTGAACTGAGCAACCGTCCCAGTGTCTTTCAACTGAGAATTCAGGTACCTCTTCTTGAACTGCCTTAAGTTCAAGGAAAACCTACTCCTCATAACAAGTTTACCAACCACTGAATAAAACTCAGAATCGTCACCCAAGACGGGAGATCCAAGACCAAGAGAGACTTACCCAGTCACTGAGGAGGTCGATGGGCTTTCTCTAAAGAAGTTTCCTAATGTCTTTTGATCCCATCTGCTGACCTCAGTCTCCAGGGAATCACCCATCTTCCTTCTCACTGTAGTTTTCCTCTCCTGTTGGCTTAAATTTGCATTTCCCCATGACTCATGATGTTATCTTTTCATGTACATATTGACCATTACTTACATCTCCTTTGGTGAAGCATCTATTGAATTCTTTTCCAACATTTTTTTCTTATGCGTTTCTTGTATATTCTTATATGTAAGTCCTTTGTCTGATTTATGTATTGTAAATATTTCCTCCCAGTCAGCAGCTTGCCATTTTCTTTTCTTAATGGTGTCTTTTAAGGAGAAGACAGTTTTAAACTTGAAAAACTTCAATATGTCCACTTTTTCTTTGATGGTTAGTGACTTTTGCATCCTAAGAAATTTTTGCCTAACAAACTTCAAAGAGATTTTCTCCTATGTTTCCCTGTAGAACTTTTACAGTTCTAGTTTTTATGCTTAAATCTGTAGGCCTTTTTGAGTTAATTCTGTATATACTGTGAGATAAGGGTTAAGGTTCTTTTTTTTTTTTTTTTTATCCCGTAAGGATATCCAGTTGTTCTTGAACCATTCATAGAAAAGACTACTTTTCCCCCATCAAATTACCATGACACTTTAGTCAAAAATTAATTGAAAGTAAGGTGGGACTCTATTTCTGGACTCTACTCCCTTCCATTGATCCATATGTCAATCCTTAGGCCAATACTCACTAGCTTGATTATAGTTTCATATAAGCCCTGCTATCAGGAAGGATAAATTTGTTCTTCTTCAGAATTATTTTAGCTATTCAATTCTTTGCATGTTCATGTAAAATTTTAAATCAGCTTGTCTGATTTTAATGTCTGTCCAAAAAGCCTGCAGGAATTCTGACAAGCATTGCTTTAGAATCTATAGCTCAGTGGGGAAAAAAGAGATATCTTAAAAGCACTGTCCTACAATCCACGAATATGGATTTTGTCCTTTTATTTTGGTCTTTAAAAACTTTCCTTCAGTAACGTTTTGAAGTTTTCAGTGTATGGGTTTTTCACATTTAAAAATATTTTGCCCCTAAATACTTTTTTGGTGCTATTATAGATTATGTGAATTTTGTGGACAGTATAATTTGTTGACATAAAATTGATTTGTTAATGTTATTTCCTGCAATCTTGTTAATTCAATTATTATTAGTACCATTTTTGTAGTCCTTAAGAGTTTTTTTGGTATGTGCAAAAAACTGACGAGGACCTCATATCAAGTTTGAAAAAAGCAGTGAGAACATACAGTAAGAACATACATCCTCATCTTGGTGCATCTCTTAGGGTCAAAGTATTCAATATTTTATCAATATTTTATCCTTCAATCAATATTTTATCCTTCAATATTTTATCAATATTTTATCCTTACTTATGATGTGACCAGTAGGTATTTTTAAAATTCCCTTTATTAGTTTGAGGAAGTCCCCTTCCATTCCTTGTTTGCTGAGAGCTGTTAGTATGAACTTTGTAAAATGCTCTTACTCTACCTATTGGAACAACTATGTGGTTTTTCCTCCTTAATTCTGTCACTATGGTAAACAATACTAATTTTCAAATATTATACCAACCTTGCATTCCTCCCACTCTGTCTTCATGTAAAGTTGGTATAATATTTGAAAATCAGCTGTATAAAAAAATTCTTTTTTATACATCGTTGGATTCAAATTGCCAACATTTTGTTAAAGACTTTCAGGACTTTTAAAAGGGTAATTGATTTAGAGCTTTCTTTACTTGAAATACCTGTGTCTGAGTTTGGTATAAGGGTAATGCTGACCTCATAAAAGCGTTCCCTCCTGCTTTCTAAAATGTAAGATTGGTATAATTTCATCCTTAAATGTCTGATAGAATTCACCAATGAAGCCAACTGGGTTTGGGATTTTCTTTGTGGCAAGGGCATTAATTCAATTTCTTAAAACAGATTAAGGGAATATTCCTATTTTCTATTTCCTTTCATGTCTGTTTTGGTAATTTTTGTCTTTCAGGAAATGTACCTCTTTCATCTAAGTTTTCAAAATTACTTGTCTATAATGTCTAAACAAAAACAAAGGGGACACAGGCCAGACCTACCTTTGGGTGAGACCCAATTCCTGACTACACATCGACAATGTTATTAAGAGATACCTGATGAAGGATTTAGGGGTGAGGAGTCACGACATCTACAGAGAGAGAGGGAGGGAGGGAGCAATGCGCAGCAAACATTATTAAACTGGTGAATACAGGGTGAAGGCTATATGGGCATTCACTGTACTATTTCTACAACCTCTGTAGATTTAAAACTTTTCCAAAAAGAAGTTAAATGATATATTCATATTCTACAACCCAGTGATTTAAAGAAATAATCAGAAAACCACACACATACTCTGTCTGCACAAGGAGTTTTATCATGGATCAGAGTTTGAAAACACCCTAAATATCCCACTCTTAAGAGGACTGGATCAACAAACTACAGTATGACACCAAAAACAACAATAATGACAACAACAACAAATACCACAAATTTCCCAAGAGAATCCACGTGGAAAATTCTCAATATAGATAGACTATGGAAGGAAAAAGTTGTAACACTGGATATATGACCCCATTCTACATGCACGGGCAAAAGACTGCAAAATAACAATGCAAAAAATGTGGTTGTCTTGGAGTGGTGGGGTTACAGATGAACTTGACTCTTCTTCACACTCTTGTTCAAAATCACTTGAAGGATTCCAGATCATCTCATCACTCCAGGGGCGACAGCAAAGAGAGCTTGCATTGATTTAAGGGCCTAGCAGGCCAGGAGGCATGGGTCTGGATTGACTCCAAGAGCGAGGGAGATCCCAGTGGCGATAATTGGCCACAAAGGAGTCCAGCAGAGGGGAAACAACAGAGGACTGGAGGAGAGGCACTTGGTGAGACTTGGTCTCACTCCCTCCAAAATAGGCAAAGGTTGGGAGACTGAGTAAGGTGGTATCTGTGAAAAAAGTTAAGTTTCATACACATGTAAAAGCAACTGCCCTTCTACTTTGTTCCACAAGTACCTTTGTAGACTTGGTACCCATTATTACAGGAAATCCACATGGAACAATGAGAACTAGACTTTAAAGATCTGAGTGGAGGTTTGAATCCGTGCTTCCTGCATGGTCTGGGGCAAACTGTTTAGCCTTTCTGAGCCTATTTTCACTTCTGAAAATCTGGGATGATGATGATTTTAATCATCGTCCTCCCATGTCAAAAGATTGGGTGAGAAAAGTAGCAATTCAGTACTACCGATAAGCTTTGCCACAAGTAACCATGCAGTGGTCAACGTTCAGGTTGATAAGGACAGTGAATGAACTTCATCGGATGGTCAGCACAGAATACTAGGGATCTAGAAGCCTACTGGTCAGAGGCCCTTCCAGGGAGGGATTAGGAGGGCAGGAACCATCCTTACAAAGGGAGATGAGTATGTGAGAATCCTTGGTTTTCACCATAAACATGCTGCGAATAAGAGAAGGGGACCAGATGATTCCCCTCACACACCATGAGAGAGGGGGAAACTGCACCAAGCCCTAAAACCTGGGGTGGCTCCAGGCTTCCGGATGGGGCAGCTGTGTCCTCCCTGAGCACAAAGCTGACCACGTGCCCTGCACTACTGTCCTAGGTTGGAAACTGAAGAAAAACCAGATTCCCTCTTGAAATGCTTGGTCGAACCAGCTGGTAACCACACGAGTAGAAAGATTATTTTGACAGGGAGTAAGAAGCCAGGGATCGGACAAGATATCTGCCTAACCTGCTGCTGGAGACATGCGAGGAAGATGAGGAGAGAAATGTTTTTTCTACCTTCTGAATTCTCCTCCCTGAAACTCAGAGGACAAATCTTTCTGGGTTTGGGGTCAGCAAGGAGTTCAGCCTCTCACACTGAGATTCCTGTTTTACAAAAGTGATCTGCTCTTAAGACTGTGAAACTGACCCATTTATTTGACTAAATCACTGTTACCCAGATTCACTTAAAAAAAAAAAATCCACTGCTTTCAACATTACGAACAATGAAAGCAAGAAACATCGTCAAATCGGGATGTTGAGAGGTAGGTTGAGGATTGGCCACTGAAACTGTAAAAATAATACAAATGCAAACTCCAGAGGTGAAATTCAGGCAATTTATTGTAAACAGGATTACCCTAGCACTCTACCACATACTGGCTGTGTCACATGCTCTCTCTTCCACATCAAGTAGTGAAAAAGAAGACTTTTCAAAAAGTCACGGGTAACTAACACCTTAGTGTGTTTCACAAATCTCATTTACTAAGAGCTGAGTAAAGAGCAGTATCCAGGTAGTCTGTTATTGCTCAGGGACTGCAGCTTGGACCCATGTAGCTGAATCCATAAGTATGCCTGAGTGATCCAACAGTAGCTCTAGATCCAAAGTGGAAACCAGACAATGCTAGAGCACACTTAAGAGCAACCACAGGTTCCTGTAAGACTACATGAGATGCCTTTCAGATTTCTTCACGTGACTTTCTCATAAAAATGACACTGTTAAATTTCACCCCCTCCCGTTTTTTTAAAGAGCTAAAAGTGACCCAGTAGCACATAATTTTCCACAGAAAAGATATAAGTTGATTATTTACTTTTCCAGTGGTGGATTTATGCACTCAGGACTAGTTTTTGATTCCTCTCGTATATATCTGCAGTTTGATGAAAAGCTGCATAGTCTACAAACGCATAAAACCAGAAGGAAGTGATGATGACTCACGCACCTTCTGATGGACAAAGACAGGCTTCATACAAGGAAGCTCTTGAAGGTAGGGATAAAAAGACGGTTACAGCACCACATATGTCTGACAGTAGAAATGGAGCCCCGCTTTCAAAAGCAGCCTCCACAGTTGTGATTATCATTCTTGCCCCAAATTCAGATTATTCAGAAAAATAGCAAATGTGAAAACTTAAGATGTGAAAAGACATGACTCTACAGAAAGAAGTGCTGGCAAATCAAGTCATATGGAGGTAAAATGTCATTTGAAAATGCCATTCTTTACTTTGCCTGAGTCAGTGAACTACAGGGCCACTTACTGTTACTAGTGCCTGTATGTCTCCAACTTCTCTTTAAGTTTTAATAACAGTAAATATTTCAAAACAGCTGTTAAATCTACAGTAACAATTTCATCCAAAATTGTATCTCATGAAAAAAATATTTTTTAAAAGTTCACTCCAGTTATCATCTGTGTGTTTGTATGTTTGAATTTATATATTCAAAAAGTAACTACACTTAAGGCAGTATTAGACTGGTAGCAAAACAGGATTTAGAGTCTCTATGGAGAGCACACTATTTAAGAATCCAAGGCTTTCCTTTTTCTACCTCCAAAAAGGTGTCTTTGCACGTGTTGCCTTTTATATTCATAATGGGGCAAATATTTTGGTTCGTATACTGACTGCAATTTCGTGGTAGTAAGAAGTTACAGGTGTTTAGAATAGATGATGTTGGAAAAGCATGTCACACACTCAGTGGGATCTGAAGTTGACCCTGTTTGATTTTGTTAAATAAATACAGCAACGTGTTGATGGGAAAAAGTGACACTGATGGAACACTGCAAACCAACTATGAACAACAAGAATGTCAGTATAATTCAATCAGAAAAAAACAAATCACAGTAATCCTGAGAAATTCAGTTTGGGACAAAATTGATGTAAGGTAAGTCTGTATTTCTAGCACTGTAAGTAAGTAGGGTGTTCTAGAGTTTTCCAGCATTTTACTAGTTTGAATAAAAAACATGTTCAAATTCTATAAAAAGATTAAAACCATGCCTTATATAATCAGCAATTTCACTAATAAAAGAAAATTACATTGCTTTGTTCATTATTTGCCAAATGTAATGTTCTCCATTATTTACATGAAACCATTAAGTAGAAAGCAAAACTGAGGATCCATTTTTAAAAAGGTATTATCTTTCTATATGTTTTGAAGTCTTTTCTGTCAACCTAGGAGGCTTTTAGAAAAAAGCTAACATATTTTTCTTCTGACAAGTGACTATTTTACAGACTAAGGAAGAAAGTTTCTATAGGAATATCATCCATCATTTTAAGTATTGTTATATAAGGGACATTTCTCTTAGTAATGAAAAGAAAACTTTTAAAATATTAAGAGGCATGTATTTTAAAAATATTCTACATCTATAAGATTTTGTAATTTACTTTGGATTTTTAATATTTCTACATAATAACATTTGACAACTTTTTTTTTTTTTTCTGTTTGTCTCTCTAATAGTGAACCAGAAAATATTAAAGTGGCCAAGACTGTTTTCCTAGCCCTTGGAAGACTCAGGAATGCATCCACTTGCGCTTTCCCGCCCGTGGGGAATTCTTCAGAGTTTTGCAGCCATGAAGTTAATATGTGGTTTCACAAGGGGAAACAGTGGCAAACCACGCTTGAACTCAGTCATGTTCTGAATCACTTCAGGCTGCAAAGAAAAAAAGTTTTCTCTTAGTGTATTTAGCCTAAAAAGCAGACTGAACAGGACATAAACTTTATTTTTACATATACACACTAGTTTCTACACTATATATTACATATCATATCTACTGACCTCTCTTCCTGGATCAGTAGTAAGGTCAAAGGGTCTATGCAAACCTATGGAGAATGTCCCCAGTGGGACTCTGGGCCAGAGGGAAGAATCTTGGCTTTCCTCCGGGCACTCAAGGGCAGGCCCACTGAGGGCTCAGGACCGCCGCCACTTTGGCGGAGTGGTAGAGGCCAGTGTGCCCACCCGGCAAGAGCCTAATTACACTGCCAGCTTCCTCTTCTTGCAAGTAAATGCCAACCTTTCCAGATGATTAAAATGCACAAGTACCATGGAAAAGGCTGGGACAAATGTGGCTGGAGATGACTCATTGCAGAGTAACACAACTGTTCAAGCTAGAGGACAAGGTGGACAAGGGCAAAGGCTGAGTCTCTGCAGCTGAAAAAGGAAAGAATGGCAACCTGGTCTTTGGTGTTTTGATTTTTTTTTTTTTGCGGTATGCGGGCCTCTCACTGTTGTGGCCTTTCCCGTTGCGGAGCACAGGCTCCGGACGCGCAGGCTCAGCGGCCGTGGCTCACGGGCCCAGCTGCTCCGCGACACGTGGGATCTTCCCGGACCGGGGCACGAACCCGTGTCCCCTGCATCGGCAGGCGGACTCTCAACCACTGCGCAACCAGGGAAGCCCGGCAACCTGGTCTTTAAGGGAGACCTAAAGTAGATGCCCGAATACCTCTTAACCTGAAATCTCTAGGTCTTATGTGTCCTGGTGAACAAGCTCCTTATAAGTAGGAAGTCCTCTAACAGGGCAAGCTAACATGAAATTTATATTTCTTACTTGTGGCAAGGCTGGTGCTTGTGACAAATTTATATCATTTTGACATGGGAACTCTCCAACCACAGGACCTATAAAAAACAAAAGGTTTAATGCTTTGCACTTATTGATACTTGTACACAAAAGCAAACAAACAAACAAACAAACAAACACAAACCAGACTCAGCTCACTAAAAATCTGCACCAGGTCCCGTTCATGTACCTTTCAGATCCTTTTAGGGTGTGTGCTCCCAAGGCCTTGTTTGCTTGTCCTGCCTCCTATCCAGAGTGTCCCTAATGATGGTTCATGATGTTACTGTGCTTAAATAGCCTTGGCCGCAGCTGCTTTAGTGCCCAGCTCTGACCTCACTGGACCCTGAGGCTCTGGCCACCCGGAAGGACCCAGTAAAACAACCTGGAAGGCTGGGGGAGTAAACGGTCATGGGGCAAACCCTGGCCAGTCAGAGACAGGAGATAGGAAGGACAGATAAACTGCTCACCCTTCCCCCGCCACATGCAGTTGTTCCATACAGCTTCTTTGGAGATGTCCTACCAGCACCTGGCCTTGTTTTCTTATGGAGCTGTGGCCAGCTCGGCGCTGTGTCATCTGCTGTTGGCTCTCTCCTTCACTGCCTCATTTCCTTTTTCCCCTTATTTTTGCTTTGACAGAGCAGACCCTGTCTCCAGCTAGTTCCCCTTCTGTGCCCCTTTACTTCCTGGTGGTCTATAAGGGATGTGACTAAGGCATGGTACAGCTATGGTGTGCCTAAAAACACACTTTTGAAAAAGTCAATACTCAATACTTACAAGAATCCATTTCTCTGGCAAGAACATGGACGGATACCTTATGTCTTCTTGGGGCATCTACCGCCAACATTTCCTGGGTGGAAAGAATAGCAAGGTCACCCTTTTGCCCCACTAAGGAACTTAAAATGAGGTGCTCTCTTACGACCATGACCATGAAGAATGAGCTCTCACGCAGTCAGAAACAGTCAAGACGCCTCCCTTTCTTTCCCCTTACCTAAAGTATTTCATTTGAATTCCACAAAGATTAGGAGGGTAGGCAAGAATTATTCTTAACCCCATCTTACGATGAGAAAACTGAGTCCAAGGAGATTAAGTGCTCAAGCTCCTACGGCTAGTACGTACCTGGGCTGGGATTAAAACCCTAGCCTAGTTCTCACTGGGGTGTGACGCAGGCCTGCACCTAGTGATCTGCAGTGTCTGCAGAGACAATGGCCTGAGCTTAGTTAAGGGATGACCACAATGCTTGCCCCCCTAAGAAAAGAAGAAAACTAACATCTCTTGAGTGTCATCTTGTATCAGCCTCTCTCCTATGTTAGCTCACTTGATTCTCTGTAAGCTAAACATCATGATGATTCCTGTTTGAGAGATTCTGACTCTAAAACAAAGAGTCACAGAGCTGGAGTAACGCAGCTTGGAAGGGATGGTGCCAGAAGGGAGGTTTGCTTGTTCTCTCCATTCCACCACGTTGCTTTGAGGGACTCCCCGTAGTTACTACCAAGAAAGGCACGAGTGGTATGTTGGCAGAAGGACCCTGTGGGGAAGTGTCTCTTCACCTTTTCCTTGATGCTGGACCTGTATCTGTCTTTTCCAAAGGGAAAACACAAGCTGTGATGAAGCTTCCCCTGATGCCTCAGCCAGCAGCAATGTTTTGTAACCTCAGAGGAAGAGATCATCAGCAAAGCCAGACTGACTCACGGTTATTTACGGAACAGTTATTGCAAGCCTGGCCCTGTGCAGCTGCAATGGAAGCCCTGCTGAGGTTGCACAGCAAGCTTGCCCACTGCTCTGCCAGCTGGCAGAACAGCCTCTTTCAGGAGCTCAGCCCAGGTCAGCCTCCAGTAACATGCAGTGCCTCATCTGAGAGCATCTTACTTACTGGAGTAAAACGTTTGCTTCCAAAGATCTATTCTTGATCCCTTTTCACCCAAACCTTCATTGCCCTCTTAACCTGTATCGGTTACAGCAGAATATCCTGTTCAATTTCCTGAGCAACTTTGGATAATCCCCATTTTTCTAAAAACCAACCAATTGCATTTTCTTGCAAACTGTATTCTAAGGAACACTAGAGTCCTAAGAGATATTTATAGGTATTCCCTGCAAAAAAAAAAAAAAAGTGTCCATACTGATAGCAGCTTAGGAAATATTTTGTTAATCAAAACTAAACAAACGCTGGGCTAAAGAAATCTTAACTATGGGGTTCTTAGAACTTTTCAAAAGCTAACATGCTCTGTGATTCTCCAAGAATAAGAATAAAGAGTAGTCATTCCCAAACGTACATGGTTACGAAACCCTTTTTTCTAGGTACCCCCTATTAGTATCTTGTACCATGGAACACAGCTAGGGAAAGCCTGTTCTAGATTTAGTGTAAGCTTGGTAATAAATACTCTCATTTTTTTAAGACAAGAAAGTCAGTCTTATAACTGCTATTTTCACAGATTCAATAATCAGCTACCACCTGTAACTTTAAATAAATAACAGAATTTGTGGAAGGAAAGAAAAATCTTCATTTCTTCTGGAAACATCACAGGAAGTCATATTAAGTCATTCTTTTTGAACACACATAACTAATAATGTCTTAAAATAAATGTCTTAGGAACCACAAAGAGCTGAACATGAGCACCCTCTTTTGTAGGCAGTTGAGAACAAGTAACTAACCTCACAAAGTGTAACAGTATTAAGTAGTAAATCAACACAACTAAAACCCACTTTATAACACCAAGGAGGAAAACATATTCCAATCTAAAACATTCTGATTAAAATATTTAAAAATCCTAAGATTGAGTATTACTAATAAAGAGATAACTATAGAGACTGTTTAATAAATGCTACTAAGTGCCAATCACTTTACAAACCTCATTTCAATGAATACCCCATAATCTCTATTTTGTAAATAAGGAAGCTTAAGTAATTTGGCCAAGGTCACAGAGCTAGCTAGTTGGTGATAGGGCTGAGCCCCGAGTCTGTGCTCAGAGGCCATATGTGCTCCTGCTGCTGCCCCACAGATCACTGAGGGAGGCCAGCGGCTCTGAGCAGGGCTCTGGACGGCTGAACAGCCTGGCAGCGGACACGTGTCCTGGAGCCCTGCTCTCACACCCTACTCTGCCCCTCACGGTCCTACTGCAGCTCTCTCTCCACAGACACAAAGACTACCTGGGGTTATATTTCAGAACAGAATCTTATTTTATATATTGTTTTACTTAAAAAATATGTATGGGGCTTCCCTGGTGGCGCAGTGGTTGAGAGTCCGCCTGCCGATGCAGGGGACACGGGTTCGTGCCCCGGTCCGGGAGGATCCCACATGCCGCGGAGCGGCTGGGCCCGTGAGCCGTGGCCGCTGGGCCTGCGCGCCCGAAGCCTGTGCTCCGCAACGGGAGAGGCCACAGTAGTGAGAGGCCCGCGTACTGCAAAAAAAAAAATACATAAAAAATAAAAAATATGTATGTGTTGGGAGTTCCCTGGTGGTCCAGTGGTTAGGACTCTGTGCTTCCACTGCAGGGGATATGGGTTCGATCCCCGGTCGGGGAGTTAAGATCCCACATGCTGCATGGTGTGGCCAAAAAATAAAAGAAAAAATTTTTTTAATTAAAAAAAAAAAAAAAGTATGTGTTTTTGTTACATACATACACACACATTTTTTTTAATAGATTTTATTTTTTACAGCAGTTTGGGTTCACAGCAAAATTGAGTGGAAGGTGCACAAATTTTCCATATATCCACTGTCCCTTCACAGGCCTAGCCTCCCCCTTGTCAAAATATATATATTTTAAAAGACTATCACTGGGACTTCCCTGGTGGCGCAGTGGTTGGGAGTCCGCCTGCCAGTGCAGGGGACAAGGGGACACGGGTTCGTGCCCCGGTCCGGGAGGATCCCACATGCCGCGGAGCGGCTGGGCCCGTGAGCCGTGGCCGCTGGGCCTGCGCGCCCGAAGCCTGTGCTCCGCAACGGGAGAGGCCACAGTAGTGAGAGGCCCGCGTACTGCAAAAAAAAAAATACATAAAAAATAAAAAATATGTATGTGTTGGGAGTTCCCTGGTGGTCCAGTGGTTAGGACTCTGTGCTTCCACTGCAGGGGATATGGGTTCGATCCCCGGTCGGGGAGTTAAGATCCCACATGCTGCATGGTGTGGCCAAAAAATAAAAGAAAAAATTTTTTTAATTAAAAAAAAAAAAAAAGTATGTGTTTTTGTTACATACATACACACACATTTTTTTTAATAGATTTTATTTTTTACAGCAGTTTGGGTTCACAGCAAAATTGAGTGGAAGGTGCACAAATTTTCCATATATCCACTGTCCCTTCACAGGCCTAGCCTCCCCCTTGTCAAAATATATATATTTTAAAAGACTATCACTGGGACTTCCCTGGTGGCGCAGTGGTTGGGAGTCCGCCTGCCAGTGCAGGGGACACGGGTTCGAGCCCTGGTCTGGGAGGATCCCACATGCCGCGGAGTGGCTAGGCTCGTGCGCCGCAGCTGCTGAGCCTGCACTCTAGAGCCCTCGCGCTACAACTACTTAAGCCCACAACAGGGGAAGCAGCCACCGCAACGAGAGGCCTGTGCACCGCTGTGAGGAGTAGCCCCTGCTCGCCGCAGCTGGGGAGGGCCCGCATGCAGCAGCGAAGACCCAACGCAGCCAAAATTAAAAAATAAAAAAAATAAAAAATAAAATAAAATAAAAAAGACTATCACTGCAAAAAAGCACAATTCCTCTACATAATGCAAGGGAGCCATGAGGTAAAGAAAATGGTAAATTGCCCAGCCAGCCATGTCCATAGCCAAAATGGTTCAAATCCCATTGCTGAGAAAGGAACATTCAAAATACTGTCTTTTACTGTCAAATTTTGAACCTAAAATTGCTACTGTCTCTCTTTTCTTATTGCTAACGTGTTACTGGCTATATGAATACTTGTTTGCACATACAGAGACCAGAAACCTTGTCACCCTGCAGAGGATCTGGGGGGAAGTGTAAGTAACTGGTAGACAGTGCTAAATCACCCTTTTCTTCTATGAAACTATCAGAACCTCCAATTCAGGGCTATTTCCTTTTCCTCACTCTCCCACACAGCACCAACAGTAGTGAAATACATCTGATTAGCCTTCACTATACAACTAATTTCACAAAATCATTCCAATGAGAACTGCAAGCACCACTCCTGTTATGGCAGTTACAATAGATCCCTGAAAAATGACCTTGAAAAGCAGATGACATCCCTCCCAGAGATGTCAGCATGAGGCAGGACCTGAGCTCCCAACGAAAAACCTGGTGTCTGATAAATCAGATATGAACCAGGAGAAGTGGCTAAGGATACTACATAGGGTATAATTCTAAGGTACTATGGTAATTATGGAGTAGAATTTTGTTCCTTGTCCTAAAAAACAGACATAAAAGTATTTTACACAAATTAGAGGTCCCAATACATTACAAAGAATATATATAACACTTTAGGTACAACTCTATCACAGCATAAATTTTTAACTTCTGCACTTAGCATGGTTACTACACATTATATGCCCACTTAAAATTTTTGCTACCCTTCTATGAATTCTGTTACAGGTGGGGAAAATTTAGATGGTGTAAACCTCTTCAAGCTGTACTGGGAAAACTTTAATGGTGGTGCCTCTCTTTTCTCTTGATGAACTTTCTCAGTGAGCTCAGGCATTTAAACCTCACAAATCTGGGACTTCCCTGGTGGCGCAGTGGTTAAGAATCCGCCTGCCAATGCAGGCGACACAGGTTCTAGCGCTGGCCTGGCAAGATCCCACAGGCTGCAGAGTAGCTAAGCCCGTGCGCCACAACTACTGAGCCTGCGCTCTAGAGCCCACGAGCCACAACTACTGAGCCCACGTGCCACAACTACTGGAGTCTGCGCTCTGCAACAAGAGAAGCCACTGCAACGCGAAGCCCGTGCACTGCAGCGAAGAGTAGCCCCTGCTCACCGCAACTAGAGAAAGCCTGCTTGCAGCAACGAAGACCCAACACAGCCAAAAATAAATAAATAAAAATAATAATTAGTATAAAAATTTTTTTAAGTCTCATTCTACTTAAAAAAAATAAAAATAAAACTCACAAATCTTTAGTTTGGGATTAGCAGATATAAACTACTATATATAAAATAAACAAACAATAAGATCCTACTGTATAGCACAGGGAACTATATTCAATATCTTATAATAACCTATAATGGAAAAGAATATGAAGAAGAATATATATATATATATATAAAAAACTGAATCACTTTGCTGTACACCTGAAACTAACACAACATTGTAAATCAACTATACTTCAATAAACACAATTAAAAAAAAATAACTCAGAAGATCTCTGAACACATTTCAAAGGTGAGTAATCATTTATTTTTAAAAGGAGCCATAGTGGCACCTAAATTAGTGAAGATGATTTATGGTTGCCAGAGACTGGAAAATAATCTGATTCCCAAGTTCTATTTTTTTTTCTTTGCTCTCTCTTCCCACCAAAAGCTCAGCGATGTTCTTTGTGGGCTGGGGAGAGGAACAGAGAGAAGAAACAAAAGGGTAACCTAAACAGGTGGATCTGGAAGCCAGGAAGGGCCACCACGGTCCTCAGTCCAGAGGGAGAGAAAAACAGTACTGGGTTCAATAGGGACTATCTCTTTTTCCTAACAGTAATATGTGTCAAAAATACTTAGGTCCATAAAAATGCCTTCATAAATCCTGCCTGAATGGGTTCAAAGCAGCAACACACAACACAGTGCATACAATATTTCCTTACCAGTCAAAAATCTAAACATGCAAATTGAACTTACCTTATAGAATTTGATAATATCTTCCTTGGTAAGTGTTTTTAAATAGGCAACTTCTGTATTATCTGAAAAAGTAATCAAACAAGAATTTACAATATTTTCATTTTAAGTGTCCCAGAATACTACACTAAATGACAATATACTTCAACACTCTTAAGAATCCATCTTTTTGAGTGATCATCTGCTCCTGCAAGTAGTAAGGGAATAAATTTCAAGTAAAAAGTAAGAGGATATCCTGTCTCTCTAGTTATGAGCTGTTGGGTCTTGGGCTAGTCACTTCAACTTTTCTGAGCCTCAGTTTCCTCATCTAGAAACTGGGGATAACAACTACTTAACTGACAATAACACAATATCAGGGGCACAGGGCAAATGCTCAATAAGTGGTAGGTATTGGGTTGGCCAAGAAGTTCGCACAGGTTTTTCCGCAACATCTTACGGAAAAACCCGAACGAACTTCTTGGCCAACCCAGTACTATTAACAGTGAATCCAACTGCTAGAAAAATTACAGGTAAGGAAACAGAGGCCCCAAAAATGTGACTTGGCCGAGATCTTTGGCTTGTTGGTGTCACAGTGAGAACACAACCCAACTCTTTCTGACTTCTAGTGTAGCTGAGCGCACTCCATTGTTAATCTCTGTTCTAAGAAAGGCAAAAGGAAGCTGAAAAGCAGGACACTTTGGCGAGCACAGCTCTCCCAATTCTAAAAGCACTGACAAATTTTGGGAGATCCCTAAAGGCAAACGTTTGAACCCCTGCGCCTCCAGGGCAGCACCTGTCTCAAGAGAGTTCAATTTGCACATTTTCCGTTTAGAGTTATGAGAAATACCTACATATCTGTGCTCAGAGCCTCAGGGGCATACTGAATGAACACAAAAAGTGAAATCAGATTTATTATTAGTGCATTATTATGAGATACAGATAGATCCAGCTCTAGTTCAGAGAAGGAAAAAAAAAAGATAAGGTTTCTACTAGGAAATTGTTGTTACATTAAATAAAGGTTTTTTAGAAGTGGTACGCCTCCACCCCCATCCCAAATCGTCCTGGAACATCACCTACAAAACAAATACCATTTTGTAGAATGGCATCAATGTCCTCAAATGTTTTACTTACATGCCATGAATGTTGGGGCCCTAATTTTGCCTTACCTCTGTCAAAATTGTATTGCTGGGAGATGATTTCCCCCCAGTATTTAGCACACTCTGCAGACAGTTTCTTTGGTTTGTCTAGTCGACGAATCGCTAATGCTTGGATGTGTTTTTGGAAGGCCTCTTCTGTCATGTCCTCTATGGACTTTTCCATGGTAATTAAGAAAGCTTCCACTCTGCTTTCTAGGTAGTGAGGTGGTTTTTCTGACTGGATGATGAACCGTAAGCCCTGTATGCCATTGGCTCGGCGTGGCCCACTGAAGACAATATAGCCTGAAACGCAAACACCAGCCAGTCAGGACCTTGGCATTTGAGACATGGGTCACTTTTAATCTTTCAAAAATTATCCTGTCAGAGCAAATAAAATCTACTTTAGGGCTTTATATCATTATTCAACTCTGAAGAAATAAGCAATTAAAATATCTTCAGTTCCTAAGGACAGGGCAGAAGAGCTCTCTGAAGAATAGTTAGAAATTTGGAGATAAAACCCTTGTTTATCTTTCAAACTTAATATTCCCAAGCTCCTCCCTGTCTGCTAGTTAATCCCCCTCAATCCATGTTAAAGTTATTCTCATCCCTATGAAATGCTGGACTCATTTTCATCCCCTAACCATTGTCCTAGCTCGGCTTCTTTTCACATCCAAGTTCCTTATGTGAACTTGCCTCCACTATTGCGTTTCTTGCTAGATAACCCATTCCTGGACCAACTCCATTCAGACTGCAAATCTTTAGACCAAGTAACTGAAGGTCATACTTCCACTGTCACCTTGTGAGCTGATACACTACCTACCGTCTACATCTTTCCTAAACAGCGTTCGTGGCTTGCCTTCTCCAGCTGCTCTGCCCCAAACCACACCTCCCTACCTTCAGCATAGCCTTTAGAGTCTGAACATTCTTAGTAGCATTTGCCACACTGTACTACAATTATTCCTTACAGGTGTGCATTCCTGACTAGATTGTGAGCTCCATGAAGGGAAAGACCATCCATAACTTATCCACTTTTGCTGTCCAGCATCTACCACTGTGGTTATTTAAAAAAAGATTGTTACTTGGGGACACTGACCCAAATCCTTTTTCACTGGTTATTCAAAGTACATTACTGGGGCTTGTTCCTTTCCTTAATTGATCAAACCTGCCAGGATCGCCAAGGCTTTTAACAGTGCCTAGAACTCTGCCAAAACATTTCCTCAACAGACACTTACTGAGTACCTTCTATGTGCCCCAGGCTTGGGAAACAAAGATGAATAAAAGAAAATACCTGCCCCCTCAATGAACCCAAAATTCAGTAAATCTAAACTTCTGTGGATGGCTTGCTTCCCACCTTGTCACCCATAACAGACTTCCCTTAGCATCCCACCCAAAATGACCTTTTTATAGACTCATATGTAATGTAAACACAGTATCATCTCCTTAAGAACTGCTCTAATGTCCATGAGATGTTAACTGCTTATCTTCTAGAAGTGGATTCCCCACAAACAAGGCTTTCACAGTCTTTCTGAGTAGAGCACACCTGAAGCATCACGCTAGGGTACTGTACATGTGGAGAATGCTCTTGAGGACAATGGCTGTTCCTCAAGGACTGAGGTATCCTGCCATCCCCTGCTTCCCCCTCACCCAGCTGTTCCTTGGTGCGCAGGGTGTTGAAGCATGGCTCGGAGATGATCTGACAGAAGAGCTCCAGAAACATGTTCTCCGAGGTGCTCTGCATGTCTGTTTGGTAGTATATCTCGATGCCACAGTTATTGTGAACTTCATTCCTCTGCTGATAGACAAACCATCCTCCTAGGAAGTTTCAAGAAGACAGCAACACGTTCAAAAATTTATTTAGGGTTTAATAAAGTTACTGTTTTGTTTGGCTGTTATGAAGTTGTTCAGTTTGGTTGGTGTCTTTTGGCAGTTCCAAACTATTACAATTAATTCATTAAGAATGTGAAACTCAACTTACCCAAGGGAATCCTAATACAGTGATCTGTACTTGGTAGGCCCTCGATAAATACTCACTGACTTTAAAGGGCAAAACGCTTATAAAAAACCCATTTTATGACTAAGTATTAATGCTAAATGAGATCCATAGTTAATGAAATCTACAATGTAGTGTACATACTAGATTAGAAATAGCTAACATCTATAAGAACTTCAACAGAAATACTACCTATGTTTTAATAAGCATACAAAACAATTTTTAAATTACTAGTTGTGCCATTATCTATTTAGCATTCTATTCCTAATATTGTTTACCAACACCCACACTGAAGGTCAATACACAAATTTACACAAATGTACACAATGCTTAGAGCTGACTTAGCCTAACACCTTACTTTAGAGATGAGGAAACTAAGACCCTGAGAAGCGGGGTGACTTGTCCAGGGACACAAAGTTGGATGGTGGAGAGCTAAGACAAAAACTCGGATATGCTGATCAAGTATTCATCAAAGTTATAAACAGATGGCCATGCTTTATGATCTAATAATTATTTCATGAGCAGTAAATGTAACTAAGCAAATACACAGTGTTTAGTCATTGCCTGATGACCATGTGCTATGGTTTTTGAATGGCAGTTTGTTCATTCATTCAATCATTTGCTCTTTCAGCTGTACCGAGCGGCTTGTGGGATATTAGTTTCCCAACCAAGAATCAAACCAGGGCCCTAGGCAGTGAAAGTGCAGAGTTCTAACCACTGGACCACCAGGGAATTCCCTTGAATGGCAGTTCCTGATTCTCCCTCTCTGCCATGCTGCGGTGACTCAGGAACAAACTAAGTGAAGTTTGAAAGTAACCATTACCAGGTCTGTAATGACTGGCCATGCAGAATAGCACTGCTGTGCTCCAAGTGCCTTTGAGCATTCAACAAAGAGATCCTGAGGTAATGCTTTAGTAGCTACTCAAGTGAGCGAGACACAGACCCCAGCCTTAAGAAATGTATAGCCTAACAGGGGAGATGGAGATGCACTTCAATCCCAATATGAGAGAAGAAGTGCTGAGTAGGTTAAACAAGGATAGGTTCAGAAAACCTGTGCTGGGGGGTCAGAAGAGGAAGTGATTACTTTTAGAAAAAGTTTAAAGAAAAAAATCAACGCTTCTCATCCCTGGTCTAACGTACTTCCCACCATGCAATTCTGAACAATATTGAAAATAATGCTTAATGAGTTCTATATCAAAGGAAACCACTGTTAATGTAAAAGTAACCCAACATTGCAAACTCCAATATATTATTATCAATTCTTTATATTAATTCCTTATCAAATATGCATGCAATGAATACATGGTGTTATCTGCACCTGTGAGTCTTCTGCCAAAGACTCCTATGCACTCCTAATTCTAATTTACATTTCTTATAAATAAATTTTGTTTCATGCTTCACAGTCAACATTTCTTTAGTTTTGTGATTTTTTTCCTAACTCCTTTATACTCAATTACCAGTCAATTCCAGTATCATTCTCTTCAAAATAATTGCCTACCTCTAATTTTACCTCTTTGACACTCCTACAGATAATTTTCCTGCAGAATTATCTACCTTTAGCTATAAATAGTAGAGGATCCCAGTAGATCCTTACCATAAAACTATATATTATCATCCAAGTGACTTCAACCCAACTGTAATCATACACAGTATTATGTCAAAGTAGTCCATTACCAAAGATATAACATTTCCACTCACCGTCAGGGAGCTGAACTTCTCTATACCGAACCAGCTGACTTGGAAGGAGTGGTTTTGTATGAGCATGTTCAATAAGGGTGTCTTCAACCATCTGCATAATTCCTAATGCAGCCTGTGGAAGAAGATAGGTCATAGCACATTACAAATCACAAATGTATCTTGATTAGATAGTAGCCCATGCAATATGAAACAACATGCTTGTGAAACAAACTAACCTAGTTTATCATAAAAGTGGATTTTTAAATCTTTAATACATTCGATCCTGTTCAAATGGATAAAAACTGAACTCATCAATTTGCAATAGAGTCAGTATGGTAGTAGTGAAGAGAAACAGAGACCCAGACAATCATCAGCACTGATCTCGATTCTGGGGAAAAGGCACTGCCAAAGCTGGAGAGGTATTGCTGATGGAAAGGTGGTCCCAAGTCAATGACCCATACCACAGACACCTGGGGTTATAGCAAAGCAAAGGAGGTAAGCATGAGGTTTTATTTTACTTATTCTGAATAAAACTGACCTGGGGAAGAATACTGTCTCAGCCACTTACTAGCACCTGACCTTGGCATATTGTTTTGGAGGCAATAAAACAGAGTGGTAGAGAGTGTGGGCTTTTAAGACAGACTACCAAGGGAATCTGGAATGCTTTCCACGTGCTAAACACTTGGAATGTACTATTTATTTAATCCTTATAAGTAATTTTACCGATAAGGAAACTGAGCATGGAGAGATTAAGACGTTTTCAGAAGATTACATAACTTGTAAGTGGAAGAGTCAAGATTTGAATCCAGGCTGATTCTACACCATGTGCTCTTATCCACTACACAGTCCTGCTGTCCTACAGAGTAGGGATAATTATTCCCATTTCCTTCAATGATTGCACGAGGCAGGCAAAAACAGAGGAGACAGCTGTGAAAGCAGGTCCACAGTTAACCATGACCATTCTGCTCCCCCATACCCTCCCCGACCTTCCTGCATAGGGCAGGGAAGCCTGAGTCAGCACTAATGTGCTTATACAGCCACACTGTGGTGGTTAGTCAGTAATCTTAGACCAACTAGGGAAAAATTTTCTCTTGCAATGATGCATAAAAGATTATTGCTAAAACCTCAATCCCCCACCTGTTTTGTTATGTTTCCATGGAGAAGGGCTTCAATGTGCAGCCGTGACAGGAGCTGAGGTATGAAGGCCTTAAGGCGAGGAAGGGTAACATCTGTAAACAAGTGTAAGAAATAGTAAGCTCTACCTATAAGGTTTTTTTAAAAAAAACTCTGAGATAATTTGAGACTTACAGAAGAGTTGCAAAAATATTACAGGGAGTTCGTATATACCCTTCACCCAGTTTTCTCTTACGTTAACATCTTTAACAACCATAGGATGATGATCAAAACTAAGAAGTTAATACTGGGACAATACTATTAACTAAAATACAGACTTTATTTGGATTTCAGGTTTTCCACTAATACCCCTTTTCTGTTCCAGGATCTAATCCACAATCCCACCTTGCCTTTAGTTGTCATGTGTCCTTAGTTTCCTCCAATCTGTAACAGTTCCTTGGTCTTTCCTTGCCTTTCATGACCTTAAGATTTTTAAGCAGTACTGCTCAGTTATTTTATAGAATGCCCTTTATTTGGGCTTGTCTAGTGTTTTCTCATGCTTAAATTGAGCTTCTGTATTCTTAGAAAGAATACCCCAGAGGTAATATGTCTTTCTCAGGGCATCACATCGGGGGCACATGATGCTGTTACGCTGTAATAGGTGTACATAATAAGTAAGGACTTGTCATAAAAGATCATCAAAAATTCAACACTTCTTTTTTCTTATTGCTGAGCATGTAAGGAAGAAAGATTAACTGGTAAAGTAATGCTGAGAAGTGGAAAGATAAAACAATAATAAAGGGTAGTATTGGTCTATATTCTTTCCAATGAAACAACCCTGAAAGTAATTTCATTCCACTGAATAGACATTCATTAGACACACAATGAGGGCATAATATACTAGATACTAAATAAAGAGGATAAAAGGAAGGCATAATTCACTGCCCTTGAGGAATTTAGGACTTTAAAGCAAAACCTCTGAAAACTAGATTTAAGATTTTAGGAAAAAAGCAACAAAAGATGACTCTTTAGGCTTTACATATTTTCCATTTTTTAACCAAACTGAATAGATCTAAAAATGCCTAAGCATTCTTTCTGTGTGATAAGACTTTCAAGCTCAGCCCTTTTTTCCTTTTCTGAAAACTTCAGTATTAACAAGGTAAGTGCTTGGGTCAAAACACTGTCATCTGCAGAAATCTACGAACAGTAATAACTGACTGTTGTGGGTCCAGGTTGAAAACAGCAAATGTGGTTAAACTGCCTGAATACAAAAGCCACTTCAAAGGCCACCACTTCTTTCTTTCTTTTCTTTCTTTCTTTTCTTTCTTCCCTCCCTCCCTCCCTTCCTTCCTTCCTTCCTTCACTGCACCACCATGGAAGCCCCCCACCACGGCTTTTGTAAAACAAAAACAAAAAAACCCAAAAAACAGTACGCACAGTTGGCTTTAATGGAACTACAAGTTATTAGAAAGCATAAACACTAGGTAATAGGATAAACCAAAATGATTTTAGAAAAGAATGAAGAAAGCATTAGGCTATAAGTAGAAAGAGTCTCACCATCCAGGGCTTCTTTCAATTCATCTTTAGTCCAGGCCACTTCAGTCATCAGCAAGCGGAGGTAGTACATGGCGTGCTGGTGAGGCTGTTCAGCTCGGAAATTGTTAAGAGATCGCATATACTAGTGAAGGGAGACGTGCGTTTGTTAATTTTATCAATCTTTTTAAAATCATTTCAAAAGGTCAGCTATAATCAAACTTCATTTTGCATAAATGATGTGTTAAATGGGATGCAGGGATATCTGCTTCATCCTCCTTTTCGAAGTTATGTAATTTAGAATGGGACTTACTCCTCTCTCCCTTCTGATACTTAAACTAAAGAGCATGCTTTTTGTTTTTTCTTTCTTTTTTTTTTGAAGTCTTATTTTTTTTTAAAGTAATTTTTTTGTTTTTTGGCCCCATAATTAAGAAATGTAAAGTTTAAAGTTAAGAAATGTAAAATGTGAAATTCTGAGAACAGAACTTCAATTAAATTCAATTAAAATATATGTTCCTTATAACACCAGAAATAGTATCAGGAGTAAGGTGTGTACACTAAGTCTTAAAAATGATTGCGGACTTCCCTGGTGGCACAGTGGTTAAGAATCCGCCTGCCAGTGCAGGGGACACGGGTTCGAGCCCTGGTCCGGGAAGATCCCACATGCCGCGGAGCAACTGCGCCCGTGCACCACAACTACTGAGCCTGTGCTCTAGAGGCCGTGAGCCACAACTACTGAGTCCGTGTGCCACAACTACTGAAGCCCATGTGCCTAGAGCCCATGCTCTGCAACAAGAGAAGCCACCGCGATGAGAAGCCCGCACACCGCAACGAAGAATAGCCCCCGTTCACCGCAACTAGAGAAAAGCCCATGTGCAACAATGAAGACCCAATGCAGCCAAAAATAAATAAAAAAAAAAAAAGATTGCATGTTGTATTTTCAAAAGTTGTGTTGTTTTTGCCATACTGCATGGCATGATGGATCTTACTTCCCTGACCAGGGACTGAACCTGTGCCCTCTGCAGTGGAAGCTTGGAGTTTTAACCACTGGACCACCAGAGAAGTCCTGAGCAAACTTTTTCTTTGTCCAGGCTGCTGCTTTACCCCCAGCATCTGACATGTACTCTAAGTACCTTCACTAAGGGATCTCTTTCATCCCTCAGAAAGTTATCCCCAGTTTTCAAGGCCTCCATCTCTTGGCATCCTTTAATTCTTCACCATAAGGTCATCCCAAAAGTCTCTCTAAGCAAGCAACATGGATATGTATATATATAAAATATTGAATCTTAATTTGAAAACTGATGATAATTTCTTTGGGTATAAAATGAAGGTCATAGTTTGGCTTTTAAAGTAGCTATCCATCCCATATTTCCATTACTGGACCAACCATGAGTTGAATTTAAGTGGAAGATACATCAAGCCTAAATAGTCTGCCCTAATGTGACAAGGCTGTCATGGAAGGCTGAGGTCCCTGCCTGCAGAATAGAGTGTTCTTCTTTTTTTTCCCCCTTTTAATTAATTAATTAGTTAGTTAATTAATTATTTTTGGCTGTGTTGGGTCTTCGTTGCTGCACGAGGGCTTTCTCTAGTTGCAGCGAGCGAGGGCTACTCTTTGTTGCAGTTCATGGGCTTCTCACTGCGGTGGCTTCTCTTGTTGCAGAGCACAGGAGCTAGGCACGTGGGCTTCAGTGTTTGTGGCTCACGGGCTCTAGAACACAGGCTCAGTAGTTGTGGCGCATGGGCTTAGTTGCTCTGTGGGATGTGGGATCTTCCCAGACCAGGGCTCGAACCTGTGTCCCCTGCACTGGCAGGCGGATTCTTAACCACTGAGGCACCAGGGAAGCCCTAGAGTGTTCTTCTTAAATAGAGGTTGGATAAAACCTTCAAGGAGTCCCTGAAAGCCACTAGGTCTACCTCACGTTCCTCTCTGAAAGTCAGTGCTATCCTAGCTCTTCGGGCTTACAGAGAAGGGGGCCAGGTGTCCACCAGAGTCTCCCAGGCTTTCCTTCTGGATAGAGTATAGGATTTAGCAAAGATAGGATAAAATGACTGCCACAGGGTTATGAATGCTTCTTTTCCTCCTCGCCTCTTTTTCAAAAATGTTCATAATGTGGTAATATCACCTTACGAATAAAAATATTATAAAAATAAGTTGAGAAAACTTACTGCCTCTTTGATAATTTCAAATCGTTTTTCATCAATCTCAAAGGTAGCCATTTTCTCAATGATCTTCTTTAGCAAAATTGGCTGCTTGTCATTATAACCTTTCACCGAGAGCTACGGAAAGAGTTCAGGATATTAAAAGTCTAAAATTACCATGAAACAACTTCAACTTGACTTTAAAACATGTAGAAAATCCCCAAACCAGGTGTATCAAAATAAAAATAAAACAAGAAATTAAATGAATTTCATTTCTCATAAATAAAGTTCAACACTTAGGAAGATAACATTGACCATCTTTATTTACTAATATCCAAAAGCATATGCTTTTCCTAAACAAAAACAATAGCAGGAAAACTTACCTGGTGCCAAACTATGGCAGTACACACTATATATCATCAAAATTCAAGTTCTCATTAAATCAAAATTAATTATAGAATGTGTTTTAAATTTAACCTTCAAAAAGAATTTCTAAAGAATGGCAGGCTTAAGATTTTTATAGTTGTGTTAAGAAGGTAAAAATCATAGGGGAGGGTTACCTAGCAAACTACTGGATATGTCCCCAAATTGTTTATATTTAAATATTTTAAAAAATCATCTTTTAAGAAATCAGGAAGCCCCAATTTTGTATTATATGGCATTTTGCCACTTTTCTTGTTCAATGTTGCCCAATAATGGTCCATAGGTCTCACTACTTGCTTGTTTGATGAGTTCTGCTGATGTACCAAAAGCGAGTGGCAAAACAGATGTGAAGTAAGGATACACTGTATGTACTGTCTGGATTTTGCCTTAGGACAATTTACTTTAATAGTTTCTGAAAGCATAACATTTTGAAAAGCAGGGGAAGCCTATTATCACATTTCCTACTATTATATTGCCACATGGTGGCACCCACAGAAGTAGAGGATACACTGCAACTAGAATATCTCTGGACGCCTCTACCTTATGAAAATTGATAGGCAAGAATCTCGGCAGGAGTGAAGGTCACTGCCCATGGAAAGCACATCATGTACCGTGGGAACTAGACTGACAACTAGCAGAAAGCCCATTTTGTCACAAATTAAAAATTATTTATTTTAATGGTGATATGCTACTAAAACTCAACAGCAAAAAAATAAACCATAGATTATTACTTTTCTATTTGGATTTTATTTTGACCTCTGAGCTTCAAATTTCCCTGGACTCTGAGAATGGTTAGGTTATATACATTCTTATACATTGAACAAAAACTACCAGAAAAGTTACTTGTGTGAAGAAAGAAAGTCACTGCAAAGTAAATAAAATTTAAAAACCCTAAAACCTTTTGTATAGAATTAGAAAGAGTACACAGTGCATGCTCTCATTTTAGTTGTTATGAAAACATACAATATATTTTTAAGCAAAGTGAAGATGAATGTGTGCCAGAAGAGGGATGTTAATTTGGAAATGAGATATAAGTTTGGAAACAGAACAGAAACAGTTTCAAGAGAAAGGATCTAGTTATTTCTTGGGATGCATTTAATAATGTTTATCTTAAAACACACTTAAAAGTAGTTAATGATACATGCTACAAAATAAATTAAATGAAAATATCAGACGTGTTTGAACACAGGAACTTTCTACTACTGTCAGCAGAAATAAAGAAGCTTATAAGTAAAATTCAGCACCACAACAGTAACTATGGGTATCTTTCACTTACAGATGTTAATATATTCAAATACATGGAAAGAACAACATGCTTTCAGGATTAATATGTTAAACATTTCAAGCAGAGGAACATGCAAATAAATGTAGCACAAATACATGTTCACAAGATGCACTAAACTCTACTAAATCATTTGTTAGTGGAACTAATACTAACTTGAGTTCTTCAATCATTAAAAAGGTGCAAGGAAAAAACCATCAATCTTCTTGTTTTAAAATGCAGAAGTTAATAGTTTTCCCAAGCTCAACATAATGCTTAAACGGTGTGACGCCTTTTCTTTCGTTTTCATTTTACTTACAAGTATTGCATTCATTCCTGATGCAATGCCATAGCTCAAACCTGAGAGGCGTGCTGCATATGTATACTCTTTTAAATCATCCTTCAATAACCTGATAAATAGGTATGTCATGTTGCAATGGAGAGGATCAGCATAAATGTAGCGACTAACAAAAAGAAAAACAAAAGAAATGCTTTGATACCTCAAGCAGTGGCATGGTAATGAAGAAACATGACTGAAGAGTATGAATATGCAGCCTCATGATCTGAATTTCTAGGGAAATAGTATAGGCCAACCTTCTGTTTTACAATGGCAGGAAGACTTCATTCTCTGTTGTCAAAGACCAAGACTTCAGATACAGAATGGGAGAGATCTAAACCTAAATCAGGGTCCAATTTTGTTTTGAGGAGAAAAATATGACAGTCTGATGAAAGATGTTTAAAAAAAAAGAAATCAAGGAAAATTTGCATAATATGAATGGTATATTGCTGAATACTTAAGAGTAAGAGCTAATTTAAAAATTAAATGATGCGAAAATATTAGTCACAAAAAAAAAGAAATTAAACTCACACCCTCAATCAAAAATGCTTCCAGCAAATCAGTATAAAAAATGTTGATGAGTGGAAGGCTCTAAGACGTGAGTACTTACATACATCCCATAGATGGTATTTTGGAGGTCATAGCTCAAGCCTGCTAGCTCTGCTGCATATGCATACTCGTTGAGTGAGTCTTTGAGGAGCTCAAGGTACAAATAGGCCATGTTACAGTGCAAGGGGTCCACATAAGCAAATGGGCTGGAAGAAAATGTTGACAGTAAAATAGCTGATTTATTACTTCCCAATGTGATATGGCCTTTCGAGATGGATCAAGGAACTGAACAGGGGTTAAAATAACTTCCTGAAGATACACTTCGAATTCCTGAATCTGACTCTTCTCATGAGGAAAAAAACAAGATGTTTAAAAAAGAAGCTTGAAATATGCCATGTGTGCTGGTAGTGGTGAAGAGAGAGAAGGAATTGCTTACCCCAGATGGTGTGGTAGAACTGACAAGTTAGAAACACTGGGTAGGTAAGGAGGAGGAACAGGCCAAAACTCATGCTTACATTTAGGCTAATAGGAGAAGGCATGGCTGATAGAGCTGATACAGCATGCGCCTGTCCTCTTTCTCCCTCTAAACAAGCCATACCCTTGGTGGACAGGAGGAAGAGATTGAGAAGTTTGTGTGCTATGATTATATAAACTTAAAAGGGAAAAACTGAGACTTGAAAGAGAAAAATTAAGACCTGTGAAAATGTTAGCTTATCTCCTGAGTTTCCTCCCAAACCAAGAGACTGGAGCACTGTCAGTAAAGTAACTGATAATATCCATCATACAACTACAGCCAGAACTAGGAAAAAATATTAAAACTGGAAAATTTTTAAGTGAGAAAGAGCAACAAAAGAGAGGAAATAATTACAGAGTGCAAGAGCTAAACAGGACCACAGAGATGACCTAACTTAAATCTTCATTTCCCAAATAAGAAGCATCATTTTCCTCATGTCACCTGGGCTAGTAGCAGCAGAGTTAGGATTCAGATTTAAGTAAAATGACCTATTCATTTGACTATGTGACACTGCTTACCTTTATGAGAAGTAAAAGATTCCTTCATTCAACAAATATGTACTACATTCTCACTACAGTGCTAGGCACTTCTCTAGGTACTGGGAATAAAGAAGGAACAAATCAGGCAGAGTCCCTGACTTCACAGAGTTAAGAGCCTAGTTGGAAGAGACAAATAATACATTTAAATATGATACATCAGGTGGTGATAGTGTTGTTATGGAGAAAAATTATGCAGGGTAAGAGGAATAGGAGTGATGGGTAGTGGGACGGGAAGACTGCTAATTTACATAAAATTATTAATAAATTAAATGTTATTATTAAAATTACTATTAATTATTAATCAAGGCCACTTGAAAGGTGACATCTGGGTCCAGACCTGAAGGAAGCAAAGGAGCAAGCCCTGGGGATATCTGGGTGGAGAACTTTCCAGGCTGAGGAAACAGCCAGTACAAAGGACCTGAGGTAGCCTCATGGCTTGGTTTGTTTGGCAGCAAATTGAAAGTTTCACTCTATCTATAGCACAGTAAATATAACCAATGCACTGACATCAGAGCCAGAAATTTTATCAAAAACTGGTAATTAAGTAAAAATAGGGGTAAAATGCTTAGCTACAGAGAATTAAAATCAAAGGGAAAATTCTAAAGCTATACATTCTCCACCTGGCAAATCTAAATTACACTCTGTCATTTAATTTTTTAAGTATCATACACAATGACAGACTTCCTTCTTTAGTCAAATAGAAGGAAGCAGTTCAGAAACTTACTAGCACAACTCACAAAAGCATCAAAACAAAAGAGAGTCCTTGAAAGGGTTCATCCCCACAGGCACCCTTAGGTGGAAGTGAAAAACTAGAAAAAAACGAATCTGGGAGTTCAAAGTCATATGGATCAAGCTCAAGTGTCCTAAAATGCTGCATCCACAGCAGCCATGCTGTTGAATTGGAGAGGGTCCTAAACTAACTTTTAAAAGAGAACATGATTCAAGTGGAATGCTGAAATCCTTGTTCACTTGTTAACTTAAAGCATATTATTTTGTAACCAGATGTTACATGCTTAAATATGGATCAGAGTTTTAAAAACTGTACATATGCAAAATATTATCCTATTTCTGAAAAGATGAAAAGGATATACACAAACAGAAAATTTATTTAAGAACATACAAGAAACCTAACAGTGTTTACCTCTAGAGAGAGCAGAACACAGAGAGGCATTGGTGGGAAGCAGACATTTTAAATTCTGAGAACTATGCTAGGCAGTTTAGAGAACGCAAACATGTCAAATGGTCTCTCAAAAGGTATTCTGAAGCCAAATCATAGAAGCCAAATGGGAAAGTGTGACAAGCTGCTTAGAGTGTTAAAAATATCACTCTGAACTATCAAAAAATAAAACCAGCTTTGTAATGCTCTCTACCAACAGTAAGCCATAATCACAAAGCCCATGTTTGATGTAAACAAACAAACAAAAAACAACACGAACAATCTCAGCGCAGCTCTAGATAATCTATGAATCTCATGCTATAAATAAACAATGTTTGCATCCCTACAATCTCAACATACTTGTTCGTGAACTATTAACTTCCTACTTAAGAGATTCTTTTTCTCTTTTTTAAAACATTTAAAACACATCCAGCTTTAATTTCATGCCAAGCAAATCAAATAAAAATTAATGAAAAAGTTGATCATTATATTGAACATTATTTAAAAATGATAGGTTTATTTTATAAACACAGACCACTGAATTTTAGAAATATAAAATTATAGAGTGCAAACTCACAAAGTAAAATTTGAATTGAGTGATAACATTATCACACAAATAAAAGGAGACAGAGATAAACTAAAGATTTATACTGAGAAATCATTGCAACAGTAGCATTATTCATAAATTTTATTAAACATCTTCTACCAAGTCAGGAATAGAGAAAGCAATATCTCAGGGCTCCAGACAATTAAAGGGCTGGAAGGGATTCAAGATCATTTAGTAACTACTACCTCTTTTTCTGGGCAAGTTCCAGGAATACAAAACCAAAACCACAACAAAAAAAAAACCACCCCAAATTATTTAATCTTTCTTCAGTGAAACTTCTGGTGCGTCTACAGCCTTCCCTTAACAGGAAGGAGCAGCCTTCCTTTGTCTAGGCTAAAAAATTCTAATTCCTTTTACTTCCAGACATAGGTCCTTAAGGAAGCAAAGAAAACTTTCAGAAATGTAATTGTTGATTTTCATAGGAAGCTTTGTAACTAGATTCATTTTACGTACCTGAAAAATTCAAAGTTGAGACAGGCCTTGGGCAAGAAAAACTTATCATCTTGTTTGAACCAGAGTTTGCTCATAGCTGTATCCTGTGATGGAGAAACAGTATGTTTAGGGAAATACAGGCACATTCGGAAAAAATCTTCAATCAAATCACTCTTCAAGAGGAGGACAGAGGAAATAGCTGAGCTTTGTTCTGGAGAGACTGCTGTCCCATGGCCTTGAAGCATACTCAGAGGGTCAGCTGGTGGGAAGATGGAGAGATGACTGGTGATTCCAGTAGTAGAGAGACATCACCCTCTTATCAGCATCCTGGGTCAAAGAGATGGGGACACAGTGGAGGAAGAGACAGACAGGTGAAGCCAATACCAACTGTCCTGTCCCTGTCTTTCTGGATGCAGGGACACAGATGCAGGAGTCTTTGGGGGGTGGGTGTGTGGCAGCCAGCCACCAAAGTGGGCCACACGGATCCCTGCCCGCTGGAATTCACACCTTGGTGTGGTCCTCTCTCCTGCACTGGACCAGGGTTGGTCTCTGTCTGACCAACATATTATGGCAGACGTGATGATACGACACTTCTGAGATTAGATTATAAAAGACACTTGGCTTCCACCTTGATCATTCATTTTCCCTCTTGGATCACTCACTTTGGGGTAAGCCAGCTGCCATGTCACGCAACTCTATGGAGAAGCCCATGTACCGAAGAACTAAGGTCTGCCCAAAGCCACACAACTGAACTTGGAATAGAATCCTCCAGCCCTAGTTGAGCCTTCAGATGACCAAAGTCCCAGCCCACAGCTTGACCATAACCTGAGAGACCCTGAGCCAGAACTACCCAACTAAGCTACTTCCACATTCCTGTCCCTTGGAAACTGCATGAGATAAAATAGGTGTTTGTGGTTTTAAACTGCTGGATTTTAGAGTAATTTGTTACATCGCAACGGATAACTAACACAGCCAAGGATGAACAAATAAGCCACTCCTTTGCCTCTCCACTCATTCATTCATACTATACTTTAAAAAGTCTTAGGGACTTCCCTGGTGGTCCAGTGGTTAAGAATTCGTCTTCCAATACAGGGGATGTGGGTTCGATCCCTGGCTGGGGAACTAAGACCCCACGTGCTGCAGGGCAACTAAGCCTATGTGCCGCAACTACTGAGCCTGCACGCCACAACTACAGAGTCCATGCACTCTGGAGACCGCATGCCACAACTAGAGAGAAGCCCACACGCTGCAACAAAGAGCCCACACACGGCAACGAAAGATCCCGCATGCTGCGAAGAAGATCCTGCATACTAAAACTAAGACCTGACGCAGCCAAATAAATTAAAAAAAAAAAAAAAAGTCTTAAAGTTCACTTGAAACTACCTTGAAACTCTGATAAGAGATATGGCTTAATGTTCTCCTTAGTTTATGCTAAGATGGCCTATTTAAAACAAACAAAAAATAAAAATAGGAGAAGTAAATAAGCTTTCTCTTTGAATAACCTAACCTATAACTCATTAAAATGTCATTTTTAAAGAAAAATGATTGTCTCATTAATAATCTAGTTGCTTGAGATAAATTATATTTCATAGTCTTAAACACTAATTCTCATCTCATTGAGTTAATCTGAATGTTAGGTCATTTGAAGAAAAGGGAAAGAAAGATGTTTGTCTATGGTAGTAAGTTTAGAGTTAGTTTTAAAGTTTAGAAAAGAGGATGTGCTGTAATAATTTGATCCATTTTTCTACACAATCTACCCAAGGTGTGAAATAATGACATGAAAAGAACATTGTGAAAAAGAAAACACCCTTCTCAATCATTCTTCCCACTGGCTTATAACTCCATTAACTTCATGTAGTGCTCTTAAAATGAGAAAGAATTGTTTTTAAGGGCAGGAAATCCAACAGCTTCCCCTGGATATGCTCTCTTCCAGGCATTAGAGATTCTTTCTTATCTCTAACTTTCATGATGCAGCATAAATCTACTTCCTTACTGGGTCTTCAGTGAACATGGAAAAAAGCCCGCTTTCAATAGACTTGTAGTTACTTTCCAGACTTACTATTTTATTGTCTGCAAAGAAAACAATTTCCTAGATTCTATGCTGTATAGTAATTTTGTTTTAAAATGTCTAGCCTTTTAATATTTCTTGTAGTTATTCTCTCTGCAACTTTTCTGTTATCTACAGGGTGTGAGCCCCGCAAATCAACATAGTACCAAATGCAAGAAAACATCTCTCTAGTCCCTTCTATGTAATAGGTCTGTCCCCTAAATTTAATATCAATGATTCTAACATATTACCTTAATAAGAGAAGGGTATGGTGTTGCTTCTTTTTCTAATGATAAAATCTCAAAATCTGTAGGAATAAATTCATTCTTCGTTGGAAGTTTAAATTTCCCATTCAGATCAGCATTTTGCCATTTCTGGATGAAGAGTGAAAACACACACACACACACACACACACACAAAAGCAATTAGAATCTGATTTAAGAGTTTAAAACAGTCACATTGCTTACTATCTAGGCAAATAATAAGAGAATAAATGTCACACAGCATTCTCTTCCATCATATATAAAAAGGCTACTCCCAAGATCTATCAATGACTTTTCATGAAACTTGAATTGGAACTAATCAAGGTTTTACACTTATCTATCTTTCCTCTTTACACGTCTAAAACGACCAGCTGAGGTGAAGGAACAATCTGAGACTGTGGAACTGAGGCTAACTGGTCCATATGAAGATCATGTTTGCTCCAGCTCTTTAAAGAATGGAGAATAATCTGCACAGAGATAAATACCCACAACTGCTAGACAATAGGTCATTTAAAAGAGTTAAACTTTCAGCTACACTAAATTACTTGCATGTATGGCCTGAAAACTAGGTTAAAGGGGGCTTCTTTGACTTCAGCACTTCTAAAGGTCTGATCTACTTCTCTCCCAGACGACCACATGCATTTTCAAGTGGACCAATATTTCAAGCATAAGGTTAAGGACAAAGTTGAGATTTAAATCTGGACTGTGGGACAGGATCGACAAAACCTGCAGGTTGGACCTGTTCCATGGGCTACTTCCAAAAGCTAAGTAAGGCAGATCTTAGACCACGATTGATGAACTCTGATTTATAAGACTTTTCATTATTTAAAAAAAAAAAAGCAACCAACTGCCAATGATTCTGGGGTTCAGTAATTTGGTCTCCAGCTGATGTGGCACAGCCTTGCAGCTCTTGTAGTTCTATTTTGGTCCCTGCATTTGTGTCTTTTGGCACTGGGATGGTGGGGATGTTGGCCATATTATTTATATGTAGCAACTTAAGTCCCCAGTATGGCTGAATCGTAGGGACTGGTAAACACTTAGCAAGTAATTTCACTGTTGACCCTCCAGATCAATTTGTTTAAATTCCCATTTGGGGCAGGTTTATCATGGTCAGAATTTGGTGAACAGGGGATTTCTCTTGTTTGAGGGTTAGTTCACACCCAGCAGTAATTCATGGGAGATCAGCTTTCCTCACAGTTTAGTAAGATGGACATTTTCACATACTAAAGGGCTTCAGTCACCTCCTTATGTGCTGTGAATATGTCAGAAAAGTACCAGTAATAATTTTTCTTTCTTAAACTACTTTTTTCTGTATCGTCATTACCCTGGTACATTTAAGAAATATCCATTACCCAAGTTTAACTAGAATTTAGTCAGAGCAAGGCTTTCTGGTGTCTCCCCATGAATAAAGGACCCAGTCTCAAAGCTACACAGACAACAAGAACCAAAAAAGAAAAAGTACTAGACAAGTAGCTAAGACTCACAAACAAAATCCTGACTTCTGATGAATGGGGTAACATACTATCTATACATACCTGTTTTGAAACAAATCATAATGACTCTATGTTGACAAAAAGAGCAATGATACAATATGAGGCATAAAATATAGCCCCTCCTAAAGTGAAGATGGTATGAATCCCAGAAATTGCTCCCCACCTGTGTTCACAGCAAGATCGTGAGCTCTCAGCCCTTGCATCTGTCTTTCAGGTTCTCTATTTCCATCTCTTCCTGCCTGTCTTGGTGTCTTTGCAACCCTGTGTACTTTGGACTTCAATGATCTTTGACCGTATGAGACTTGGAGTCTGCTTTACAGCCCTGCTGGTCTGACAGACAGACGAGAAGGTGGCTACAGTATCATTTCTTCATGCAAAACCTAAGCTCCAGCTCTCCACCTCCCTGTTCGCTCCTCTTGGGATGGTACAGACAGTGCTAGGTCATCTCTCCACACTTTGGGCCATGAATTGGTTGATCTAGGAAGCTCATATTCTTGTGTGTCCCTCACACATCAGCTACTTCACAGATGGGTTAACCCTACCTTAATGACTTCATCTGGTATAGCTTCTTGTTTGTATTGGGTTCCGTACCACTCTTCTGTGCGATCAGTTTTTCCTTCAAAAGATTTGGAAACTATTGCAACCCTAGAGATAGATGGAAAAAAAACCTATAAACTCATGTTGTATACATAAATTTATAGAATCTGACTCACGAAAATATAAATAATATCCAAGAATGTGTTGGGCCTCTACAACCCAGTAAGTCCTATGAGGCCTAGCTGAAACGGCAATCAATGTATGTATAGAAGTCTTTGATCATAGTCTCTGTTATCCTTTGGTTATAGCCCATCATTTTTGGTATGAAAAGCTGCTTGCAAGAAAGATTCTTGTTATGAATGCTATTGACTAAAATCTTAAAAGAAGAGTAGCTAGGGAAAAAAGTGGAACCAGGTCAGCTGAAAAATAGTCCTGAAAAAAGCACAACAAAGTACTCCTTCCCAGGAACAGCTCAGGCCCCAGGGTTACAAGAATGGATATGAAAATTTGTTGGCTCATTCAGAGATCCAAAAAAATTTAAAAACACACTTTCATTATAACTTGCTAAGTTTGTACTCTGTTATTTTTTTTTCCTGCCAGACACCACCATCAACCGTATGTACTACATGTACACTGGTCTTCCTGATGCTAGAGGAGACAGGGACAAGACCAAGAAAACACCTCTGTCTTTCTCTGCTGGGGTAGTAGAAAGAGCACAGAAGAGAAGTCAGGAAAAAAAGTTCAGGGAGGGAAGGTAGAGGTAAAATAATGTCAAAAGATTACAAGTAGAGGAGCGAAAGAAGCTCTATAGCAGTGGAGCTTCTGTCCCTGTGTGGATCATCATGGACAAGTTCTGCCTCTGCTGCCTTTTAACTATCAAAGTTGTAATCATTTCACTCTGACTAGCAGGCTCAACCCCAGGCTGGGACCAATCCTACTTTGAATCTTGCAGATAGAGTGCTAGGCCAATAGCTCAGAAGGCTTGCCATGCAGTCAGTCCTGTTATTGGTTTCACTTCTCCTTTATGTCCCAATTCAAATAACTAGGTTCATGTCTGTTTCTGCTTGTTCTCACTTGTCCTCCCAGAGGTTAGGTTCTAGCCTCTGAATGTCGGTCTCACAGCTGAAAGCCCACTACTTGCAGTCAAAACTCCCCTCTACTGAACACCCATTAATTTTCAGAATCCTGATCTCTGTGTTCCAAACACCTGCCCATCGCTGGACCTCCCCAATTTCACTGCCTGACTGTCTGAACCACCATCTATTCCTTATTCATTCTAGATAAAATACTCTACCTGGCTAGCTAGACTTGGCTTTCTCACTTGCTTCAGGGTAGATATCATAAGCAATGTGACTCACCTATCTGTTAGAATGACTGACTAATCTTCCAGTTTAAGGTGTTCCTGATCTGGCCTAGCTGCCACTGACCACTATCAGTTCTAGAAAACATGCTAAATAAGAATATGTTCGACAGAAACATACAGAAGAATCATAGGGTTTAACAGATGAAAGAGTTCTGTTATTGTATCTAGAAGAAGTGATACATGTTGGCTATTTGAAAATCCCTTATGAGGGGTATGTGTAGTGTATACAGAACGCACATGGCCACATGAAGGGTATGTGATATTTCTTAAGGGCATTCATTCAATACATGACAGAGCCAGCTAAGATTCAGTCATAGAAATTGCTTCTATTCCTGCTGCTTTTTCAAAGAATGAATGGATTGATTCTCAGGGAGACCTCTGAAAAACATGTTAGGAAGTAGAATTCCGTGGTAGAGAGGTGGTATTCCATCTTCTCTTCCATGAGATGCTTGATTTTGGAAGTTTATTACATAGATGGCTCTGGTTTCCCTGAGTGACAGCCCATGAATCAGAATAATGAACAAGGGATTGATTACAACTTGTGAAGACTGGAGCATTCATTTGGCAGTGGACTTGCCCTCTGGAACAAGAAAACTTTAAACTCAGTTCTGAGAGAGAAAGTGAAAAAACTCGGGAAAAGCTATCAAATGCTCTGGAGGATGACTATATGACACAGAAGGAAGCAGACCCTGGAGGCTGTCCAGTAATGCTCAGGTTAAAAAAGGAGGAGAAGGGAGATTTATCAGTTACAATCCTAAGGGATCTAGATAGTTAGATACCAAAGTAAAGTGTATGGGATAACAGTTGACATGTTACCATAAGGAAGTAAATATGAAGTAGATAAGTGTAGCTCCTCAAATTAGGGAAATACCAAATATTGGCCTAACAAAAAGAGATATCTTTGCAGACCAACAGTTAGTGTACCATTGAGGAATTCAAAACTGAAATACAATGGAAGAGTATGTAATTTCAAATAAATTACGAAGGGCAAATAACAGAAGAGACAGAATAGACACATGTCAAATGTATACAGAAATCTATGAACTAGAGCGTGGAACCGTGAGAGCACCTGAATTAGGAGAAAAGGAGAAAAGAGTCACAAAAATTGAGGTACACCACAGAGAGTTGCAGTATATTTAACTGCAGACAATTGAGAAAAACTGGCACAGACACGGCAGCATCTTAGACTACCTGCTGGAAACCAAATTCTACTAAAAAATAGTCTCCATGAGTTTTTTTCTTAAATATGTGTGTGTGTGTGTTGCGGGGTGAGGGGGGAATGCTACTCTTCAATTCCATCCACAAAGAACTGGCTACTGACATGGTCCTTAGAAATGTGAGAGGAAATGGCCTCTTATTTTCACACTGAAGCTTACAACGGTAAGAAAAGGAAACAGTGGGCTAGAATGAATGCTGACTGTTGACTTCCAGTCAGCCATTTAGAAGTGTTCAGTGGGAACGAATAGCTGTAGCTGCTGATGGAATCCATTCGGAAATAATCTTGACTACAGACATTAAAAAGCAATATGGGGCTTCCCTGGTGGCGCAGTGGTTGCGCGTCCGCCTGCCGATGCAGGGGAACCGGGTTCGCGCCCCGGTCTGGGAGGATCCCACATGCCGCGGAGCGGCTGGGCCCGTGAGCCATGGCCGCTGGGCCTGCGCGTCCGGAGCCTGTGCTCTGCAAAGGGAGAGGCCACAACAGTGAGTGGCCCGCGTACCGCAAAAAAAAAAAAAAAAAAAAAAGCAATATGGTTCCCCAGGAATGAATTCTCATGAGAACTTTGCAAATAATCCCCCAGAGAGAAAAGAGGGAAGACAGCCAAGAATGAGAAGAGGCTTCACTGGTAACCGTGATAAATTAAAAAAGAATTAGTAGAAAGTGCACAGATCTGGCCATGAGAAACTTGGATTCTGGTCGATACTGTGACTCACTTTCTTTGAGATCTTGCTAAAATCACAGTTAAGATCTAAATTAAGCAAGTCTCTGGGCTTCAGTTTCATTACTTTTTAAATAGGGATTCAAACTAGATGAACTCTGTCCTTCTACTAGTAGATTTCCACAATATCATGATATCAAATCATATTTTTAAAAGATACACAACAGAGGAAGAAAGAAGGCACAAAAAAAATCTACTGATGACAGACTCTAAATCAAACTTAAAAAACAGTGACAGGAAGGCTAAAGTGCTAAGAAACTGAAGTTCATGAAATGTGCTCAAAAATTTTTTTAAAAAAGGGTTTCTTAAAGTAAGAAGGAATCAAGAAAGGTTAGGCTAAAAGTTTAGAGAATTCAATCAGCTTGAATTCTGGGCAAGATGTTTTAAAACATAGTTGCTACCTGGCAGGAACTCATAATCCAATGAGACACATGACCTAAAGCAAAATGTGATATGCTGGGACTTCCCTGGTGGTGCAGTGGTTAAGAATCCGCCTGCCAATGCAGGGGACACAGGATTGATCCCAGGTCCAGGAAGATCCCACATGCCTCAGAACAACTAAGCCCATGTGCCACGACTACTTAGAGCCAGTACTCTGCAACAAGAGAAGCCACCGCAATGAGAAGCCTGCGCACTGCAACAAAGAGTAGCCCCCGCTCGCCACAACTAGAGAAAGCCTGCGCACAGCAACGAAGACCCAACGCAGCCGAAAAATTAATTTATTAATTTTAAAAAATGTGATATGCTGATCCCATGTTAGCAGATACAGGACTTCATGGATCTTTAAAGTGCAAAGGTGGACCAAACAACAGAAAAAAGGAGTTGAAGCTCAGGATCGGCGAGTGAGCCAGCCGGGTGACTCAAATGAAGTCACATCTCCAACACAGATGAGTCACATTCTCTGATGCTTAGGCAACTAACAAATCCCAGCAGGATCACTGCCTATCACCTTCTATAATTAATGGATGACAGGAGAAGAGGCAGAAGACTGAAGATGGGCAAATGCTCTGATTTTCAGAAAGGAAAAGGAGTGTGGCCTAAAAACCATAAACCAGTGGATTAGGCACTGACCTCCTGACAAAATTCTACAGTCAACTGTCAGACTGTCAAACATCAGGACAAGAAGACAGTTATCACTGGGACCTACATGGATTTACCAAGAATAACTCCTCCCAAACGAATGGATTTATTTTTGACTTAAGCAAGGCATATGGCAAAAACTCTATAGCTGTATTTGTAGGTTTAAAATGGTAAAATGGGCACCAAATGATAGGATCAAAGAAGGTGGGTGATGATGATGAAATAGTAACAGGTAAACATCTTTGAAAAGGAAAATCAAAGTCTCAACATTGAAAAGAACTCTCTAACAATCAGAACTGGCAAAAATGGAACTGGCTACCTTGGTATTTAATGAGTTCCCCATCCTTGAAGGAATTTAAGCTGAGGCTGGTAACTACTTGTTAGAGATATTGCAGAAGAGATATATACTTGACAGAGGTTGGATTAAATGACCTTTAAGGTTCCTTTCATTCTGAAGGATTTTCCTATTAATTTTCCTACCTGGTTGCAATGGTAAACTTGTCTCAGTGGGTATTAAAGAAAATAATCTTACCCTCCAGCAACCCCAATCTGGCTTGGCAGTTGGCATTATTATCCCAGGCTGTTCTGCACTATGTCACTGACTGCAGTTACAATTATAACAGCCACAGAGATCAATCCTATAGAGAAAAAGTGCTTTTTCTTTAAAGGTGAAGGTAGAGAGAAAAAGAGGTTCTCAACTCTAATTGTATAAGATATGGAATTTAGAAACAGTCCATTTAACAAAAGTAAAATGTATGCTCCAGCAAATTCACTCCTATAAAATGTTTCTGGGTCTGGGAATTCCCCGGCAGTCCAGTGGGTAAGACTCTACACTTTCATTGCCGAGGGTGCAGGTTCCATCCCTGGTCATGGAACTAAGATCCCACAAGCTGTGCAGCAAGGCCAAAAAAAAAAGAGAAAGAAAGTGTTGCAGGGTCAAATATCTGGATCTAGGGCTGCAAAAATTATACGAACATAATTAAATCAGGATTTTTCTTGCCAAAAAAAGCACATCTTTGTTATATGATATAATCTTAAATAGGATTGCCTCGCATTTGTACAATAGTTTTCAACTTTGCTAAATCATTTGGCATCACATAGAAAGATAAAGCACTATTGCATTTTTCAGGTGGGTAATTTTCCAGGAAATTAAATGAGAGTAAGTGTTCATGACATTATATAATTTTTCACATGTCCCCTTTGCAGAATAATGAACTCTGAGGTTTCACATTAGTTATTCAATAAACACTGGTTAAAGGAAAAAAGTGATCTCTCCAAGAGAGCATGACTAGTAGGTGAAGAAACCTTAAAAAGTGTTTACTGAGTTTTATGATTAAGTTTACAGCTCTTTCTCCTCATTTTGATAGGTTTTGATTTTAGAAGGTATATAATAAAATTCAACAGAATTTAGGTGTTTTTTTTTTCCAGAATATATAAGCTACATTGAGGAAAACAGAAATATGTAAACTGTTTTACTTAAAATGATTTAGCGTGTGTTCTGAGTATTTTTCCTCCTTGTATTTTAATCATCTAAGCAAATGCATAAATCACTTTAAGAACAGACGTTCTTAATCTTGATGAAGTCCAATTTATCAATGTCTTTTCTTTAATGGTTACTGCTTTTTATGTTCTAAAAAATCTTTGCTTATCTCAAGGTTTTAAAGATATTTTCAAACTATATTTTCTCCTAGAAGTTTTCTAGTTTTAGCTTTTATACTGAGGTCTATGATCTATCTCAAATTAATTTTTGTGAATGTTGTGAGGTAAAGGTCACATTTAACCTTTTTTTCCACGTGGCTATGCAGCATGTGGAAGAGCACCATTTGTTGAAAAGACTTTCCTTTCCCATTTTAATTATGTCGGTGCTTTTGTCAAGAAAATCAACTGACCAATGATGAATGGATAAAGAAAATGTGGTGTATACATACTATGGAATACTGTTTAGCATTAAAAAGGAAGGAAATCCTGTCACATGCTACAACATAGATGAACCTTAAGGATGTTATGCTAAGTGAAATAAAGACATGTTTCACGAGTCCATCTATATTAGGTATCTAAGTAGTCAAATTCACACGAAGAGAAAGTAGAACGGTTGTGAACAGGAGATGGTGGGGCTGGGAAGGGGTAAGAGGAGGAGTTGTTTAATGGGTATAGATTCAGTTTTGCAAGATAAAAAAGTTCTGGAGACGTTTCACAACAATACAAATATACTTAACACTACTGAATTGTACTCTTAAAAGTAGTTAAGATGGGGACCTCCCTGGCAGTCCAGTGGTTAAGACTCCAGGCTTACACCGCAGGGGGCACGGATTCAATCCCTGGTTTGGGAAGTAAGATCCCACATGCTGCGTGGCGTGGCCAAAAAAAGGTTAAGATGATAAATATTATGTTATGTGGGTTATTTTTACCACAATAAAAAAATCAATTGATCATATATGTGGGGGCTTATTTCTAGACTCTGTTCTGTACTAATGATTTCTTTGCCTATCTTTATGCCAATACTACAATGTCTTAAGTACTGTAGCTTTATAATAAGCTTTCAAATCTGGCAGTTTTAAAGGAATACTTCTGTTACTGTAAGAGCTCCTCCAACTTTTGATCTCCTGGTTAACCACGGGTCAGTCAGAAGCATTCTGAGATTGTAATCCTTACTTCTACTTTAAAAAAAAGAGGGTGTCCTCACTTGCTTTTTAAACCAGATAAGTGAGCTGACACTTCCAGTATTTGAGTAAGAATGAAGCCAGGTTAAGACGATCTATTACTATATTTTATTCATAATGAAATTATGATTATGTTAAAAAAAATCTTCATGTGTTCGAGATATTGACTTTAAATAATCTAGAGTGGAGGGAAGGGTCTTCCCTGGTGGCACAGTGGTTAAGAATCCGCCTGCCAATGCAGGGGACACGGGTTCAATCCCTGGTCCAGGAAGATCCCACATGCCGCAGAGCAACAAAGCCTGTGTGCCACAACTACCGAGCCTGTGCTCTAGAGCCTGCGCTCTAGAGCCTGCAAGCAACAACTACTGAGCCCACGTGCCACAACTACTGAAGTGCACCTACAGCCCGTGTTCCACAACAAAAGAAGCCATTGCAATGAGAAGCCCGCGCATGACAACGATGAGTAGCCCCCGTTCACCGCAACTAGAGAAAGCTTGGGCGCAGTAACAAAGACCCAATGCAGCCAAAAATAAATAAATAAATAAATAAATTTAAATAAATAGAGTGGAGGGAGGATGAGTGAACAAGTGTGGGTAAAGATAAAGAAGACTGGCCGTGTACTGACTGTTGAAGTTTGGTACTGTTTCATTATACTTATTCTATTTTTGTAATCATGCTTGATAAAAACTTTAAAAGCACTTTATTCACAATTTCAAATTTTCAGATTCCAATCATTATTGAAAATTTAGTATGTAACAGTAAAATCTGTAGAGCAACTCACCGGACATTTTCTGGTCTGAGTTTATCGAGAACCATCTCTATTAAATCGGGTCTAAATTCTTCCAGTAAATATTCAGCTGTGAGCACTTCTTCTAGGGGATAATACTTTTTAAAAGGAAAATAAATAAATAAAATTTGCAAGGCTACAATAGAGTCTAACTTATTAAAGCAAACAGATCTCTAACATGTTAAATCCTCTATTTTACATGCCCCTCTTCCCTTCAATTAAATTTTACTCCACTGGAAAAATTTCTGAATCTTTTCTCTTTCCTACCGCACTTTAAGCAATTTCATATTGTGAAATTATTCTGCAGTTAATCCCTAAACACACTTACATTATAGAGAACAAAATCACATTTTTTCAGGGAAAAATGTGAGTAATACCTCTAGCTACAACTGAGTACTTGTTAATAAAGAAAATTTGATGATTAAATGCTGATTCTTAATATAAAGTACATATAAAGTATATATATATAAAGTATATATGTATATATGTATATATTTATATATATATAAAGTATATATATAAAGTATATATATAGTATAAAGTATATATATAAAGTATATATGTACATATAAAGTATATATGTACTTATATATGTATATATAAAGTAATATAAAGTATAAAGTAGGATTCTTAATATAAAGTACATACATTTTAATAAACAGAATTTCTACTCAAATTTCTATGAATGAAATCAGACAAGCATTTAGAAAGTTGTTGTGTAGGAAAAATGGCTTCTATTTTCAGTTAGTAAAGAAAAATAATGTAGAAGATGCTTTTTAGTACAAGCAACTTACTGAGATAGACTCATTCATTCATTCAACAAGTATATAATGAACACCTACTCTGTGACAGGCACTGTTCTAGGTGCTGCTGTGGATACAATGATAAGATAAGACAGATGATGTCCCTGCTCTCTAAGGAGCTTATATTCTAATTGGGAGGGAGGTAGACAACAAACAAACAAATACTGTCATTATAGTGATAGGTGTTATGAAGAAAATTTTAAAAGGGGCAGGGTCATGATTGGGAGGTCAGGGAAGCTCTCTCTGAGGGAGAAACATATGAGTGGAGACCCAAATGATAAGAAGAACCTAGTCATGGAAGAACCAGAAGTGTTCCAGGCAGAGAAAACAGCAAATGTCAGGGCCCTGAGAGGGAGAAGTAAACTTAATGCTTGAAGATTAGGCACATAGCCAGTGTAGCTGGAGTGGAATGGGAGTGGTGTGGAATTCAGTCAGAGAGAGGCTGGGACCAGATTGCCATGTAGGTCAAGGTAAAAATTTAGATCTGTTCCAACTCTGATGGGAAACTTACTTGACACAGAGGAGTGGAACAATCTGATTTGGGTCTTCAAAAGATCACAAAGGCTGGAAAAATAAACTAAGGTGGGGCAGAAGAAGGCAAACAGGGAACCCAGGTAAGAGACTATGATGGTAGTCCAGGCAAGAAATGCTGGTATGGTAGCTCGTATGGTAGCTCATACGAGGGTGGTAGCAATGGAAATGGAGAAAAGTGGATGATTTATAGCTTTCACGTAAGTAGCCCCTGACACATTGTAGAATTGAAAAATATTTAAAGCCAACAAGCAAAACATCTATGAAATGAAAATATTACAGATGATCATTTTTAGGATGATGAAAATTAAGATTTAAAGAATGTCTTCACATCAAATTTTACCTGGTTGCTACAAAGTCTAAAGTTTTAGACTATACCTTCAATTTTTATCATTTGTGTAGTAATGAAAGTAATATTATTTATACAAGATCACTGAAATACTCTACATGCCAATGTATAGAGTAAAAGAACAATAAACTTACATGCAATATTCCTGCAATCTTAGAGGTATAACCCCGTGGCCTCTCTTTATCTTTAAACCTAAAAGCAACAGCATTCAAGTCCTAAATGAAAAATTAAATCAATTAGACATAAGTCACCTATTACTTAGAAATACTTTTTGGCGGGGGATTGGTTTGCACTATAGATTTTCTACTCCATATTGAACTATCACACTTTTTGAAAAAATGGCTATGCTCGATTTAGGAATGTACAGAACATGAATGAAAATAACAAACACAGAATATGATTTTGTTGAAACCATTAGTCAAAGAATTAGGAAAACTGTGGAGGAAGCTTGTGAGATCCAACAGTTGTATACATGATGATTTTGCTGACCCTTTCAGAGAACTGCAGCCTGATTAGAAGTTATTGTCATAAGTTTCACAAGCAGAGATTATACCTTTAAACTTTTATCTATGTAAAGAGGTAATCTCTTATCCTAAAATACATTTCAGAGTCTTGATATTCCTTAATTATATAGTAGATATTTTTAAAAACTCTTAAAAGAAGGCTTTCAACATTTAAAAGACAAATACCTTCTGTTTTATGCAAAAAAAAAAAAAAAAGCCAGGCTTTTCCATACATACGACAATAAAATAACTTTTAAGAACACAATCGTATATATAACAATTCACTGTTTCTTTGAGAGTATGCTACAAATTTTTATCATGAGATCTGAAAATGACACAGCTCATGCAACTTCAGGCCAGCAGACAATAGAGTAAGCCCTGATAGATAAAAGCTCAAGAAACTGCTGACTTTCTTCTGAGCGATAGAAAAGCAATCTGATTTCTTTCCTTTTCCTTATATTTAAATTAATTCACATATATCTGTTTCTTGAAAAATTTCCTTAAGAAAAATTTTGGTGAAACAAAAGTACCTTGCACTCTTGGAAAACCCATTCTTGAGGTCCTTCTGCACGTAACTTCTGAATGTATTGAAACATGTGCAAAATTATATCTTCAACATGTACTGGAAAAAAGGGGCACACTTAAAAACCATTCAGTCCTCGAATCCTTCAAAGCAATGAGCTCACTCCTAAGGTAAAGTCAGGTAAGTAGAAGGCAGTCCCTCTTAGAGATGGAGTTCTCACCTCCCTGAGACTGGTTTTAGGGTCCCACATACATGGCCCTCCAGGATTTGGTATATGTGACTGAAGGGGCTTTGGGGTAGTAAAAGAGCAAATAAAAAGTCAAGTATACATTTAACAAGTGCAACATAATGATCAGTTTTTAAGGAGGGAAAATCATCCATGAAATGAAGTTACACATGAAAAATACAATGGATAAAATGGTATGAATTAAAGCGTTTATAGCTTTACAGCAAAAAACAGATCCACAGCATAAGTTAATAAAAGTAAATCATAAGAAATCAATTTTCATTCAAAAACAAAAAGGTCAATACTTACATAATCCTTCCTCAGTCAAGTCCACATTAATGATAAAAAACATAAAACCTCGGGCTCCTTCCTTTTGCCCACCAACAAGAGTATTTACCCAGCCTGTAACATTCAAAGGAAATCAACATGATTGCATGTGTGTCTTCTTTTAAGACAAGGAATTAAAAAAAAAATTCATTCTGTATGTTCCCAATGGAACATACAGAATGGCCCTCTTGCAGAAGAGACTGGAAAAAAAATCAGTTCAGAAAAGCACTGAAAAGCAGTTCAGACACTGCAAAAGATTCAAGTGATTTTTTTAGTTTGGGAGCTTTCCTTGGGACGCCTCAAATCATTTCCCAAATCAAGAGTAGACGACTGCGCTTAAGTGTTATATAAATCTATTGACTGATCCTAGTACACCTTTCGGTTTGATGGATAAGAGCAGGCAAATAAATATTTCAGCACATTTCACAGAGATGGTAAAGAATACCCAATGTGAGCTTTTACTTTTTTTAACCTCTATCTTATTTAAAACATGCACTACTATACCTTTTGAAATACGTAAACGTCACAGCTCAATACTGAAGGATAAAACAAATTATGGAAAAAGACAAAAACAAAAACCCCAAAGCAAAAAACAGAAGCGTACTAACAACCAACACCTCACTCTCATCAACCTTAAACGGTATCATCTGAAAATGTTCCTTCACAGGAAAATATTTAGGAGAAATGAGAATCAAAGTAAAAAAATATGGTGGAGGTGGGGTACTACCCTCAGAAGGTGGTGTCCAAGAGACTCACCCTTTGATTTAAGCTCTGATAACAGACTCCCAGGACCTTCATGTCCAATGAGATGACCAAGATAATGACCAGGATTTGATTTGTAGTATTTCTGAAGGTCAGGTATGGGAAATGTCACGTAAAGATTCCTAATGTCCTTAATGGGTACTATTTTGTAAAGTTGCTGGGGAAAAGATAAAACAAACAAATCACAAAAGGTTAGCTATGTACAACTCCTACCGAATAAAATACTTACAAACTATGAAGAATAGTGATTGTCAAAAAAAAAAAAAATACCGATTTTCATGGAAAAATCCCAAATTCAGGAGAGAATCAACTGCCAGAGAAAACCATACTGACCACACAGAAATAAATGACCTGGGCTCTTTCTTAGTGGGATTTCATTACAGTTGGTATGCAGGCCATGTTTGGTCCCCTTGACCATGCAGCTCAATACTTTTGGATACTTGCCTTCTGGCACTGGATAACAGCTTCTACAGTCTGCCAAGGTTATAGCTACCAAAACTACTTTTAACATGCAAAGATCAGAACATATTGTTATTTTTTTGGTGATACACGTCCCTAATAAATGTGAAATTGATTTGATTTGATTTCAATATAAACCAAATATTAAAACTATATAAATAATGGAACCTCCAAAAATGTTCATGTACTCTTTGGTAAACCAGGCATATATTATATCCATAAATTTAAAAAAGAAAAAAATACTAGAAATACATGCACTTACTTTAAGATGTTCTTCTTGGAAAGGATGTTCAGGAAATTCTGGCAATGGGACATTTTTGTTCTCCACTTCAGAAAATAACTTCACCACCAGATCAGTCAAGTCATCTAAAGATTCTACAAGAAAACAGACAATGGAAACAGAACTTAAACTAATCATAACACATGATGGGTAGTATTTAAAAATCTTAGGATTATATACACATATATAAAATCACTATGTTGTACACCTTAAGTTTTTTCTTTTTTAATAAATTTATTTATTTTTGGCTACACTGGGTCTTCATTACTGTGCATGGGCTTTCTCTACTTGAGGCGAGCAGGGGCTACTCTTCATTGCAGTGCGTGGGCCTCTCATTGCGGTGGCTTCTCTTTGTTGCGGAGCATGGGCTCTAGGTGTTCAGGCTTCAGCAGTTGTGGCACATGGGCTCAGTAGTTGTGGCTTGCAGGCTCTAGAGCGCAGGCTCAGTAGTTGTGGCGCATGGGCTTAGCTGCTCCGTGGCATGTGGGATCTTCCCGGAGCAGGGATCGAACCCATGTCCCCTGCATTGGCAGGTGGATTCTTAACCACTGCGCCACCAGGAAGTCCCTGTATACCTTAAATTTATACAATGTTATATTTTAATTATATCTCAATAAAGCTGTGGGGCGGGGAAGAAAACACCTTACGATCGCCTGAAAAAAATCTCAGGACTATTAAAAGGAAAACCTAGGAATTTTTTTAAAACTCCATCTGATAAAGTTGAAGCATTCAGTAAAATCCCACCAGTGCCTATATAACTTCTGAAGCTATGCAGTATTGATATTGACTATACCTCACACATATCTGCCTCTTTATACTTTAAAAAACTGTTTTACAAATATTATCTTGCAATAAATTTCAAACAAATATTGGAAACAATAATAGAATAATGAGTGGCATTTGGAAACTGACTATTTTATCTATGATTCCTAAAAGGCACATACGAAACCACTAGCTGACAGATTATAACATTAACTTTATAAATAGACACAGTCTAAACCCATGGCAAAAAGTAAAATATTAGAGTTTTTAAGTAATTGATTTTGTGGGGGAATAGTATAAAATGGTGAGAAGAATCCTGGGTGTTCAATTCTAACCCCAACTTCACCAACCAATTATGTCAAGAGACTATTTGGACAAACTGTTTAACCACTCCAGGTTCTATAAAACATGAAAGCTGGGGGTTTCCCTGGTGGCGCAGTGGTTGAGAGTCTGCCTGCTAATGCAGGGAACACGGGTTCGAGCCCTGGTCTGGGAAGATCCCACATGCCGCGGAGCAACTAGGCCCGTGAGCCACAACTACTGAGCCTGCGCATCTGGAGCCTGTGCTCCGCAACAAGAGAGACGGCGATAGTGAGAGGCCCGCGCACCGCGATGAAGAGTGGCCCCCGCTTGCCACAACTAGAGAAAGCCCTCGCACAGAAACGAAGACACAACACAGCAAAAATAAATAAATAAAATTAAAAATAAAAAAAAAAAACCATGAAAGCTGGGTAGGATGATCACAAGTCTCTTCAAGGTCTAACACTACATGATTCTGTACCATACTGTGTCAAACTCATGCAAAGATTTGTAATGGTTGATAAGATTATATAGCCACTTATGTGAAGTTCTTCTATGTTATCATCTATCTATATTTTTAATAGACAGTTGTATTTGCAAAAGTATGAGATGTTCACTGCAACACCATTTATAACAAAAATAAAAACTGGAAATGACCTAAACATCTATCAATGTGTGCATGTTATGAAAAGTCTGTATATTGGAATATTATGTAGCCATTAATGAGGGAGAGGTCTGTATGTGCTGATATGAAAATATCTCCAAGCTCTATTAAGTGAAAACCACAGACTTCAGTGCCATGTAGTATAATCTCATTTAATTTTTAAACAGACACACATAAATCCAAGTATATTAACAAAATTCTGCTTTTGGAAGTATAACAAAAAATGATATAAAGTGACTATTTTTGAGGAGAGGGCACAGTGGTCATAAGGTAGGATAAAGAAGAACATGATTTCCATTTTATATCCTTCTGTATGGGGTAAATTTTTTTCTGTGCACACATATTACTATTATTCTAGAAAGAAAAAAGTGGAAAAGGTTATCTTTTTATAAACAAGATAACCACTCACCTTGATTCTGCTTCCTCAAAAATAGGTTATTTATAAATGGTATAAACATTCATTACTTGTTACTGTCAGGAAGCATTTGAATCGAATAAGAAATTTCCCTTGATATTGTAGGACCCATTTTGAACTTTTCCATGAACTCTCTAAAAAGCACTTAATCACTATATGAGAATTGCCTATAGCTAGTATGAAGTTCTCTTTTAGGCCTATGAATGTGGGCATGTGCACTTTATTTATAAAACATATGTATTTTTACTTTAATTTTTTTGACATGTATGAAGGACCCTAAAACGTCCAGAGCCAAATAAAAGGCCAACCTGTGGCTGTTTTTATATGACAAGTGAACTCGGGAATGAATCGGGTGTATTTGGAGCAAGAGATGTCGGAGACATCTGACATAAAGACAAAAAGAGACACACAGATGGGACACGTAACTGGAAACAAGATGGGCAGTCAACAATGATTTGTCAACCTGAAGTGCTGATGACAGCGAGGCCCTTTAGAGCAAGGTTCTACTAGGGTATGCCTTTCCTTTTAGAAGCTAAATTCACCATGTAGCTTTTTAAAGGTAAGGCAGCTGTACAATAATGCACCATCTGTCTTCACTGTGAGCTACCAGAGACCAGGTAACTGAGTCCCATTCATCTTTACATTACCAGGACTTGGCAATCCTAGGGTCTCTACTTGACAGTTACCTATTTGTCAAGGGTCCAGGTAATTGGTGCTGCCACAACTAGAGGGAGGACTCCGTGGGAGAAGAGAGAAAAACTTTTTTGTCCCTTTCTGACAGAGATCCTTCCACATGGTTACTCTTCCTCTCCCCTCCTCCTAGAAGAAGGAGTGGATTATCTATTAATCCTTTAAGAGATCCTGTTTCCTCCACACACCACTGTACTGTAAGGACACTTCTCCCAGACATGTCATCAAATCCACTGAGCTGAGCACAGGAGGTCAGTCACACTGGGAGAGGGAACTGGAACAAAAAACTCTTTGTCTCTTTCAGATGCTTATTCTGTCATTTCCACTAAACCAAGAACACTGAGGGCAGGGCTTATGTATGTGTCATCTGTTGTCATTATTACTTGCCTAATAAGTGCTTATTGAAATCATGTGTTTTATCTCAAGATGACATGGACAAAAATACAGCTTAGAAACCTACTCCCAGGACTAGGCTCTAAATACCAAGGGATATTTTTTAACACTCTTTAGATCTACCTACCTTTAGAAAGCACACAGGATTATAACATACACTTTTTATTAGCCTTACTCCTTGGACCCACTTTATATCCTTGTTCCTATTACCAAGTTAAAATATATATAGTTGTTTATTTTCTACCCACAAAAGTAACATTTGTCAATAGCAGAATACTCTGAAAAACAAAAGCAAAACAACAAAACCAAAAACAAAAGAAGAAAACAAAAGTTGCCCATAAGCTCATGATTATGGAATGCTGAAAGTAGCTACCATTTATGGAGCATTTACTGTGTTGCCAGGCACTATGCACTTTTTCTGCATTATCTCTATTAAACCTCACAACAGGTATGAGGTACCACCTCCATTCTACAAATGCAAAAACTGAAGTGCAGAGAACTGAAGTAACTTTGTTAGCTCATAGCCACTATATACTGAGTAGGTGGTGTATTAGGAGTTCAAACCCAAGCTCTCAGACTCTAGAGCATGAGTTCTTAACTACTATACCACATTATTAAATTTCTGGTATATTTTTCTACTTTGTCTTATGTCTCCCATTTATGTCTATTAGAATTTTTTAGAAATCCCCAAATGGGATCAGATAGCACACAGTGCTTTTACAGAGTGCTTTTGTTTTCTATTTAATACAATAAGAATCTTTTCCCAAGTTATGAAAACACTGTTATGAAACTATTTATCCATTCAATATTTACTTACCGAGTACTTATGATGTGTCAAGCACTAACCCAGACAAAGCAGTGAACAAAACAGTTACTGTTCTCAAGTAACTTACATTCTGGTACAGCAGACAACAATAAAGAATATTTAATATTTAAGGTGGTGATAAATGTTTTAAAGAAAAATAAAGCAGGTGAGAGGAGAGGAAGTGGGAGGAGGGATATTATTTTCTATAAGATGCTCTATTATACACCTACAACATTCCTGTTTAACCAATCTTCTGTTAATGAGCATTTAGCTTGCATCTAACTTTTCACTAATAAATACTATACTGAAACATCCTCGTACATCACCTGTTTGAACAACTCTTGATTATTTCCTTAGATTGCACTTCTAAAAGTAAAAATGCGGCTTCCCTGGTGGCACAGTGGTTGAGGGTCCGCCTGCCGATGCAGGGGACACGGGTTCGTGCCCCGGTCCGGGAAGATCCCACATGCCGTGGAGTGGCTGGGCCTGTGAGCCATGGCCGCTGAGCCTGCACATCCGGAGCCTGTGCCCCGCTACGGGAGAGGCCACAGCAGTGAGAGGCCCGCGTACCACAAAAAAAAAAAAAAAAAAAAAGTAAAAATGTTACTTTTTAGGGCGATGCATCTTGTTAAACTGTCCTCCAGAAAGTGTGGAGGAATTGCATAAATTGTATACACCACAAATACAAAAGAGCACCTCTCCTCATAATGGGTATTAGTTAAAACAAAACCCAAACCAAAATTATGGTAATTTAATAGGGAAACAATATCAAACTGTTGCTTTCTAATAGTTTTCCTAGTTTATAATCATCTGTCTTTTAATTTTTTTTTAGTTTTTTTGAATTTTATAAGGTCAAATCTCTCAATTTTGAATTTTATACTTCCTTTCCTTGCTATTAATTTATATTTTCTTCAGGTCTCCATTTAAAATCACCTAAGCTTCTTTTTAGAACAGTGAGTTAAAAACAAAATTCCCCTCCACATATTCTTCAACAAGATCATTTTCAAAAGCCTCTGAACAGATAAAAGGAAGTGTCTTATATCCTTCTTCCAATACTTTGAAAAAGCCAAAGTGGAAAACTAAGATTATCCAACACTATGAAAAAATTATAAGGATTCTTACCTCGACCTAAAACACAAATAGCCATTAAGTTGGATGAATAATAAGTGGAATGGAATTTCAGTAGCTCCTGTCTTACATCAATGCCTTCTTGGTTTGGTCTAGTCTCTAGAGTATATTTGTTACCTGAAAGGAAGGAAAAACATTTCTAAGAAAAAGCAAAATATGCGAATTTTAAAGTCTTGTAATTATTACTGACATTGCTATTAAGGTAAACTTAAAAAATAGAGTCCAAACAAACACATATAATGATTAGTCAAATATGTTTGACCATAACCTGGATAAACAGGATAGTATAGTACAAACTAGTAACATTTTAATCTATAGAGAGTTTTCCCTCAAGAGCTTAAAGTGCCTTATAAAAATTATACTTCTTAAAATTCCTAAGAGATAGTAGGTATTATGAGCACTTAAAAGACAAAATGAGATCCACACGGCCTCCATTCACACTTACTTCCAGTTCCCTAGGTGCTCCGTAATTAATTGAACATAGTCACTGAGGGATCTTTTTGGAACTTGCCAAGTTACTGGTGGAAAGAAATGTACTATTCTTGGCTGAAGCATTAAATTTGTGATGTGAATTCTCATGAATTTGATCTACACCGGTACAAATAGGATGCAATGCTATTTTTGTAAGTCTCAAGCGATGTACATAGTGTACCACTATGAGATCTCTTATGAAATTTAATAACTAATTCAATTAGGATAAAATATGCATGTCAAGCGGGCTTCCCTGGTGGCACAGTGGTTGAGAATCCGCCTGCCGATGCAGGGGACACGGGTTCGTGCCCCAGTCCGGGAGGATCCCACATGCCGCGGAGCGGCTGGGCCCGTGAGCCATGGCCGCTGAGCCTGCGCGTCCGAAGCCTGTGCTCCACGACGGGAGGGGCCATAGCAGTGAGAGGCCCCCGTACGACAAAAAAAAAAAAAGAGTAAAGGTTTGATTTCTATTACATATTTCTGTTGATAGACTAGAGCCCTCTCTCATCCAGCACAGTTCTGATGAAAAAAGTATGATGGTTGGTTTAAAAAAAAAAAAAAAAAAAAAAAAAAAAAAAAAAAGCATGTCAAAAGCAAATAGTCAAACTCTCTAAGTAGTACATTTCTAATAAAGATCTTGCCATTTAAAGGCTGGGAGGTGGAATTTCAATGATTGGTATCTCTCTAAAAATGGCATCTTGACTAGAAACACCCTAAGATCTAGTATAATAACTTTTATTATTGTTCCTGCTTATACTATTAAGTGGGCTACTCTTTTTCACCTGCATAGATGAAACTATGGCAGAACATGTTCTTGATGCGTTCTTTCCCCTTGGGTTATTATAATGGCTGATGAACTGGCATTGGGAGAGACCCCTTCACTAAACTGGGTATCTAGAGAGAGCCACCAGATGGCGTTCTCAGACCCAGTCTATAGCCGTAGAGCTAAAGATTCTGAGCCAAGATTCATGCCCCAGAATGCTTCAATTAACAGATCTAGTGGAGTGTGCAAGAAACAGTCCAGCAAGTACTCATTAACCTTTCTCTAGTCAGAAAGCCATCAAATGTACTCCTATTCACTAGCATAGCCTGCTAATCAAGTCTCCAGGTTCTTTATCAGTCCTCTCAGTTTCACTAAAGATCCAGTTCAACTCCAGATCTGCTCTGCTAGGGGTCCTAAAATACCCCCTCATTCTACCCGAGGAATCCAGGTGATCTAAAAAGTATCCAGGGTCCTAACTCCTCAGAAAAAAAAAAGGAAAAGAAAAAAAAAAAGGTTTTTGCTGGGTAATGGTTTGAAGTTCTCTCATATTAAGGTAAAGCTTGAGTATTGATGGTACCTCCCTTTTCTACTAAACGAAGGTTATAAAAGCCTCAGTTCCAGAGAGACTAGTCCTTAGAGCTTCCTTACTCATTTATACTGCCAAGCTCAGAGTCCTACAATATGTGCATCAAGATCCACACACTGGAACACCCAAGTTTGGAGAAATTACGTTTTACTTCAACAGACTATAAATGTGATAGTGTTAGATAGAAATCAGATTTTCAGTCTAAGTGTGATATGCCTATTCACAATCTGGTCAATATTCTGGTTAAAAAAAAAATCTCAAATCAAAGTAAACAAAAACGAAGATCATGGCCTCCATCTAGAACTTAAAATTCTTTCAGTTTGACTAGTTCTAGCTCATTCTGCTTTGATTTTAATGTACCTGAATATCTCACCATTCTAATCCTTACCCTTTATCTTTTGATTCATTTAAAAACACAGAGATAAAGCAAGAACATACCCCAAATACACTAAGACATGTATCACTGGCCAAATACTGACAATGCTAGAGTAAAAAGATCCAGAGGACCACAACAGAATAGTATACCACAAAAAAAACGAAGAATCCACTGTTGCATCCACATGCAACAGCATGGAGGAATTTCACAACTTTAAGGTTGAACAAGAGAAGCCAGACAGACACAGAAGAGTATACACTGCATCATTTCATTTATATAAAGCATAAAAACAGGCTAAACTAAGATGTGAGTCATGAAAAGTCAGAACAGAGGTTATCCTTTGGTGGGTGGATAGTGACTACAAAGGGGCACAAAGAGGTGCTGGTAATCTGTTTCTTGACTGGGTGCTGGGTCCATGGTGTACTGAGGTTTTGAAAATTCAGTGAGTTGTACATAAATATTAGCAGTATATTCATTCAACTGATTCTTCAAATAGCAGCAAAGTAAAAACAACAACAACAACAACAATTTATCAGAGCCACACACACTTTTCAGTATATGTATTATATTTCAACAAAAAGTTAAAAGAAAAATGAGCCAAAGGAGCCACTCTGTCAACAGCAACCTGACCTACCTAAGGTACAAAAATCTAGTGATTCTGTATCTCTGGCCAAACTTCTAAACAGAGTCCCAATCACGTTTGTTCTGAAAAGTGGCTTTTAGCCACAAATAGATACCATTCTGTGAATCTACATATTCATTTATTTGCTACCTAGATGCTTTTAGGCTTTCTAATATATGATGACACAAGGAAACTGTGGTCTGTTTGGGAACACAGCCCAGAATGGCAGTCCTGTATCCTTAGAAGCTCCTGAATCAGAAAGAGGAAAAAGTTCTCCACTATTACTCTCTTGGGGTCAGGATAGTCAGCTCTTAATACACTGACAGAAAAACATGAATATTAAGTAAAAATGGGCCAAAGAGTCAGGCTTCTTATTAAGTTTATTAGCCCCTTTATAACAATTTTTTTAAAAAGTTTTTAAAAACAAGAAGGCTAGCTATAGTGGAAGTTCTCAAGAAAGTTAGTTGAGGAAATGGAAGGAAAAGCAGGACATAATGCACAGAATTCCATAATTAGTCCTTAAATTACTGAGTAGACTCTGTTACTATCAGTGCCATCATCCCCAGGTAGGGAGGTACAGAGGAACAAGTACTGGCTTTGGTGTTGGCAGAGCTATCATCAAATCCAGGGTCAAATGTCTTCTGGCTGCATGACCTTGAAGTCACCCTACTTCTCTTAAGCTCAATCTGCTGTCCTGACATTGGCAGACTTATATAACACCAAATTAAAAAAAGAAAAAGGATGTAAAAAAGCATAAGACTAATATTTAACAACCAATAAATAGAACAGAAAGTCTGATGACACCAAGTGTTGTGGTGATGGTGAAATGAGAACTCAGACACTGCATGAGGGAGTGCAAACTGGATCAACCACTATAGGAAACAACTTGGCAATATCTGTGTAATCTAAAAGATGTACATATCCTAATATACAGTAATTCCACTCCCAGAATTCCACTCCTAGAACCCTAGAGAACTGTGTACAAGGAAACTTGTATAAGAACGCTTATAGCAGCGATGTTTCATCAACAGGAAAATGGATAAATAGTACATGCATTCAATAAATTTTTCAGATAGCAGCAAAAAATAAAAATAAAAAACTTATCAGAGGGGGCTTCCCTGGTGGCGCAGTGGTTAAGAATCCGCCTGCCAATGCAGGGGACAGGGGTTTGAGCCCTGGTCCGGGAAGACCCCACATGCCACGGAGCAACTAAGCCCGTGAGCCACAACTACTGAGCCTGCGCGCCACAACTACTGAGCCCGCGTGCCACAACTACTGAAGCCCACGTGCCTGGAGCCTGTGCTCCGCAAGAGAAGACACCGCAGCGAGAAGCCCACACACCACAACGAAGAGTAGCCTCCACTCGACGCAACTAAAGAAAGCCTGCGTGCAGCAACGAAGACCCAACGCAGCCATAAATTAATTAATTAATATATTAAAAAAACTTATCAGAGGCACAGTCTCTAATATGGATAATCCTTACAAATATACCACTGAATGAAAAAATACAAGTGGTAGAGATTACTCACAATAAAATACCATTTTTATAAAACTAAAAAAACTATACAACATATTGCTTAGAAATAAATGCATGACTTAGCAATGTTTTATAAAAAAAAAAGCATGGCAGTGACAATCACCAAACTTAAGAGAGTGGTTACCTCTCGGGAGCAGGGAGAAAAATGCATTGGAGAAGTTTACAACAGATGTTCAAACTGTATTAGTAATGTTCTGTTTCTTTAAGTAGTGTGTAAAGAATGATCTGGCAAATGCTTTTATACTGATCTCTTTTATGACAAAAAATAAATCTGTAAAAATGTTACAGAATTTAATATAATACTTGACGTACAGCAGAAAATAGGCAATAAACAGTATCTACTTCTGTTACGATTTGAATTGGAGGAGGGATTCCTGGCTTCTGAGTACAGCACAGAAACCGTTCCACCAAAGCAGGGAAGAAAGCTCAGTAAATGGTCCAGATGACTTTCCTCTACCTAAGAATCCATATGTGGAGAACAACGTGAACATGGCTGGGATAACAGATACCAGTTCAGTCTCTAGACATACGCTATCCTCATTTAACACTAATTCAGCCGGGTCATTTATATCAAATTAAAATGCTGCTACAAAAATCTTGAATCCTACCTTTCTGGCTCTCTCACCGTAAGAGTGAGCTCCAGCAGAGGCTTGAGGATGTCAGGGTTTCTGACCCACTGGGACCTTCCGCTCTGGGCCTGCCAAGAGAGAGCACTGGCTTGGCAGTTGGGAAATTCAGGGTTTCCCATCCTGACTCCATCATCGACTAATTAAGCAACCTTGGAAAAGTCTACAAATATCTCCAAGGCGTCATTTATTTTATCTGTAAAATGGGGGTAATATGGGTACATGCCCAATTGTTAAAAGCAAGGGTCAATCCCTGACTCCTTCGTTTACGAGCTGTGAGATAAGTTTCTTAACTTCTCTAAGCCCCAGTTTCTTTTTTGGTAAATAAGAATAATAAGAGAACCAACCTCACAGGATTTCAATGAGGATTAAATGAATAATCTGTGTTAAGGCTCAGCATAGCATCTGTCAGACAATAATTACTTAATAGGAACTTGGGTTGCTGTGAAGTTTACGGAAAGTGATAACGGATATGAAGACGGTTTTGTAAATTGTAAGCTCAGGAAATTTTATTTTATATTTTCATCATAAGAACTATAAATTCTATTTTAAAAAAAGCTTACAAACTCAGTACTAATGTATATGAGTGCTGATTTTCAAGTAAATAGAATGTATTTTCCGGGAAAATTCTAAAGCCAGCCAAATATTTCTTATACTCTGTGGAAAGGACTGAGTTTGAAGTTTTAGAAATGTGTTTTAGAAATCAAAGCTGGCTCCAACTGTATGTCTCATAAGGTTCTCAGGGAAAAGTCATTTGATAGTTATAACCATGAAACTCTTAATTGTTCTCTGAAAACCCGAGATTCTGAAGGTTAGGTTAATATATCTACAGTTAGTTACTTGGAATTATTATAACCTCTTTTTTCTTTTTAAGCTCTTTCTTCTTGCTATAGCAATCTTCTAAAAATCCTGGAAGAGACCAAAGCCTTTGGAGATACATAAATTTTCCTAAAAAATTAAAAACGACAATTCTCCTGCAGCTGGGTAAGTACATGTAAGTACAAGATGTGAGTTACAAAAGAAAAGGGGACTTGAAGTGAAAGCCTCTTAAATGCCATAATAAAGCACCTGTACACTTGTAGTTTGCAGTAAATTTCTAATTTTCCATAGACACATTTCCTAGCAAGGAAAAAAAAAAAAAGATACTAACAAAAGCCAGGGGAAAATTTGGAGAATAATAAATGACTAAGCGGGCTGAAACATATCAAATATTTTTATATCTATGAGTTTATCATGATACTAAAAAAACAAATTAGTCATCATTCAAGGATGCTAGGGAACCAACTCAATATTTTGAAAATTGGTAAACAAAGGGAATGAATCAAACATTTGTCTTGCCTTTCCTATAATAATTGTACCACTGGGTAGGCAAAAGTAGAAAAAGAGATTTTCTTTTTATAGTAGTATTCAAGCAAATCAATATGAGAAAAAGCAATAGAATCAGAATTAGAGAGATGATGCATCGAGGATGGTTGCAACATCATAAACAGGAAACTAGACATTATATGCTCCTGATGAAAGACTATATCACCACCTATGAAGCCCTCCCCCAAAAAAGACAAACATGAATCTGATCAAGCCTCTATATCCAACTGCCAATTTGTGGAAATACAGAAGACAGAGGAATATGTTAAGCTACACTGTTGGGAATGCAATCAGCAAAAGCTAGGCTGTGAAAAGTTCTACACAATAAATATCCTGATTCTTCAATAAATAAATTCCAGAGGGTCAAAGGGAGGGAGCAGAGGAGAGAGATGAAGAATGAAGCTGTAGACTAAAAATTTAAAAGACACATTAATCACTAACATTTGACACTTAAGTGGATCTTTATTCATATAAACCTTTAAAAATTATGACTTTTATGAGACAACTAGAAATTTGAACACTACCTACATAGTTGATGATATTGATGATAGTGGTACTTTTACCATGTTTTTTAAAAGTCATTATCTTTAGAGACATATATTGAAATATATGTGAGTGAAATGATATGATGTCTGGGATCTTTTCAAAATAATATGAGGGGGTGACTGGGAATGCAGATCAGACAGGACTGGCCAGGGGCAAAGTGATGTATACACAGGGTTCATTATAGTATTTTGTCTACTTTCGTACATTTTAAATTCTTCAGTTAAGAAGAGGAAGGCATGGAGGGAGGAAAGGGAGAAAAAAGTAAAGGATTAACTTTTATTGGGATCTAATTTTGTGTGTCATTATCATCATCCCAGGGCCAAGAAATGTTCAACTACCTTCTGGTTCATATTTCGCAATATTTTTTTTGGTCCTAATCCATTTTCCTACTCCTTCCTACAAAAGCATCCATTATTATGGCCAATAACAGCCAAGGGCTCACTCCTTGGTCTTTGCTTCTTGTCATGGTTTTGGGGGTCAACCTAACATTATCACAAAGAACACAGGCTTAAGAGTTCAGACTGATTTGATATTGAATCCCATAACCTACACAGACACTTTTGCTACCACCCTCCCTCTCTCCCTCCTCCCTGTATTCCCCACAAGGCTATGAAACTTTGGTCTAATTATTCTGTCAGTATTAGTTTTGGCATCTGTCAAATGGGATGATGAAAATTTCAGTATTGTGGTTAAAGTTAAGTGAAATCATATTAGGTAAAACACCTACCCAGTGTGTGGCACTTAATACTCATACAATAAATATTGTTCCTTTTCTTCTTGAGTGGCTCTTCCTCTACTTAAGAAAATCCTACCCAATCTTCAGGAAAATTCAATTTGCATCTCCTCTGAGATCCTGGAGAATTTAATTTTAGGCAAACCTTAAAGCAGGTAGAACAGTAGTTAAAAGCACCAGACCTGGCTCCAGCATTCAAAAAGCTGAGTGACCCTAAGCAATTTAATTACCTTCTCTGAAGTCTTAGTTCACTCATCTATAAGACAGAAATAATAAGAGCACATACCTACTGGGGATATTGTGAGAACTGAGTTAAATAATCCAGGCAAAGTGCTTAGTAGAGCACTCAGTAAAAATTAGCAAGGAGGAAAAAAGAGAGAAGAGATTATGATCCTGGAAAATCAAATCTGAGATTATACTCCAGTGAAATCCTGGGTTTGACTTGCCTCTCCGACTAAACCAGAAACATCTTGAGTGCAAAGCCATTGATTGTACTTCTTTGCATTTTCTAATGCACTTTACATGTAGAGGACCTTTAAAAATTACTTGTCAACTGAGAGAGAGAGATCATCTGAGCGCACTTATAACACCCTATTCAGATTCTTATGATCCTGTGGCACGTGCTACAAAACATAACTGTCACATAATTAAGAAAGAAAAACATCACCCATATCTAAATACAGCTCCACCCTCTATTTCCAGGCACTCTCCCACTTTGCCTTTTATTCTGTCAAGGAGGGCCTGTTTTGTTTCCCTCACCCACATCCTGACTTCCTTCTTTTATTTCCTTCTCAGCTGACTAAACCCAGTTGCTCCCACAGTGTCTGTGGGGTTATGATTAGAGAAACAGATCACCAAAGAATAACCAGAACTAAGTTTTCCCTTTCCTGTTCCAAACTACTTTTAAAAATTCAAGTGCTTCTGCTTTTATTCCATGGAGACGCAGAGAAAAAAATTTTTTTAAGGCAACAGGGCAGAGAAAAGACATATAATTTATCAGGAACTATGGAACTAAAACTAAAGGCATATGTGAGTGATAAATGAAGCGGCAAAGGGAACGTGGTCACCAACCACTGGTTCAGTCTAAAAAGAGAGCAGGAGAACAACACTTCTCTAATAACACTGCCCAACAGTCAGTTCACCAAACCCACTGACTCTTCAAGCAGCCCTGGCTGCCCCTCAAGACTTCATGGCAAAGACCTTTTCAAAGTTTTGCTGTCTTTCACAGCTTCTGATCCTCTATTATATTGTTATTACGGAGGCTACTATCATTTACTGAGCACCTTTATGGCCAGACTTCAGGCTAACCACTTCACACACACAACCTCTTTTAATCCTCACACCAACCTGACATGGGAGGAAACTGAGGCTTACAGAAGTTAAGAAACTGGCCCAGAGTCTCTCTCAGCCATTCAGCGGTACAGCAAAGATTCAACCTCAGCACAGCCCACCTTCAGAGGACAAAACTTTACATCACGTAGGAATATGCTAGTAGGAGGTGGGATTCCTGGCTGAAGTCTGAGGCTAGGAGGATCACACGTGGAGTCAATGAGACGCGTGTGCGGAGAACAGAGTTAGCACATAATATCTACAAAAATGACTTTCAAACAAAGTAAATGACTCAGAACAGCCTTTGCCTATTTCTCTAGTGAGCTGTTTTATCTTTTACTTATTTACTTATAGAAGTTCTTATCTGCTATATGCTTTGCAAATATCTTCACTGGGTATGTGCTTGTCTTGTTTTTGTGTTTCTATTGAACAGAAATGTTAAGTTTTAATGAAGTCAAATTTATCTTTAAATCTATGGTTTATCTTTACCTCTAAAAATATGGTTTGTGCTACGTGTGCTTGAGAACGCTTTTCCTATCTTAAGACTTTTAAAAATTCTCGTATATTTTCTTCTAAAAGTTGTATAGTTTTCTTTCTATAATTAGGTCCAATCAACCTGGAATTTATTTTTGTGCATGGTGTGAGATGAGATCTAATTTTACTTACTTCTACATAGATAAGTAATTGCCCCTGCACCAGTTATTGAAAGGTCCATCCTTTACTTACTCATTTGTAATGTACCTCTGTCTTATGTCAAGTCTCCATACCCTTGTGGATATGCTTCTAGGGTCTATAATCTATTCTACTGTTACCTTCAGGTATCCTTGCACCAGTTCCACTACTGTGACAACTAAAATTTTGATATCTGGTAGAAGTAGTGCCTTCTTTGTTGTTCTTCAAAATTATCTTAGCTATTCTTGGCCCTTTACTTTCTTATTAATTTTATAATCAGATTATAAGATTATAAAATAAAAACTTCTAGGGCTTTCAAATGGCACTACACTGAATTTAGATAAATTAGGGGTGAAATAACTATGTCACGTTGAGTTTACCCATTTATGGACATGGTTTATCTTCCTGTTTCCTCAAGCTTTTTTTTTTTAAAATTTATTTTATTTATTTATGTTTGGCTGCATTGGGTCTTTGTTGCTGTGTGTGGGCTTTTCTCTAGTTGTGGCGAGTGGGGGCTACTCTTCATTGTGGTGTGCAGGCTTCTCATTGCAGTGGCTTCTCTTGTTGTGGAGCACGGGCTCTAGGTGCGCAGGCTTCAGTTGTTGTGGCACGTGGGTTGTAGAGCGCAGGCTCAATAGCTGTGGCTCGTGGACTCTAGAGTGCAGGCTCGGTAGTTGTGGCACATGGGCTTAGTTGCTCCACGGCATGTGGGATGCTCCTGGATGAGGGCTCGAACCTATGTCCCCTGCATTGGCAGGCGGATTCTTTTTTTTTTT
>NC_041233.1:50696053-50710396 GCF_002837175.3 Physeter macrocephalus
TGGCTCACGGGCCCAGCCGCTCCGCGGCATGTGGGATCCTCCCAGACCGGGGCGCGAACCCGGTTCCCCTGCATCGGCAGGCGGACGCGCAACCACTGCGCCACCAGGGAAGCCCCAGGCGGATTCTTAACCACTGCACCACCAGGGAAGCCCTACTCAGGCATTCTTTTATATCCATTATATATTTCTTGCTCTTCTGTTAGAGTTATTTCTAAATACCTTATAGCTATTTTTATATTGTAAATGAAATAATTTTTCCTGTAGCATTTTTCTAATTGATTACTATTGATACAAGAATGCAATGTTAGTGTTTCTCTTCTTTTGGCAACGCTGGTGAATAATCTTATTTTTAATGACTGATCTGAAGAGTTCTTGAATTTTTTATGCAATCAATATCATATGGAAATAAGGAAAGTTTTCTTTTGCTTCCTTTCAAACTCTTACTTATCACGTTTTTTTCCCTTAACTTCCTGCAATGACTAGTACCTACAGCACAACTGAACAAGAAAGTGATTAGAGGGTATTCTTGTTTTGTTTTTGCCTTTCAACAGAAATACCTTTGAAACTTCAGAATTAATCATGATGTCTGGCATAGGTTGTTATCAACTTGAGTTTTTTGTCGTTTTGTTCACGAATGAGTGCTTTTTTGTTGTTTTGTTCATGAAGGAGTTTTATCAAATGCTTTTCCTGGGTCTATCACTGCCTATGAAATGACTGCCTATCACTCTGAATTACTTAAACTGTAGGTTGGGACCCACTCGATTGTGATGAAATAAATTTAATGTATTGGCAGACCAGAATTTTTTTTTAAAGGAACAGAATATAACAGAGGGTACCAGACTACATCTGAAAATATAAGAAAGATATTGTTTGGTAAAACTTTTGTTTCCGTTGCTTACACAAACAAGCATACATGTGCTCTGAGTAAAATATGCTTCTTACTGTGGGTTGTATAAAGAAAAAGTACTGTTAAGGACAAACATTTTATTGTAAGGTTTTCTTAAAAACACAGAACACAATGCTTGGTTTTTGTTCATTTAAAAATACCCAGCTTTTCCTGATATTAAATAATAATAATATTATTAAAATAATATTTTAATATTTAAATATTGATGTTAAAATAATAAATCATAATCCCTTGATGGACAAAATGGCCCACATTCACAGAAACATCTGAAGTTACTAAAAAATAATAGAAGTAAATTAAGTATGAATTTCTGACAAGAATTCTTCTGCAAGAATAACTTTTGCAAAATTTTATACGTGTGTAATTTCTAAGGTAAGGGTATACAGCTTTCATCATACTTTCAAACTTGTCTGTGACTTTAACAATCGACAGAACCTCTACTCCAAAAAGTCCAATGTTAGTTTATATTTCTAAAATCAGTAGGTAACTTGGTATTTGCATTACTTATATCACATTTTCTGTACTTTTGTACTGAGTCTGGCTAACTCACCTCTTAGCTGTTTATATTACCTCATATTTTGCTAACTGCCTAGCCTTGTCAGTGGTTAAAAAAGAAATATGCTCTTAAACTCCACCTCTACATAACTGACCTCATTCAATGTTTTTCTTTGCCCATCACTCCCGAAACCTTCTTCTAGGACATTTTAAGATTGTTTCTTGTTTGTGACCAGAGGTAATACTGCTCACCTTATTCATTGGATTTATTTCTGGAAGATCTGTGGCTGTTTCCTGATTATGCTGATTGTGATTTATCACCAGTGAGACTATTTAAAAGAAGGCAACTCCCAAAGAGGAGCTCTAACACGTTCTGCACAATAGCAGCATTGTTGGTGGAGGTATCTAACCTGCCAAAGGGACTATTTAAAGGACAACACTCATTTGGATGCAGTGATTTTGAAATTTGGTTTTTAAAACTCAGTCCCTCTTGATATACCATATATGCTGATGTCCTCTACAAAAGCCACTTTTCAGATAATTAATCATTACATAGACATTTTAGAGACCACAATATTCACCTTAGCAATGATGCTGTCACAGGGTGCCAAATATTATAAGTCTAAAGAATACAGTATCACTGCTTCTAATTACAATTTTTAAAAACTCCTATTTCTATAAAGCTATGCTAATTCCCTGGCTGCTGCTAGATATATTAGAATGGTATCCAAACTGAAAGAAAGCTGTCTTTATAGTCTTTTTTAAAAAGTCCCCCAAATTAACTTATGTAATAAGCATAAATTTTAAGTACACTAAACAATCTATTATTTTTATGCTATTTCATAATCCCCAAAGCAGTATTTTAAAATCACAGCAACCTTTAACAATGATTACATCTGGTGAAGTGGTAATGGCAAAAGTAGATGAAGAAAAGGGCAACTTTTTATTTTTGCTTTTTAAAAAAAATACTTTTGTATCATTTAAATATTTAAATTAAATGTACTTTTTAATGAAAAACTGAATAAAGAAAAAGGGTACAATTGTAAAATCAAGAATCTCTACATTTATTTTATTCTACTCCCTGTTATCCCCACCTCTAACTTCCTACCAGGATGTTGTAGCACTTTGAGAGCAGGGACCTTGTATGTCTTCTATAGTCATGCCCGGAGCAGATGCTATGCATCTACCTGTTGATAGTAGAGGTGGAGGTGATGGGAGCAGGGGGGTTCAACAAGCCTTGAAGTGAGCATTCTATTTATTCAGAATAAAGAGATCTATTATCTCCTCCCTTTGAAATGCTGGTTAATATCTACTCACAGGGACTTCCCTGGTGGTCCAGTGGCTAAGACTCCAAGCTCCCAATGCAGGGGGCCCGGGTTCAATCCCTGGTCAGTGAACTAGATCCCACATGCCGCAACTAAGAGTTTGCATGCTGCAACTAAAAGATCCTGCATGCCGCAACTAAAGATCCCACATGCCGCAACTAAAAGATCCCACGTGCTACAACTAAGACCTGACGCAGCCAAATAAATAAATAAATATATTTTTAAAATATCTATTCACAGCTCTAACTGCTCTGTTCCTTAAACAGTCAGACCCCTATTTGTATGGAATGGCCAGAGTAACCTCTAGAGGGCTAAATAACTGCTTAGGTCACTGTTACTACAATTTTGAGAATATCATTCCACATATTACGTACAAAGTCCAATGCCAGAATCACTCTGTCATACACCTGAAAATTACAAAATATTGTACATCAACTACACCTCAATTAAAAAAAATATCCAATGCCAAGGGCCCAACTCCTGTTGACATCCTTCTTTTTGAACTACTAGCCAAAATGTTACTCATCTGTTAAAGGGGTTATTACCACTTCATTCTTACTATTTCTAAAATCTAAATTCAATTCTATCACCTTGTTATCCAACAAACTTGCTTCATATTTGGTCACTCTTCTTCTCAATAAACTATCACCTTCTCCATGAAGCTCACATACCTAAGCTTTAACCTCTTTTTAGGTCACGAATCACAAATATAGGTGCCTATATAGAGACCTGCCAGATAACATATGGGTAGGGGCATGGTTTAAGAAATACCAAGGAGTAACAATGATATAACAACCATTTATCAGCTCCAGACTCTGAGTTTATGAACAACAGGGTAGACAGGAACAAGGAGTTCTGAAATCTTCTATCCTGAACTGTAAAATACAATACTGGGCAAAGGGGCCATGGTTTAAATGAGGTCAAGGAGAACAGATGCATTAGAGCCGCAGCTGACAAACCTGTTCCAAATTTGCTGAAGGGGTGTTTGGGATTCCCTGTAGCTTTTTCCAACTGAAAGAGTCTCCAAGCATCGTTCATCACATTCTTCTCATGTTCTGAATCAACTGCATTTACCTCTCTGTCTTTGCAACTCTCATCAAACAAGGGGCACAGGAAAAACTGTGCAAACCTAAGGGTATGAAACATAATTAACAATTTGAAAGCTGTTATTTTAAGTGGCCTTTTAAAAATATGTTTAAAAAATATGTTTGAAACTTAGATAGGAAATATGAATTCTACAGAATAAGAAGAAACTACCATTGCTACTAAGAAAGAAGGAATATAAGTTCTAAGTAACAGAAGAAAAATATATCATACATATGTAAATTCAGAGAACTCTACCCCAGATATGTTAAATAATTAGTGAAAATATAAAAAGAGTAACACCTCTGATTCTGACAATTCCCATGTGTTGTTACCACACCACCAAGCAATTCTCCAACACCAGCTGGGTGGCCTAAAATTCAACTCAATACTGATATCATCAGATCTCACAGGTCCTACAAGACTGCCCCCAACTTCAAACACCAGTTGCAAGTCCAGGTTGTCACCTGGGCTTCTGACCAACTGGCTGTAGATCAGAGGTTCCCACGACCTCCTCCTCGGGTTTGATTAATTTCCTAGATCAGCTTACAGGACTCAGAGAAATGTTTTACTTACTAAATTACTGGATTTATTATAAAAGGATATGATTCAGGAACAGCCAGATGAAAGAGATGCATAAGGCAAGGTATGTGGGAAGGGTATGGAGCTTCCATGCCATGCCCTCTAGGCAGGCCATCCTCCCCAAATCTCCATGTGTTCACCAACCTCTAAGTTCTCCAAACCTCATCAGGATTGGGTAAATCACTGACCACTGGTGACTGAAGTCAATCTCCAGCCCCTGGACTGAAAGTTCCAACCCTTAATCACAGGGCTGGCTCCCCTGGCAACCAGCCCCCAACCTCAGATTATCAAGGGACTTCCCCAAAGTCACTTCATTAAAATAACAAAAAGCAACCTTTGGCTCTCATCACTTAGGAAATTCCAAGGGTTTTAGGAGCTATGGGCCAGGACCAGGGACAAAGACCAAATATATATTTCTTATTATAAGCCACAATACAACAACAACAAAAAGTCAGGGCAGACTTATGAGACAGAGCAATGTATTTAAGATTTACAATTCGGCATGTCTATGAAAATCCCTGTTGTATATGCCTAATTCTCCAAGAAAGGAAAAGGCAGGTGATGGTTCTTAGGCAATAAATCTTAAATTTACAGTTTTAAGTGCAATTTCACTAAGACTCAGGCATTTTAGGACAACCTAAGTGACCTATTTTTAAAAGGCTCTATCTGAATATTTTTCCTTCTTATAAAGAAAAGGAAACAAACTTTAATTAGTGGATAAAATAATGGAGTGAAAAACCTATGACACGGTAGTTGACTAAGACATAATTATGGGCTTTTATGAAATATTGAGAGAATTTTAAAAATTTAATAAGCAGTGTTTCAACAAATAACATGGCAGGTAACTTTAACATAAGTAACCAATATGCTTTTCTTGAGGCTATTCTTTAATAGTAGTATCAAAGCTGAACTAAGATTCCTTTAGTTAATAAATTAACCCTCCTATATCAGGTTGCAATTTAAATCATGATTTCATATAGTAGTAAGTCTTCTTAAGAAACTTTAGACCCCATCTTATAAAAAACAACGTCCAGAATTCAGATGAAGCCAAGAGAAGAGGCTCTGTCTGAATGAGACTACTATTCAGTGGGCCTAAGAGACTCCTGGGTTTATAAACATCTCAGCAACTGCACCTCATAGTCCAGCAGTCAAAAAGACTGTTACCATTAATTGATATTATTTTAAGCACATAGTGAATACAATCCTGTGCTAAGTACTTTACGCATACCAATCCAAAGGGAAACTCCATCTATCCGGAGCCTATAATCAAAGATATATGGAAACAGATAATTCTAGACATATAACCACTTTTACCTACCTCAATTCAGGCTGGGAAAAGTGCCTAATAGCTACATACCATAGCTGGACAAGTCCACATAAAGGGTCATGATTCTGACACAGTATAATCAATATTTTTGAAAGATGCTCTATATAAGTGTTTTTTTTACTCTGATCCAAGTAACAGACATCCTCCATCAAACAGAGATCTATTATATGAACATCTGCTGAAGCATTTGTAAAGCAGGAAATTAAATTCAGTGTATGATCCCAGGGAACTCATTAATGGAAGTCTTCTGGGAATACATACAAAAGATGATTACACCTCAAAGCTGCTGCCTGAAGACTGAAACATAAGCTAGAATAAATAAGAAACAGGCTACTCCAACCCAGTCCTGTATCCTGAACCCATGCCCTTGTTCTGTTAATGTTCTTTGCGCTACAGAATAAATTCAAACTATTAGGTTTGAAAAAAAATGACTATTAATATAAGTAAGCAATTAAAGCTGAGAATTACTAAAACTGTGAAGTCAAACTTCATTATAGACCCATCAAAAGGCTGCAGAATGACACCTTCTTGGTAACACAGAAAACTGTAAAAATTCACCACGGGAAAAATTACACTTTGAACAATGAATCACATCACTGATATGATAAAAAATTATATATTGTTAGCTGTATAGAAAATTGACCAAGAAATTAAAATAGCCTAATGGAGCTTGCTCCAGAAAATACTTTCACAAAATGTCCCCAGGGTTGAAACAGCAGGTCAAAACATTCTGTATCCACTAAGTATCCTTGAGGATTGAGGAACTAAAGGAGAACAGAATATTTAAGTTCTTGCATTCTGGAACAGGAGTATAGTTGAAAGGAGATCCATGACACTATTACAGTTTATTCTTCATCACATGCTTCATATGTAATACCAGTTAGAATGGGAAGGCCTGGTGAGAATTTTATAAGTCAATAAAATATTTTGTAGACTTAAAGGTTGGTTTAAAGTCATGCCATTGTTTTTCCTCTGCCACAAAGTAAATATATGACATCATTCATTATTTTCTTTTTTATAAAATCCAGAGGGGGAAAATACTGTTTAAAATATCTTTTGTTAAGCTATAAAGCTGTGAGGACATCTTTGTAAAAATATTAATTATTATTATTAACATGATGAGTGAACAAAGGTGGATAATTCATAGGGTATTTTCAGCATTACCTGTCTAGGGCACCTTCTAGGTGTTCATGAGAAACATCAAAATAGTAATTGGTATGCTCTCCACTAGTAAAGGCATTTGAACTTCCTGCATGCTCACTGAGAAACTGGCTGTATTCATTTTCTTTAGGGTATTTCTTTGTTCCTAAAAATAGCATATGTTCACAAAAATGACTTAAGCCAGCAATATTTGCAGGATCTGACAAGGAACCTGAAAGAGAAGAGAAAATATACATATGTAATAAATCATTTTTTTAAATGTTGAAAGCTATGGAGTACAGATGAATCACAGATGATTTGGAACTTCTGTTAGCATGATAACTCCAACCACAGTCAGAGAAAGTTAAGCATAGGCTACTCCAAATGGTGCAGTTTAGATTCAAGCCCCAGCTTTTGACATCAGTTAGTTGGTGGCCTTGGGCAGATACTTAACTCCTCTGGACATTAGTTTCCTCACACATCACACTAAGAGGAAGAATTGAATTCACTGTTTTATAAGAGCTAGAAACTTTCTAGCTCTTATATTTTATTGCAGGAGACAATATAGCACAGTGCTAAGAGCATAAGTTTGGGGGTTAGCAGCTCTACTAGCTGTAAAACTTTGAGTAAAATATTTTGCTTCAGTCACCTTTTTAAAAACATTTATTTATTTATTTAATTTATTTTTGGCTGCACTGGGTCTTTGTTGCTGCGCGCAGGCTTTCTCTAGTTGCGGTGAGTGGGGGCTACTCTTCATTGTGGTGTGCAGGCTTCTCATTGTGGTGGCTTCTCTTGTTGTGGAGCACGGGCTCTAGGCACGCGGGCTTCAGTAGTTGTGGCTCGTGGGCTCTAGAGTGCAGGCTCAGTAGTTGTGGCGCACGGGCTTTGTTGCTCCGCGTCATGTGGGATCTTCCCGGACCAGGTCTTAAACCCATGTCCTCTGCATTGGCAGGCAGATTCTTAACCACTGCACCATCAGTGAAGCCCTCACTTTTTGTATACATACCTTACTTAGAGAGTTGTGCAACTACAAATTAGATGATAATTTGCAAAGCACACTGAGCTGTGCTTGGCAATAATTATTTGTTCAACTTATGATGGTTATTATCTTATTTTCCCAATTCTAAAATGCCGTTGAGTTAAATAAAAGCTTTTCAGAGAGGAAAAAAAGAAACTAAATGTACACATAAATAAGAAATAACTTGATTAAAGCAGCATTAAATGTGGAAGAAATGTGCACACAAGAAATTTAGGAAATATGGTATTCCCTAGTATATCAAAAGTTTATAAAAGTAAAGGCATTAGAATTGTCACTGTTTTAAAGGATGGGAATAGAATTTCCTTGCTGCTACGTCACCTTAGCTGGGAACCTAACAAGATACTTTTGGTAAATGCAAGGCGATTTAACTTAGACAACTGTAGATTACCAATAGCTGTACAGGACTACTGTACAAAGTAAGGTACATCGAACTGGTAACTACCAGGTCTCCATTTGCACAAATATGGAGGGTTCTAATAATTGTCAACATTAGGGCAATGAAACTGAACAAAGCTTAATTCATAATTTTAAACTGTACCTATGTGTACATCAAGTGCTGCTGATGATTTATCTGTTGTGGGATCACTGATGAGAAGTACTTTGATCCCATTGGCAAGCTCTAGTCCACGGTATTCTCGTTTGTCTTCAGGAGATTTGATGATATGATTTCCTATTCTCTTGATAGCTGGATTATTCATTTTGCTGTAAGTCTTTTTTTGGAAACTGAAAAGAAAAAAATTATTAATTGTTGGATTGTGCTTTTTTCTTTTAATGAACAAAGAGTAACAAGCAAAACCATATATCATCAGATTAAAAAATGTGTACAATGAAGTACAACTGACATACAATATTAGTTTCAGGTGTACAGCACAGTGATTCATCACAAACTGATCACCACAATAAGTCTAGTAAACATCTATCACCATACAAAGTTCTTAAAATATTATTGACTATATTCCCTACATCCCCATTGACTTATTTATTTTATAACTGGAAATTTATACCTTTTAATCACCTTCACCTATTTTGCCCAACCCCCCACCTCCATCCTCCCCTCTAGCAACCAAGAATTTTTCCTCTGTATCTATGAGTCTGTTTCTGTTTTGTTTGTTCACTTATTTCATTTTTTTAGATTCCACATAGAAGTGAAATCATACGGTATTTGTCTTTCTGTCTGACTTATTTCACTTAGCATAATACCCCTCTAGGTCCATCCGTGCTGTTGCAAATGGCAAGATTTCATTATTTTCATGGCTGAGTAATATTCCTGTGTGTGTATATGTGTGTGTGTGTGAGGTATGGTACACAGACACACACACACACAGACAGACACTGGAATATTACTCAGCCATGAGAAATAATGAAATCTTGCTATTTGCCATTCATCCATATCTTGGCTACTATAAATAATGCTGCAATGAATATAGGTCTGCCTATATTTTTCAAATTAGTGTTTTCATACTTTCTTTTTTTTTTTTTTTTTTTTTTTGCAGTACACAGGCCTCTCACTGTTGTGGCCTCTCCCATTGCATAGCACAGGCTCCGGACGCGCAGGCTCAGCGGCCCTGGCTCATGGGCCCAGCCGCTCCGCAGCATGCGGGATCCTCCCGGACTGGGGCACAAACCTGTGTCCCCTGCATCGGCAGGCGGACTCTCAACCACTGCGCCATCAGGGAAGCCCTCTCATACTTTCTTGATAAATACCCACAAGTGGAATTGCTGGATTGTATGGTAGTTCTATTTTTAATTTCTTGAGGAAACTTCATACAACTGGTGCATTGCATGAAGTGCACCAATAGTGCACAAGGGTTCCCTTTACTCCATGTCCTTGCCAACACTTAATTTGTTGTCTTTTTTTTTTTAGTTCACATTTCTTTGTACCTGTCTTGTGATGACTGGCAATTGGCACTTCTTGCTTACATTGATTTGTTAATATTTCTGATTTCATGGCTTCACATCTCAATATTCAATTATAAATTCATATTACAAAAGTTACACTAAGATTCAGAAGGATCCAAATATAAAACAAATAATTCAAGCTTTCAATACAGAAAAAAATCATGTTCAAACTGTTTTTTTTTTTTTTTAATTTAAAGTAACAATGGTTCTTAATTGTTGTCTTTTTGATGACAGCCATTCTGACAGGTGTGGGGTGGTTCTGATTTGCATTTCCCTGATGTAGTGATGTTGAGCATCTGTTCATGTGTCTGCTGGCCACGTGTATGTCTTCCATGGATAAATGTATATTCATTTTTTAAATACCCATTTTTTTTTAAATACCCATTTTTTAAATCAGATTTTTTTTGATATTGAGTTGTGTGAGTTCTCTATATATTTTGGATATTAACCCTTTATCAAATATATCATATTAACCCTTTATCAAATATATCATATATGTTCTACCATTCAGTAGATTTTCTTTTCATTTTGTTAATGGTTTCCTTAGCTGTGCAACAGCTTTTTAGTTTGATGTAGTCTCATTTGTTTATTTTTACCTGAGGAGATACATCCAAAAAAATATTGCTAAGAACGATGTCAAAGAGCATACTGCCTATGTTTTCTTCTAGGAGTTTTATGGTTTCAGGCCTTACAACTAAGTCTTTAATCCATTTTGAGTTTATTTTTGTATATGGTATAGGAAAGTGATTCAGTTTTCCCAGCATCACTTGCTGATGAGAATGTCTTTTCCCCAATGTATGGTCTTGGCTCCTCTGTTGTAAATTAATTGACCCACATGTGAGTGGGTTTTTTTCTAGGCTCTCTATTCTGTCCCATTGATCTATGCATCTGTTTTTGTGCCATATAGTTTTGATTACTATAGCTTTCTAGTATAGTTTGAAATCAGGAAGCATGATAACTCCAACTTTGTTTTTCTTTCTTAAGACTACTTTGGTTATTAAGGGCCTTTTGCAGTTCCATATGAATTTTAGGATTATTTGTTCCGTTCTGTGAAAAATGCCGTTAGTATTTTCATAGGGATTGCACTGAATCTGTAGATTGCTTTGGGTCATGTGTACATTTTACCAATATTAATTCTCCTATCCATGAGCATAATATAATCTTTCCATTTATTTGTGTCATCTTCAATTTCTTTCATCAATGTCTTATAGTTTTCAGAGTTCAGGTCTTTCACCTCCTTGATTAAATTTATTCCTAGGTATTTTATTCTTTTTGATGCAAATGTAAATGGGATTATTTCCTTCATTTCTCCTTCTGAAAGTTTGTTATTACTATACAGAAACACAACAGATTTCTGTATACTGATTTTGAATCCCACAGATTCACTGAATTCATTTATTAGTTCTAACAGTTATTTTGGTGGAGTCTTTAAGGTTTTCTATATACAGTAGCATGTCATCTGAAAATAGTAATCCATTACTATGTTGAATAAAAGTGGTGAGAGTGGGCATTCTTGTCCTGTTCCTGATTTTAGAGGAATAGTGTTCAGCTTTTCACCACTGAGTATTATGTTAGTTGTGGGTCTGTCATATATGACCTTTATTATGTTGAGGTTATATTCCCTCTATACTCACTTTGTTGACAGTTTTTTTCATAAATCGATGTTGAATTTTGTCAAATGCTATTTCTGCATCTGTTGGGATGATCATATGATTTTTATCCTTCGTTTTGTTAATATGATGTTTCATGTTGATTGATTTGCAGGTGTGGAACCATCCTTGAATTGCTGGAACAAATCCCACTTCACTGTGGTATATGACCCTTTTAATGTATTGTTGAATTTGGTTTCCTAATATTTTGCTGAGGATTTTTGCATCTTTGTTCATCAGGAACACTGTCATGTGATTTTCTTTTTTTTTATAGTGTCTTTATCTGATTTTGGTATCAGGGTAACACTGCCCTTGTAGAATGATTTTTGAAGCGTTCCTTTTCCTCTTTAAATTTTTAGAATAGTCTGAGAAAGACAGATTGATATTAAGTCTTTTTTAAATGTTTGGTAGAGTTCACCTGTGAAGCTGTGTGGTTCTGGACTTTTGTTTGGAACTTTTTTTTTTTTTTTTTTTTTTTGTGGTACACAGGCCTCTCACTGTTGTGGCCTCTCCCGTTGCGAAGCACAGGCTCCGGACGTGCAGGCTCAGCGGCCATGGCTCACGGGCCCAGCCGCTCCACGGAATGTGGGATCTTCCCGGACCAGCGCACAAACCCGTGTCCCCTGCATTGGCAGGCAGACTCTCAACCACTGCGCCACCAGGGAAGCCCATGTTTGGAACTTTTTGATTACTGCTTCAATTTCATTACTAGTGATCTGTCTGTTCAGATTTTCTGTTTCTTTGTGATTTAGTCTCAGAAGATTGTATGTTTCTAGGAATTTATCCATTTCTTCTAGGTTGTCCAATTTGTTGGCAAGTAATTGTTCATCACAGACTCTTATGATCCTTTGCATTTCTGTGGTATCAGTTGTAACTTCTCTTTCATTTGTTTTTATTTATTTGGGTCCTCTCTTTATGAGTTTGGCTAAAGGTTTATCAATTTTGTTTATCTCTTCAAAGAATCAGCTTTTAGTTTCATTGTATTTTCTATTGTTTTTTAGTCTCTATTTCATTTATTTCTGCTCTGATATTTTTTATTTCCTTCTACTAACTTTGGGCTCTATTTGTTCTTCTTTTTCTAGTTCCTTTAGGTGCAAGGTTAGATTATTTATTTGAGATTTTTGTTTCCTGAGGTAGGCCTGGATTGCTATAAACTTCTTTCTTAAAACTGCTTTTGCTGTGTTCCACTGATTTTCGAACATTGTATTTCCATTTTCATTTGTCTCAAGGTATTTTGTGATTTCCTCTTTGCTTTCTTCAACTGGCCCACTGGTTGCTTAGTATCATGTTTAGCCTCCATGTGTTTGTGTTTTTTCCATTTTTCTTGTGAACTGATTTCTATTTTCATACCATTGTGGTCCAAAAAGATGCTTATTTAATATAATTTCAGTGTTCTTAAATTTTCTGAGACTTGTTTTGTGGCTCAGATGTGATCTATCTGGGAGAATGTTCCATGTGCACTGGAAAAGAAGGTATATTCTGCTAGTTTTGGGTGAAATGTTCTGTAGATATCTATTGAGTCCATTTGATATAATATGTCATTTAAGGCCAATGTTTCCTTACTGATTTTCTCTCTGAATGATCTATCCATTGATGTAAGTGAGGCTTTAAAGTCCCCTACTATTATTGTATTACTGTCAATATCTCAGTTTATATCTATTAATATTTGGTTTATGTATTTAGGTGCTCCTGAGTTGGGTGCACATTTACAAGTGTTATTATCTTCTTGTTGGATTGATCCCTTTATCATTATGTAATGCCTTTTTTGGTCTTCTGTGACAGTCTTTGTTTCAAAGTCTATTTTGTCTGATGTAAATATTGCTAACCCAGCTTTCCTTTCATTTCTATTTGCATAAAATATCTTTTTCCAATCCTTCACTTTCAGTCTGTATCTTTAAATTTGAAGTGAGTCTCTTACAGGCAGCATATAAATGGGTCTTTTTAAAATCCATTCAGCCACCCTATGTCTTTTGATTGGAGCATTTAGTTCATATACATTTAATTACTTATAGGGATATACTTATTGCTATTTTGTTAATTGTTTTATGGTTGTTTTTACAATTCTTCTCTGTTCCTTTCTTATTCTCTTGTTCCTTCCCCTTGTGCTCTGATGACTTTCTTTGGTGTTATGTTTGTATTCCTTTCTCTTTATTTTTTGTGTATCTGTTATAGGTTTTTGTTTGTGGTTACCATGAGGTTCACATATAACAAATCTGAAAATCTGTTTTGCTAGTCCTCAGGTCATTCTCAGAGATAGTTGTCTATTTGTAGTTGTAGATTTGGCGTGTCCAGGGGCAGAGGTGAGCTCAGGATCTTCTTACTCCACCATTTTGATCCAGACTCTAGAGGAAACTTTTTATAGCCTATCTATAGGGTATAATCATTCCTCTCCTCCCTCTTAACCATCATTCTTTCACAGAATGATAACAATATTGTTTCTGTGGAGCCATATTTGTACCTAGGAGAACACATCGATGGGGATTTGCAACAGGACTGGTTGGGCCATGAGTTCGTCAGTGTGCTGACCTAGAAGAGTTTTCAATACCAATAACTGCTTTCCCACATATTTCAGAGGTATCTACTAGAGTAAGTGAGGTGAGAAGTTGTGAAAGTATTATTATTGGGTTAACCAAAACACTGCTCAAACTTATGATATTCAGAGATAAGGCAGATCTGGAACTGATGGGTCTGAAATTCACATGCTCAAAACCTAGGAAACACCATTGAGGAAAAATCCTGTGAAGTCCTAATAAAAATAAGAGACCTGGGATGTCCTATGAAGGCAGCAAAAGCAAACACATAAAAACAAACAAACAGGGCTTCCCTGGTGGCGCAGTGGTTGAGAATCCGCCTGCCGATGCAGGGGACATGGGTTCGTGCCCCGGTCCGGGAAGATC
>NC_041233.1:50710531-50717837 GCF_002837175.3 Physeter macrocephalus
AAAAAAAAAACAAACAAAAAAAAACAAACAAACAAAAAGTTGGAAGGACCCCAAGAAACTTTTGTAATCTGGTGAAGAGTTGAATGTCTGAGTAGGAACAGTCCAATGATCTTAAAAGAGATGCTTGATAATTCCTCTTACAAAGGATTTCACTTCCTCTGATAGTCCTCTCCTTTCTTCTCTAGGAAGGCTGGAGTTACACTGATGGGAAGGGACCCATCCCTTCTCTGCACCCGTAAGTTGGTATGAGTGCAGTGAAGGGATTTTCCAGATCTGCAGTATGTGTGTTTTTGAGACTAAGAGTGAACGCTATTTTTGTCTATGTTGGGAACTGCTTAAGAGACAAAAACTGAACCTGCTATTATTAGTAGGTCAATATACTAATCAGGTAAAGCCAAAAACTTGTCCAAAACTACAGAGAAAAAAAATGAGCCTTTGCTAACACATCTGCTTTTTACCTGGAACATAAAAGAAGTGGATCTAACTGCTCTTTAAAGACTGACAGACATCCAGATTTAATGGTAAATCAGAGGTGACATAAATAGGCACGCAATTAATTTTGGATAAAATTTTTATTTTTCTGTGTTAAAATCTCTGGAGATTGGGACTTCCCTGGTGGCACAGTGGTTAAGAATTGGCCTGCCAATGCAGGGGACACGAGTTCGCGCCCTGGTCCGGGAAGATCCCACATGCCAAGGAGCAACTAAGCCCATGTGCCACAACTACTGAGCCTGTACCCTAGAGCCCACGAGCCACAACTACTGAGCCTACATGCCTAGAGCCCGCACTCTGCAACAAGAGAAGACACCGCAATGAGAAGCCCGCACACCGCAACGAAGAGTAGCCCCTGCTCACTGCAACTAAAGAAAGTCTGCACACAGCAACGAAGACCCAACACAGCCAAAAATTAATTAATTAATTAATTTAAAAAATTGGTACTGGAATGTGCCTATGTTGTAAAAAAAAAAGTCTCTGGAGATTAAGAGAGGGAAAAATCCAGTTTGCTTCTATCAGAATATCTTTCTCTATGAAATCATCTGTAACTAGTCTTCTGGGTAACAACTGATTAACTAAAGAGGTTCACTCTTTATTAAGAATGTCCCCTAACCTACTGTATAGCACAGGGACCTATACTCAGTGTTTTGTAATAACCTATACGGGAAAAGAATCTGAAAAAGAATAGATATATGTATATGTATAACTGAATCACTTTGCTGTATACCTGAAACTAACACAGCATTGTAAATCAACTATACTCCAATATAAAATAAAAATTATTAAAAAAAAAATGTCCCCTAGATCTTCTTTTGAGGAGAGTATTTGGAATTCTGGATATCAACACTATAGGTCATACTAAATGTGTAATACTGATTCTTTTAAAAAACACATAGTACTTTATAGTATTAATAATCTTGCCCTTTTATAGTAAAAACTAATTTCTTTAAAAATAAAGCATAGGGCTTCCCTGGTGGCCCAGTGGTTGAGGATCTGCCTGCCAATGCAGGGACACAGGTTCGAGCCCTGGTCTGGGAAGATCCCACATGCCACGGAGCAACTAGGCCCGTGAGCCACAACTACTGAGCCTGCACGTCTGGAGCCTGTGCCCCGCAACAAGAGAGGCCGCGACAGTGAGAGGCCCGTGCACCGCGATGAAGAGTGGCCCCCGCTCGCCGCAACTAGAGAAAGCCCTCACACAGAAACGAAGACCCAACACAGCCAAAAATAAATAAAATAATTAATTAATTTTTAAAAAAGATTTAAAAATAAAGCATAAAATATAATGCTAACATTTTGGAGCTATAAGGCCACCATGGACAATTCAAAAGCAATTTGAAAGTGAAAAGGCAATATTATTATTAAGAACTCCTTTCTATTTCATTAGCCATAAGCTACTTAAGTTCAATATCAAAGACAAATTAAAATGTCTAAGTGGGAAGTCTTTTTTTTTTTTTTTGTGGTATGTGGGCCTCCCTCCACTGCGGCCTCTCCCGTTGCGGGGCACAGGCTCCGGACGCGCAGGCCCAGTGGCCACGGCTCACGGGCCCAGCCGTTCCGCGGCACGCGGGATCCTCCCAGACCGGGGCGCGAACTCGGCCCCCCTGCATCGGCAGGTGGACGCGCAACCACTGCGCCACCAGGGAAGCCCGGAAAGTCTTTAAATAGTGTTCTGTTGTTAAAAAAAAAATTATCAGGGTAATAAAAAATGGTCTATCTAAGCCTCCAAAGAAGGTCACAACAATAATAATCCTGGTTAAGGTATTTCCCAAAAGACAACCTGTTTGGACTACAGCAAATGCCTTTGAAACACAGCTGGCTTCAAAAACTTTAATTTCCGTTCAACATACATTTCTATTTTAAAAATGAGTTCCAACCTAACAGCAAGGTTAAGATTAAATAAGCCACTAGGTAGCCTCCATTAAGACCCCCAGCAAGAAGGACAGCATTAAAAGGCAACATTAGGGCCTTCCCTGGTGGCACAGTGGTTAACAATCTGCCTCCCAATACAGGGGACACGGGTTTGAGCCCTAGTCCAGGAAGATCCCATATGCGTTGGAGCAACTAAGTCCACGCGCCACAACTACTGAGCCTGTGCTCTAGAGCCCGCGAGCCACAATTGCTAAGCCCACGTGCCACAGCTACTGAAGCCCGTGCGCCTAGAGCCCGTGCTCTGCAACGAGAAGCCACCGCAATGAGAAGCCCATGCACCACAACGAAGAGTAACTCCTGTTCGCCGGAACTAGAGAAAGCCCGCGCGCAGCAACGAAGACCCAACACAGCCAAAAATAAATAAATAAATTTATTATTTTTTAAAAAGGCAACAGTAAAAAAAGCTCCATGTGCACCACAGAGGATGCCTAAGCTCCCTCCTGTAAGACTCTACCAGGAGGGAGGGAGAAGGTTGGAATTCTAGTGATGGATTCCACTAAGTGGGAGCAAAAACCAAAGGCTATTTATTTTGGTTCCACTGCCATTGCTTATACTCAACTCCCTCTACTCTGTTTGTCCTAGCTAGTTTGATCTAGGGGAACCAAGGGTTACAAATGATTAAAATGCAATGATGATGATGAAGCAAGCTCTAAAACTTCTGTTCAATCCACAACCATAGTCAGGAAATGAAATACAGCTCACTTTGGTAGGACAAACTGTCTTATTCTGTGGGAGGTGAAAATTTCATTATCATTAAGATAACCACCCTCAACTATATGCTACATTCTGTATTTTTTTCAGGGTTTAATTTCCCTTCTCCAGATTTTCATTTGCTTAGAGGAAAAAAAATGACCACAGTCAATCACAGGCATGTATATAACTCATTTGGACATTGAAGCTATGTCTGTTTAATATTCCTGGTGTGGTTAAGAGTAAAGAGATGGATTTTTTTCTATGAATCAAACATAAAAATTAACCCAACTACTTTTAGACATCTGTACACCAGATCAAGGAAAGCTATAAATTTCTAAGCTGGCAATGCTCCCAAATCAAACATCATGACTTCCTGAGGAAGTAAAAGCTAAAAGAAACAGTAGAGACGTTTTCAAACAAGACCCATCCCCAGCAATCCATATTCAATAGGTACAGTCTGCCTTTACCTACAGCATATCTATCAATATGTCATATGACAATTTGATTCTCACCTTCTGGAGAACTGAAGGAAATGATCAGGAACTCCTCTGATGATGATGATGAATTTCTCAACAGCTTACCTGTCTGTATTTATACTGATGAGATCACATGTCTACCCATCTCAGCTCCCTCATTAGCATTTTATTTGTTGCAAATGTTCTCCAATATGCACCAAAGAGCAAGCAAGCAAGTAGTGACTTTTAGATGACAAGCTAGTGCTAACTCAAATGCTTTTCCGGACATCTATTTGATATTTTTAACCTGTCGAAGTCAAAATCTTGGAAGTAATACAGGGACATTATCATACAACTTCATAATAAGGCACAGAATTGTCAGTGTTTCACTTTCTGATAAACTGGAGAGATGTTTAGCAATTACAGCATATCTTGTAATTTTGTTCATAATTTAAAACAGTGACTAAAATCACAGAAGGTAAAAGCTGGAAAAGCCATTAGATGTTATCTAGTCCTTTGTAGTTCTTGAACTGGCAGCACTAGATTTTCTTGTAAGCTTGTTAAAAATGCAAAATATCAGAAACCTCTAGAGACCTACTAAGCCAGAATCTGCAGTTTTAACAAGATCCCCAGGTGAGCTAGTCCCCTCATCTTACTTATAAGAAAACTGAAGATCACTTGTCCAAGATTATACAGCAAAAAGTTACAATTAGGACTTAGCTCTTAACTCCCAGTCCTCGTCCACCTCAGCACCCTGATATCCAAACAAACAGTTAAGGTCCAGACACCACACCATACATGTTGGCTACAAAGATGAATACGCCACAGCCCTTGCTCTGAAGGAACCCAGACTTATGACAGTGATGAAAACAAGACATTATTTTTTAAGTGTGGTGACAAAGTTATCCCTAGGGAACTATGGGAGTACTAAAAGGGGCATCTAACTCAGTCCAGGAGGGGAGACAGGAAAGAGAGTCGGTGAGTAGAAGCATGCCAAATAAAAGGAAGGGGAGACCTGAGCAAAAGAATGGTGGTGAAGAAAAAAATGTGAGGCATTCAGCAGAAAAACAAGAGCTTGATGTTAACAGAACTACAACCAGAACTTCCACTGAAAGATCATGGACTTTATCTAGGCCTAAATTGTAGGTCTGCAAAAACAAATTCCCAAATAGATCAATTATAAATTCCTGTACCAAGAGAAAAACTTTTACACAAATAATCTTTTATTCAGATGACCCTTTACAGTCTTTTTTCTCAAGTCTCTAAGTGTTTCACAGCTGATTTAATAGAAGATTGAGCAAGTTTACTCTGCTGTTTGCTCCCTACCCACCCCCATAGCCCGAGACATATTTAAAGTTAGACCTGATCCATTTCTAATTTCTAAATGGATGACCTATAAACCTGAACAGGCAAATGATTGGGCTAATAGTCAAATTATAAATCGAAACCTCCCTTCTGTGGAATCCATCCATCCACTACCAAACCCATAGGCGGAAGTGAAGCTTACCCATGGCACTCCTGAGCGTGGAGGAGGTACCCAGAGAGAAAACGCCTCGAATCAGAACCACTCCACAAACACCCTTTCTTCCCTGTACAAGGCAGAGGTTAGTAAAACAATATCAAGGCAGTGGTGATATGAGCCCTCAGATGTCTCACTATAAGACCACATATTCCCATAATACTATTCATGTTACTGGACCTAAAAAATGACATGTCTCAGGGAACCATCTACCCCAGCGGTCCCCAACCTTTTTGGCACCAGGGACCAGTTTCGTGGAAAACAATTTTCTACAGACGGGGGTGGGGGTTGTGGGGGTGGGAATGGTTCAGGCGGTAATTCGAGCGATGGGGAGCAATGGGGAGCGGCAGATGAAGCTTTATTTGCTGGCCCACTGCTCACCTCCTGCTGTGCGGCCCGGGTCCTGACAGGCCTCGGACTGGTACCGGTCCCCTGATCTACCCCATGGCTCTTCACTTACAGGACCAGTGTATCTCACTTCATGCGCCAGGATAGATCATAAAGGTGGGTATAAACTAAAATCCTGTCAATTAAGTCTTACTTTCCCATGATGTGATGCTCTGCCTTTGTTCCAGGCAGCATGTCAGCTGTTCTAACTCTGTGCCCTCTGGAAAGGAGTTTACAATAAAAAAACAAACGCTTAAATGTACAAGGATTATTTTAATTTAAAGGAATCCTACAGCAGTATCATTTTAGAGAAAAGAGCTTTTGTAAATTTTGTTTTAGCTTTGGTACATACATATCAATGGTTGTTCATTCCAAAAGTGACAAGCTTAGCTATGAACAATTTATAGAAACTTTATGAAGGTTTAAACAAATTAACAAAATCTCCATTTTATACCTCTTGCCACAGTTAACTACAGGTTTCTTACAGTTGTAGTTTGGGGGCCGAAGGTGTTTCACAAGCATCCTTCTTCCACAGGTAACTTTCAAGCTGTTAGAAAATGTGAGATAGATGCCACTGTAGAAAACTAATCCTAACAACCACTTGTGGAGGGTATATGGGGATATGTGTATACATATAGCTGATTCACTTTGCTGTACAGCAGAAACTAACACAACATTGTAAAGCAATTATATTCCAATAAAGATATTTTTTTAAAAATCGCTCGCATTTTAAAAGTGTCATATGCTTTATAAACTGCTCATTGAATCTTTCCATTCTCCGTAAGTGGCAGGTCACAGCAGCTGTTCACAGCCATTCTCCTCAATCCCAGATGAGGAAACAAAAGCTCAGTGATTAAGTGACTTGTCCAAGGTCATTCACACAATTGATTTGTGGCAAAGCTGGAACTATAATGAGGAAGCGTGGGAAGGGGAGGAGCAGGTGATGCTTAAGGAAATCATATACGGCTTTCTTCCCCAGCTCCTCGTTATCACCCCCTCAGCCCTTCCCTGACCCCATTCTCCTCCCTTACAATCCCAAATAATAAAAACAAGGAAATAAAAATTAAAATAGGTCAAAACCATGCTCTAAGGAGATTTTTCAGTTTTTCACTCATTCCTCCCTATATAAAATAGAGAGAGGTAGTGGTAGGAGCCTGGAAGAATATTTCCAACCTGCCCAAGTAGTCCCTGGGCTGAGAACCATATTATCTACTTTGCTAATAAAAAATAAAAAGGAAAATGTATGGTAGGTTTAAATGTACAGCAGGTTTAAAGAGAGAATTGTCTCTCTGTACAGAATTGTCTCATGGATGAAAGGGAATATGAAAATAATATTACAGTAGACATGGTAAGATTATACGTGATTTTTCAGAAGCATACATTAAGCCATAGGAATAGGGGAACAAAAGAGAAAGTCATATAATCATCTTGGTACGTGCAGAAAAAGTACTTAAATTCAATAACCGTTCATGTCTTTAAAATAATGTCAGCAAACTAGAAACAGAAGAGAATTCCTTCATCTAAAAAAAACTACAAAAACCACAGCAATTGTCATACACAATGATAAAATAACGCATTCATTCTCCATCCCTACAAAAAAGATGCCACTATCACCTCTTCTATTAAACACTGTACTGGTAATTATGACCAGTCAGATAATGCAAGAAAAAAAAAAGATGAGAAAGGAAGGGGGAAAAAAACTAACATTACTCAGGTGACATCGCTGGGCACATAGAAAATCCCAAGAATCTACTGACAACTTCCACTTCTTTTTTTTTTTTTTTTTTTTTTTTTTTTTTTTTTTTTTTTTTTTTTTTTTTTGTGG
>NC_041233.1:50718026-50720648 GCF_002837175.3 Physeter macrocephalus
CAAACCCGGTTCCCCTGCCTCGGCAGGCGGACGCGCAACCACTGCGCCACCAGGGAAGCCCCAACTTCCACTTCTGTGTAGGATATAATAGGTCATGGCAACCTGATTCAGCTTCAATAACTAGAAAAAGCCACAAAAATTTAAAAATCACATTTTCATAGATGTTGGAGAGTTGTAGAAGCAATGAGGAGTGGATAAACTGGAATTCCAGAGGGGAGAGCCCTCTGAGGTGAGTGGATGATCATCACCTATTCTCTTCTCTGGAAGTATCTGCCAATTCTGGGTGCAGACTAAAGATCATATTTGACCCAGGAAGGACTCTACTAAGGGAAGAGAAACAAACAGGCTCTGGTGGGTGCATGAGCTTGGTTTGACAGATTAAAGCCCCAAGATGCCCCAAATTCACAGCTGATTTTTGCCACAGGAGGTTTTCTGAGATACCACTACATACCAACCGGAATGGTTAAAATGAAAAGAATAAAAAACACCAGTGATAGAGAAGTCAGAGGGCAACCCAAACTCTCATACACTGACGATGGGGATGCAAACTGGCACAACTATTTTCAAAAACTGGCAGTATATACTAAAGCTGACAATATGACCTAATAGTTCATGTATTAGCTATATACCCCAAATAAACGCATTTATATGTTCATAGCAATACTATTCATAATAGCCAAAACTAGAAAAGATCAAATGTCCATCAGCAATGAAAAGGTAAATACACTGTGATATAGTCACACAATGGAATAGTATACAACAATGAAAATGAATAATCTAGAACAAAGAACAAAAAATAAGGATGAATCTCACTAATGTAAGGTTGAGTGAAAGAAGGTAGATGCTAAAGAGTAAAGGTTTTTTCTCCCATTTAAATAAAGTGCAAGAATAAGTAAAATCAAGCTATGCTTTATGTCAGGATGGTGGTTACCCTTGGGAGTAGTGGGTAGTGAACAGAAGAAAACATGAGGGGGGCTTCTGAGATGCTGACCATGTGCTGGTTATACAGGTATGTTCACAGAGGTATGGTCAGTTTGTGAAAATTCATCAAGCTGAACACTTATGATATATTTCGATTAAGAGTTTTTTAAAATAGAGTTTTTGAAAATATAAAACATAGTAAAATAAAAGAGGAGGGAGATAAATGAATTACTCAAGGCTGTAAAGATCATCCATCAAAAGTCATCCTGGAGGGACTTCCCTGGTGGCGCAGTGGTTAAGAATCCACCTGCCAATGCAGGGGACACGGGTTCAAGCCCTGGTCTGGGAAGATCCCACATGCTGCGGAAGCAACTAAGCCCGTGCTCCACAACTACTGAGCCTGCTCTCTAGAGCCTGCGAGCCACAACTACTGAGCCCGTGCCCCTAGAGCCCATGCTCCTCAACAAGAGAAGCCACTGCAATGAGAAGCCCGTGCACCTCAAGGAAGAGTAGCCCCTGCTCACCACAACTAAAGAAGGCCACGTGCAGCAATGAAGACCCAACATAGCCAAAAATAAATAAATAAGTAAATAAAATTTTTTTTTTTAAAAAGTCATCCTGGAAATAGTACCACTTAGATGCTGAGAAGTAGCTATCCATATCAAACAGGTGCTAAACTAAGAAGGCTCAGAAGAAATAATAGTCCAGTTAACATAATACTTATCTAAACCTTCTCAGGTGTGTCCTGAGACAATTATTTCTGATGTCCTCTTGGCCACAACAACTAGGAGACCCATGTAATAAGCACAGCATGAGTCAACTGAGTCAATAATATGTTAAATCATTTAACAAGTCTTTACTCATTATGTATGATTTGAAGGCTAGCTTTTAGTAATTACTTTAGACCTCAGTAAAGATTTAAAGATAAAACTTGACACTCCCAGCAACCAATTAAGAGTGACAAGTGGGCTTCCCTGGTGGCACAGTGGTTGAGAATCCGCCTGCCGATGCAGGGGACATGGGTTCGTGCCCCAGTCCGGGAAGATCCCACATGCCGCAGAGCGGCTGGGCCCGTGAGCCATGGCCGCTGAGCCTGTGCGTCCGGAACCTGTGCTCCGCAACGGGAGAGGCCACAGCAGTGAAAGGCCCGCGTACCGCTAAAAAAAAAAAAAAAAAAAGAGTGACAAGCAATAAATGTGATCCAAATAAAAGCAAAATGATTAAACTTCAAATAAATAAATTCTCCCATCAATAATTTTCAACATTTACATTAAACAACAACTTCTAACCCAGGATTTTTTTTTTAACATCTTTATTGGAGTATAATTGCTTTACATGGTGTGTTAGTTTCTGCTGTATAAGAAAATGAATCAGCTCTATGTATACATATATCCCCATATCCCCTCCCTCTTGCATCTCCCTCCCATCCTCCCTATCCCACCCCTCTAGGTGGTCACAAAGCACTGAGTTGATCTCCCTGTGCTATGTGGCTTCTTCCCACTAGCTATCTATTTTACATTTGGTAGTATATATATGTCCATGCCACTCCCTCACTTCGTCCCAGCTTACCCTTCCCCCTCCCCATGTCCTCAAGTCCATTCTCTACGTGTGTCTTTATTCCTGTCCTAAATGGTTCTTCAGAACCATTTTTGTTTTTTAGATTCCATATATATGTGTTAGCATATGGTATTTGTTTTTCTC
>NC_041233.1:50721001-50732019 GCF_002837175.3 Physeter macrocephalus
CATGACTCTTCTGAATTATGGTTTTCTCAGGGTATATGTCAAGTAGTGGGATTGCTGGGTCGTATGGTAGTTCTATTTTTAGTTTTTTAAGGAACCTCCATACTGTTCTCCACAGTGGCTGTATCAATTTACATTCCCACCACTAACCCAGGATTTGAATTAGAAAGGTTCTTTTCTTTATTTTAAAACAAAAAAAGAATAGTATATAAAGTGAACGTTTCTTCAAACTCAGAATTAATTTTACACATGGGTCATCGTCCTCATAGATTCTCCACGACCTCAGAACAGCAAGGACAGTTCAAAGATCCCTATCATGGTCTCTAAAGATTAATTCAAATCACTGTCTAGGAAGAGTTATCAATCTGTAAATAATTCAATCAAGACAGCCCTCCAAGGAAAGCAAACAGCACACTCGTATTCTGTACAGAGTGGTGAATCTCCATGTGAGGGCTCAGTGCCACTGACATGTACATCCTGGTTCTGACAGAAAGAGAATCCTGCCCTCTTCAGATAATGCTGGTTCAGAAAGCTTGACCTCTACGCTGCCTTAGTATGATTCTCCATGCCGGTACTGACTCAATAACCACTTCCAGACAATGTTCAGTAATTATATACCTTCACCTTTACCAAATGACCCCTATGCTAATCAGATCCTGGATCCTATTGAACTCTTGGTCAAACGGCTTTGGGGCCTCATCTGGTACTGCCAATCAAGAGTCACGTGAAGTGTTCATATGGGTGCACTAAACTGACAGAGGTACCTAAAGTTGCATCAGACTTGGACAGCCTTTACAGCTTTTCTCCTGTAAAATAGGTATAAGTAAACTTCACCCAGGCAGTGTCTGGTAAATAGTAGGCACCCACAAATGGTAACCTTATAATCATCACCACTGTTATGTTCCTAGGGTGGCGAGAAGCAAACAGACCACCTCAACAGTCACCATGTTATTACTGGCATTCTTAACATATACTCATGCAAATTCCAGTTGTATACTGTCATCTCCAGGAAAGCCTGGTAATAGGATGGTACTTTATAAGACTACCAGAAAAACAGGCAAATAATTATCCCTTTATAATTGCTACAGGCAAGCCACTGTTTATAGTCAGTGGTTCTCAACAGAACCACTCGCTTCCCAAGGGGACATTTGGCAATGTGTCACAAATGAATTGTCACAACTGAAAGGTACAACTGGCAACTAGCGAGTAGAAGCCAGGGATGCTGCTAAGCATCCTACAATGCACAGGAAAACGTTCATGACCAAATTATCTGGCCCAAAATGTCAACAGTGCTCAGGATGAAAGACCTTAGTTTATAGTTCTGACTTCATCAACCAAAAATAATGGATAACTGCAACCAATTTAATTCACTTAAAATAAAACCAGGAGATAGACTCATCAAAACACAGAAAGCTGTTATCTATTAAACTCCCACCTATTTATTTTTATGTTTTAAAATTTATTTATTTTTGGCTGTGTTGGGTCTTGGTTGCTGCACGTGGGCTTTCTCTAGCTGTGGTGAGCGGGGGCTACTCTTCGCTGCCGTGCACGGGCTTCTCATTGCGGTGGCTTCTCTTGTTGCAGAGTATGGGCTCTAGGCGCGAGCCTCACTAGTTGTGGCATGAGGGCTCAGTAGCTGTGGCTCACGGGCTCTGGAGCGCAGGCTCAGTAGTTGTGGCGCACGGGCTTAGTTGCTCCGCGGCATGTGGGATCTTCCCGGATCAGGGATCGAACCCGTGTCCTCTGCATCGGCAGGCGGATTCTTAACCACCGCGCCACCAGGGAAGTCCTACCTATTTATTTTTAAAAATTTGAACCAGAAAAGGCTTAAATGAAGAGAGTGGGGAAAACTGATAATGAAGGAGAAAGAGAGAGGTTTGTAGAAACCTTGTCCTTGAGTAAGCAATCTAGTACACAAGTAAAGGGATCTGCCTTAGAAGGAGCACAGCCAGGGTACTGGGACAGACTCTTACTGAATGCTCAGTCAGTATTTTACACAGCATAAACTCTTCGTAGGGATTATACCTTCAACAAACCCCTTAGGTAGATCCTATTATTCCCATTTTTCCTGGATGGGGAAATTAAACCTCATAAAGTTATTTGGCTAGGGCCATACACGCATTAAATAAAAGGATTAAGATTTAAACACAAGTCTTTAGACACCAAAGCCCCATGCTCTTCTTAATCACTCCATCAAGTTAAAAAGCTTATCTTATGTACAGAGACTAAATCCCTGGAAGGATACTCACAGAAATGTTCAGTATGGTTTTCTATGGAGAGTAAACTATTAGTTGGTCTTCATTCTTTGTACTTTTCAGGTCAGTACAGAAAGAATCTTTGAAAAGATAAAACTTAATAGACTTGAACGTACTAGTCTCTGCTTAGTAAATTTATAAGCCCAAAGTGAACTTTTTGTTACTGTTGTTAACTTGCATCAGCAATATCACAATACAAGCTGATTAATGAAGAAAAAACCTGAGCTCCATTTCCATTCACTGTTGCTGCTGACAACTTGGTTCCCTTAAGAAACTAGTTTGTTGGCTCACAACTTGGGCAATTTCCAAACAAATTTTTTTGAATGGTTTGTGATGTGAGGTAAAAGCTTTAAGCAGACAGTGGAACAGAACCCACAGCCTAATTCCGGAACCTACTTTCTCAGTTGCTGACCTAATGTGGTTTGGCCCAATGTTGCTGTCAATTTTAGGATTCATTTTGTTTCTTTCTACAAATAGGATAAGAATTTTAGGTAGTTTCGTAGGTAAGAGCCTAGATTCTGATGACTTTTTTTTTTTAATTGCAGTGCTATTCTATTTAGATACAGACTTTATTTATTTATTTATTTATTTATTTATTTATTTATTTTTGTGGTACGCGGGCCTCTCACTGTTGTGGCCTCTCCCATTGAGGAGCACAGGCTCCGGACGCGCAGGCTCAGCGGCCATGGCTCACGGGCCGAGCCGCTCCATGGCACGTGGGATCTTCCCGGATCGGGGCACGAACCCGTGTTCCCTGCATCGGCAGGCGGACTCTCAACCACTGCGCCACCAGGGAAGCCCTAGATACAGACTTTAAAAAAACTTACCCCTCAAGCCCCATCTAGGTGGCTGCCTACAACTTTGAAATTACACCCCTGTTGTTGCGTCCAAAAATAAAATACATTAACACTTTCTTCTCCTCTTCATAGCAATGGTGGCATCGCTACTGTTATTAGTCCACATTTACTGAACACTTAACTATATGATGGAGACATATACATTACATGCATTTCCTTATTTCATTCTCAGCACAAACTTGTAAGGTAGATACTATTATTGTCCCCATTTTGCTGATGAGGGAAAAGGCTTGAACAGGGCAGTAATGATTACCGGGCCACACAGAGGTGAATGGCAGAGTCCAGGCATTGTGGCTCCAAAATCCCAACAGCAATGCGAGCCAAAGAATAATTATCTACATTCTCGTCTAGTCCCAAAAGGATCTGTATCAGGATGGACTCTTCCACAATACTATGACCAATCCATAAAAGCAACGTTCAAATATCCAAGACTATTAGGTAAAAGAGCAAACCCACTTTGTGTTGCCTCAGCAGGCAAAACTAAGTTTAATGGTGGAAGGTGGAAGGAGAGCTATTGATGCTTCTGTAACCGATGAACAGTTAGAATAGTCTTCACTGACTAGGTCGTGTCAGAAGCACCTGACCACCTAGTATTAAAGTAGAGGCTTGAATACTATTCATAATGTGATTCCCAAACTATTTTTTTTAAAAAGAAAATATGCTTTCCTCTACTGAAATCTTACAGAAGTGTAAATCATAAAACTAAACTACTGTGGTTCCAAAGGAGTAGAGGAAGTCAGAGTCCCCCCCTCACCATCTCAGGGCCCCTCAGTGGCAGTGATACTGTCAAGCATTCCCAAGACTCTGACAGTACAGTTCAAAAGTTAATACAGAATCCCAACATGGATGAATCTTGAAGACGTTATGTTAAGTGAAGTAAACTAGTCACAAAAAGACAAAGACTGTTTGATTCCACTTATATGTGATTATCTAGAGTAGTCAAATTCAGAGACAGAAAGTAGAATGGTAGTTGCCAGGGGCTGAGGGGAAGGGAGAATGGGAGGTTACTGTTTGCCAGATACAGAGCTTCAGTTTGGGAAAATGAAAAAGTTCTGGAGATGGATGGTGGTGATGGTTGCGCAACAATGTAATTACACTGATGTGATACAGTTAGTGCCACTGAACTGTACACTTAAAAATGGTTAAAATGGTAAACCTTATGTATATTTCACAATTTAAAAAAATAAAAAACCATTAAAATCAGTCAGGATGTTAGTGTGCAAAATAAAATAAAAATACTAACAAAAGAAACGAACTGTATTAGAAATGAACATAATCATACTGAAGAGGGTGGGAAAGAAATGAACTAACTTGAGACTCCCCTGGTGGCTCAGTGGTTAAGAATCCGACTGCCAATGCAGGGGACACAGATTCGAGCCCTAGTCCAGGAAGATCCCACGTGTCGCGGAGCAACTAAGCCCGTGCGCCACAACTACTGAGCCTGAGCTCTCGACCTCGCGCGCCATAACTACTGAGCCTGTGTGATGCAACTACTGAGGCCTGCGTGCCTAGAGCCTGTGCTCCGCAACAAGAGAAGCCACCATGAGGAGAAGCCCACGCACCACAATGAAGAGTAGCCCACACTCACTGCACCTAGAGAAAGCCCGCATGCAGCAACAAAGACCCAATGCAGCCAAAAATAAATAAAGTAATTTTTTAAAAAGACAGAAATGAACTAACTTTAACTGGAAAATAGTATTTTGATTGGATACAATAAAGACAGAAATTACTGTACATAAATGTTATAATATAGTTATCAAAAGTGTTTCTTACAGAGGTGTGGGCTAGCAATTATGAAAGCACTTTATATGTGTACCAGAACTGATCAAATAAGTAAATAAATTGTAGATAATGAAATCCAGTGTACTCGTTGTTAGAGGAAGAAACTATAAATAGGGAAAAAGAAAAGACTAAAATAAGCTTTGTAATACTAAATTGGATATATCAATACAAACTCATGATTTGGAGTACATCTATCCAGATTTAGAAACATACATATGTTTATGTATGGGGGTAGCTAGACTATCCACTAAACGCAATGACACCTCAGTGACCGTAGGTACATCTAGTGTCCAGACTGTGATCCCTAAACATCACTTTCCAATAAAAAGAATCAAGTAGTTGATTTCAGGGCTAGGGCAAAGAAAATACGAAATGAGTCTGAAACACCTTATAGTGCCAGAAGTAAAGAAGTTCTCTGAAAAAGATGGGGGCTTATTGAAAGTACACAGGAGCCAATCCAAAGGCGTTCCTAATGGCCAAAGCTAGAACAATTTGTTCAACACATAAATAATGATAGCAATGGATTTTAACCTGTAGAGTAAAATAAGTATCTGTGAATCCATACTGAAAGAGATAAGTAAATAAGTAAACAAATGAGGGAGAAAAACAGTTCTCCCTCACAGAATTTCAATTAATAAATAAAGAGGGAAATAATCATCATTAAGTGCAGTACTAACTGTTGCAGAGATCTACTGGTGAATGCTAAAAAGTAAGGTAAAAAAGGATTTGCGCAGTCCCAAAGTATCTCCTCCAAGATATTTATCAACTATAAAGGTAAAGATATTAAGTTCTTGTTCTTGATAATTATACAATGATTAAGTACGGGGGAAGTGTATTATTTCTGCAACTTTTCTGTAAGTCTAAAATTAGTTCAAAATAAAAAGCTTTTTAAAATTAAAAATACATCTGTATCCAGACCCTCTGTCCCCACCAAAAAAAAAAAAAAAAAGTTAATGCATTGGGATGTCTACACTACATTATAGAAGATGTTAAGAGCCAGGATTCTATCCTAGTAGAAGGCCAAAGGTAGAAAAAAACAAAACTAAATTAAACTAAATGTTTATCAAAGGCTTTCCTAAGAATATGGGCACATACGTTTTTCGTTTTTCTTCTCCCGCATCCCAGGACCGTCAAGCAAAAGTTCTCAGTACTGGGCATTTAAAGCACTTGTTTTATTTTTATTTCTTTTATTTTATAATTACTCATATAATAAAAGAAAGAAAGTTATCTATGCTAGCTGTATATAGTTTTTTTTAAGTATGAGGAAATACAAATTACCTAGATTCCACCATCTAAAGATAAACACATTTTTAATGTATCTCCTTCTAGAAAATGTGTTTATATACTTTTCCCACATAAATGGTTACAAATTTAAGTCCAACAACCCACTCTGCACCTACAACTTCCTATTCAAACAGCACCTGTTTTACAGCCACCAAGCAGAAAACCCCTAGGAAAAAAGACAAGATAGTGTTGTTTTTGAGGACATGGTTACTCAAACCCTTTTCCATCACTTTCTATTCCCTGAATTTTGATTGACAACATACAAAGTTAGGCCTTGTACTCGGCTCTATTTACAAACTTTAGGGTATTTAAAATAAAGGCTAATGCAAATTTCAAAATATCCCCATTCCTGAGTGGGGTGAGGAGAGTAGAATTGCTCTTGGTGGCCCAGCATGGTAGTTGAGGCCCAAGCAGGGTTAAAGAGGCATGCATACTTTTGAGAAAACAGCCTCAAGCGGGGTGTCAAAGCTCTCACAGAATAAAAAGGGCAACGACTCCTGGGGCAGCCCAACACAGGGTGACAGTGCCCAGGAAGCACCTCAAAGGGAAGGGGGCGGCAGCAATGATGAGATGTTGGTTACATCTAGCGGGATGGATTAAATAAGTGTATTTATTAAGAATAATAAGAACCAGGGTCCTCACTATCAGGGCAAAGAATTACAAACACGGAAAGGAAAAAAGCTAAAATGAACTTTGTAGTCTTTGATTGGAATTGGAGGTTATCTGTATGGCTCATGGTTTTCAATATACACATATAGGCAGACAAGAAATAAATACAGATGTTAACATGGGTCTGTGTACAGAATATCTGTCTATATCTATGTATCTGTATCTATATCAAATACCTATTTATGTATATACATGTATCTCTGGCTCTGTCTAATAAGAGGGCCTGGAAGTAGCCATCTTCCTCCTCTTCCTCCCCAAACAGCAGATGAATACATTTAGCACCTAGAACTTGGTTTCTAAATTTTATTCTCCACTAAAAGGAACCAGGGTTCCTTGGAGAAATGGTTGATTCCAGGACTGGGACAGGGAAATGAGACGATGAGCCTGGTATATCTCATTGTGCCAAAAAATACAAAAATACCAAAAGAAAGATGGATGTTAAATGGATACAGCAGACAGCTTGAAAGGGTCCCCACTGCCCATGTGTGGGACAATCTGAGCATCAGATTAAATCACGAAAGTAACAGAGTAAAACTCTTTAAATAAAACAGGACAACACACGTCTATACTGATATAAATAAATAAAATGAATAAGTTGAAAGTTTGATGAGGAACATTACAGTTACATAGTTTTAAAGTATCTCCCCTGAAGATATTTATAACAAAGGGAAAAGAGTAATTTTACCGTGGAGAAGCCTGGGAGGAACTATCTTAAAGTGATCAAAGTAAATATAGCCAATAAAGGACAAAACTGAGTGTCAACTGATAGGATGCAATGAAAACATACACTGCATCAATTTTGTGATATTTCTGCCAAAGCTGGGTCACCTGCATTTGATCATGAGGAATAATCAGAAAAACCCAAATTAGGGACATTCTAAAAGTAACCGGCCTGTAAATTCTAAAAGAGTCAAGGTCATGAAATGCTTTGGCTGTGGAACTTCCCTTCTGAAGAGACTAAAGAGACACGACAACTAAAGACAACGCTAATTCTGAAATGAATCCTTTCATTAAGGTATCCTTCAGTAAAGGATAAAACTGGACAACTGGTGACATTTGAATGGGATCTGAGATTTAAATGGCAGTAATGAATCGATGTTAATTTTCTGATTTTAACGATCATATTGCGGTTATATAAGAGAATGTCCTTGTTTACAGGAAATCACACTAAAGAATTAGGGAGTGATAGGGCATCAAATTGGCAGCTTACTGTCAAACGGTTAAAGAAAAAACTCTGGGGGGCTTCCCTGGTGGCGCGGTGGTTGAGAGTCTGCCTGCCGATGCAGGGGACACGGGTTCGTGCCCCGGTCCGGGAAGATCCCACGTGCCGCGGAGCGGCTGGGCCCGTGAGCCATGGTCGCTGAGCCTGCGCGTCCGGAGCCTGTGCTCCGCAACGGGAGAGGCCACAACAGTGAGAGGCCCGCGTACCGCAAAAAAAAAAAAAAAAAAATAAAATAAAATAAAATAAAATACATCTCTTTTAAAAAAAATATTTGCAACGGGAGAGGCCACAACAGTGAGAGGCCCGCGTACCGCAAAAAAAAAAAATAAATAAATAAAATAAAATAAAATAAAATACATCTCTTTAAAAAAAAATATTTATTTATTTATTTTTAGCTGCATTGGGTCTTCATTGTTGTGTGCGGGCTTTCTCTCTAGTTGCGGTGAGTGGGGGCTACTCTTCCTTGTGGCGCACGGGCTTCTCACTGCAGTGGCTTCCCTTGTTGCAGTGCACGTGCTCTAGATGCGCGGGCTTCAGTAGCTGTGGTGTGCGGGCTCTAGAGCACAGGCTCAATAGTTGTGGCGCACAGGCTTAGTTGCTCCGCGGCATGTGCGATCTTCCCGGACCAGGGCTCGAACCCGTGTCCCCTGCATTGGCAGGCGGATTCTTAACCACTGTGCCACCAGGGAGGCCCAAAATACATCTCTTCATACCTATTCATAATGAAGTCAAAAAACTAGGAACAGAAGGAACTTCCTCAACCTGATAAAGGGTATCTATGAAAGAGCCACAGCTGGCAACATAATTAAAGGTGAAAGACTGTTTTCACCCTAAGATCAAGAACAAGACAAGGATGTCCACTCTTGCCATTTCTATTCAACACTGTACTTGAAGGTTCTAGCCAGGCCAATTAGGCAAGAAAATGAAATAAAAGGAATCCAAATTGGAAAGGAAGAAGTAAAACTAGCTCTTTTCACAGAAGACATAATCTTGTATATAGAAAACAAAAAATCAACTGTACTTCTCTATAATAGCAATGAACAAACTAAAATTGAAATAAGAAAACAAGTCCATTTACAATATCATCAAAAAATGAAACAAATAAATTTAACAAGGACGTAGAAAACGTATACAGTGAAAACTGCAAAACGCTGTTGTAAGTAATTAAAGAAGATCTAAATAAATGGAAAGAACTCCATATTCATGGATTAGAAGATTTAATATCTTTAAGATAGCAATACTCCCCACAGAGATCAAAATCCCATCTGGTGGCTTCTTTGCAGATATTGACAAGCTCATCCTAAAATTTGTATGGAAATGCAAGGAACCTAGGATAGTCAAAACAATCTTGAAAAATAAGAATGAAGATGGAGGACTCAAACTTCCTGACTTCAAAACTTACAATAAAGCTATAGTAATCAAAGTAGTGTGGTCTGGATAAGGACAGACTTACATATTAATAGAATAGATTGAAACCCTCACCCTTACAATCAACTGATTTCTGACAAGGATACCAAAACAATTAAATGGGGGAAAGAATAGTCTTTCCAACAAATGGTGCTAGGACAATCAGACATCCACATGCAAAAAGATGGAAGCTGGACTCCTACCTTACACCATATACAAAAATTAACTCAAAACGGATCAAAGGCCTAAATGTAAGAGCTAAAACAATAAAACTCTTAGAAGGAAACATAAGGGTAAATCTTTATGACCTTGGATTAGGCAGTGGTTTCTTAGGTATGACCTCAAAAGCATAAGCAGTTTAAAAAATGATAAATTAAACTTGATCAAAACTTAAAACTTTGTGCTTCACAGACTTCCCTGGTGGTCCAGTGTTAAAGAATCTGCCTTCCAATGCAGGGGACGAGGGTTCGATCCCTGGTCAGGGCACTAAGATCCCCCATACCATGGGGCAACTAAGCCCGCGTGCCACATCTACTGAGCCCATGTGCCTCAAACTATAGAGCCCAAATGCTCTGGAGCCCACACGCCACAACTAGAGAGAGAAAACCCGCACACCACAACTAGAGAGAAGCCTGCGTGCCACAACAAAGATCCTGCGTGCCACAACTAAGACCCGACGCAGCCAAAACTAAAAAATATATAAGTAAAACTTTGATTCTTCAGTATACTCAAATCAATCAATGTGTGATACACCATATTAACAAACTGAAGAATAAAAAACCATATGATCATCTCAATAGATGCAGAAAAAGCTTTTGACAAAATTCAACACCCATTTATGATAAAAACTCTCCAGAAAGTGGGCATAGAGGGAACCTACCTCAACATAATAAAGGCCATATACAACAAACCCACAGCAAACATCATTCTCAATGGTGAAAAACTGAAAGCATTTCCTCTAAGATCAGGAACAAGACAAGGATGTCCACTCTCGCCACTATTATTCATCATAGTTTTGGAAGTCCTAGCCACGGTAATCAGAGAAGAAAAAGAAATAAAAGAAATCCACATTGGAAAAGAAGAAGTAACACTGTCACTGTCACTGCAGATGACATGATACTATACACAGAGAATTCTAAAGATGCCAGCAGGAAACTACTAGAGCTAATCAATGAATTTGGTAAAGTTGCAGGATACAAAATTAATGCACAGAAATCTCTGGCATTCCTATAACAATGAAAGATCAGAAAGAGAAATTAAGGAAACATTCACCACTGCAACAAAAAGAATAAAATACCTAGGAATAAAACCTATCCAAGGAGGTAAAAGACATGTACTCAGAAAACCGTAAGACACTGATGAAAGAAATCAAAGATGACACAAACAGATGGAGAGATATACCATGTTCTTGGATTGGAAGAATCAATATTGTGAAAATGACTATACTACCCAAAGCAATCTACAGATTCACTGCAATCCCTATCAAATTACCAATGGCATTTTTGACAGAACTAGAACAAAAAATTTCACAATTTGTATGGAAAC
>NC_041233.1:50732121-50748538 GCF_002837175.3 Physeter macrocephalus
GCCTGCGCGTCCGGAGCCTGTGCTCTGCAACAGGAGAGGCCACAACAGTGAGAGGCCCGAGTAACGCAAAAAAAAAAAAAAAAAAAAAAAACTTAAAATTTGTATGGAGACACAAAAGACCCCGAACAGCCAAAGCAATCTTGAGGGAAAAAAACGGAGTTGGAGGAATCAGACTCCCTGACTTCAGACTATACTACAAAGCTACAGTAATCAAAATAATATGGTACCGGCACAAAAACAGAAATATAGGGCTTCCCTGGTGGCGCAGTGGTTGAGAATCCGCCTGCAGATGCAGGGGACACAGGTTCGTGCCCTGGTCCACAAAGATCCCACATGTCGCGGAGCGGCTGGGCCCGTAAGCCATGGCCGCTGAGCCTGTGCGTCGGGAGCATGTGTTCCGCAACGGGAGAGGCCACAACAGTGAGAGGCCCGTGTACCACAAAAAAACAAACAAAAAAAAACAAACAAACAAAAAAAACAGAAATATAGATCAATGGAACAGGATAGAAAGCTCAGAGATAAACCCACACACCTAGACACTATAAAACTCTTAGAGGAAAACATAGGAAGAGCACCCTTTGACATAAATCACAGCAAGATCTTTTTTGACCCACCTCCTAGAGTAATGGAAATAAAAACAAAAATAAACAAATGGGACCTAATGAAACTTAAAAGCTTTTGCACAGCAAAGGAAACTATAAACAAGACGAAAAGACAACCCTCAGAATGGGAGAAAATATTTGCAAATGAATCAACAGAGAAAGGATTAATCTCCAAAGTATATAAACAGCTCATGCAGCTCAATATTGAAAAAAAACCCAATCAAAAAATGGGCAGAAGACCTAAATAGACATTTCTCCAAAGTAGACATAAGACGGCCAAGAGGCACATGAAAAGCTGCTCAACATCACTAATTATTAGAGAAAAGCAAATCAAAAGTACAATGAGGTATCACTTCACACCGGTTAGAATGGGCATCATCAGAAGATCTACAAACAACAAATGCTGGAGAGGGTGTGGAGAAAAGGGAACCCTCTTGCACTGTGGGTGGGAATGTAAATTGATACAGTCACTATGGAGAACAGTATGGAGGTTTCTTAAAAAACTAAAAATAGAATTACCAGATGACCCAGCAATCCCATTACTGGGCATATACCCAGGGAAAACCATAATTCAAAAAGACACATGCACCCCAATGTTCATTGCAGCACTATTTACAATAGCCAGGTCATGGAAGCAACCTAAATGTCCATCGACAGACAGAATGGATAAAGAAGATGTGGTACACATATACAATGGAATATTACTTAGCCATAAAAAGGAACTGAATTGAGTCATTTGTAGAGACGTGGATGGACCTAGAGACTGTCATGCACAGTGAAGTAAGTCAGAAAGAGAAAAACAAATATCGTATATTAACACATATATGTGGAATCTAGAAAAATGGTACAGATGAACCAGTTTGCAAGGCAGAAATAGAGACACAGATGTAGAGAACAAACATATGACATATGGTGACATGTATACACTGATGTGTATAAAATGGATGACTAATAAGAACCTGCTATATAAAAAATAAATAAATAAAAATTAAAAAAAAGACCTCCGCCTACTCGACCCCAGGCAAATGGGAAGGGTGGAATTCTCATGTTCATAGTGCTGAGGGGACTCAAAGGGTCACACTGCGAGGCTCTTGATCTCAAGAAGCATACAATCCACTATGTGCCAGGCACAGTGCCAGGCACTATGGATACAGTTAGGTAGGGAGGGGGCTCATGGTCCAGATGGTAACATAAATATCAGTTCAAGAGATATCACTAGGTAGTGAATAATGGCGGCCAAAAGAATGATAGAGATTGAGTTTTCAATCCATGGTCCTTGACTCACCGGTGGATCATGAAAGCAAACTTAGTGAGCGGTGGATGAGATCAGCATCTTTTTTTTAAACAGTAGAATAGAATGAAAAATAATGAAGCTTATGGCACATATTTCAAATACTGCTTTGTGAAACTTTTCTTTTTCAGTTATATATCAAGTTTCATGTGTTTCAGTCATGATATAAAATATATTTATTACTGTGGATTACAGACATAAAGTTGAAAACAACTGACTTCACGGGAAAGAGTGATCAATGTACTTATGAGTAGCCAGGGAAAAATACCTCAAAAATACAGGACCCACCACTGAGTAGGTGCTCCAAAAATGTTTACTGGCTGTGTATGCTATAGGACTTTAAGGGAAGGCTAAATAAAGCAAACTCAAAGGCCCTAACAAGCGAGGGGAAATTCATGGGATCAAATGTGGAGGCTGCTCAGGCAATGTATCTTGTATCTGGGATCAGTCCACTTTGCTCCAAGGACATTGCTGCCATTCTAATGCAGGTCCTTGTCATCTCTGGTCTGGACTCTGGCAAAGGCCTCTAAACTGATATTCCTTCTCTAGCCCTCTGTACCAGGAAGTAATGTGTTCAGCTGTAATAGGAATCCCTACCTCAGTGGTTTAAATAATTAGGGATTTATTATTCACGTGTAACAAAAAGTCTGGATGTAGACTGACCAGAGCTTATATAGCAGCTCAAGGGCGTGATGTGAAAACCAAGCTCTTCCAATCTGCCTGCTCTATATCCTTAGCATGAAACCTTCATCCTCATGGTTTCAAGATGACTCCTGTACCTCCAAGCATTGTATCCTTTCCCCAGATAGGAAGAAGAAGAAAGAGTGTAGGATAAAGGAACATACCTTTTTTCAGTAAAACAACAGCCTCCCCTGAGACGATTGAAGTCCACTCAGTAGACCTCCAAATTATATCTCATTAGCCACTTATACTGTCACATGGCTTCCCAAGAGGTTCCTTGTGCCAAGGGAACCAGTTTGCATTTTTGACTGAACACACTGAAGCCTTGAATAAAAAACAGGGTTTTGTTAGTAAAAAAAAAAAAAAAAAAAAATGATGTCTAGAAGCATCGGCTACATCCCCTTTAACATAGCCCTTGCTTCTAATCTTTTGATGGTTTTCCATTGCTCTTAAGAGCAAATCTGAAATCCTTAATGTTGCTGTTATGGACTGAACTGTGCTCCCCCCCAATTCACACATTCTTATGACTAAAAGATAAACTAAGGCATACTAAAGATTTTAAGAGTTTATTTGAGCAAAAATCGATTAGAATTGGGCAGCAGCCAATGCAGCAGATAGAAAGGAGCTCCAATTATACTAGGCAAAAAAGCGGGTTGGTTATTGTAAGGTCACTTTCCTTTAGGGGATGACAGAGGTCTCTCAGGCAGATTATCTAACTAGTGCTGATCAGACAATTTCTGATTGACTGGTTTAAGATTCCATTTCTGGGAGAGCCAAAACTGTAATTAAGTCTCAGTTTGATGACATGGGGCTTAGTATAAGCAACTCCATTTTGGGCCTGTTGTCTTGTTTTTTAACATCCCACTACTTCAGAATGTAACTGTATTTGGAGATAGGGCCTTTAAAGAGGTAATTAAGTTAAAATGCCTTTAGGGTGGGCCGTAATCAAATCTGACTAGTGTCCTTATAAGAAGAGATTAGGATATACAGAGACACCAGGGATGCATGGGCACAGAGGAAAAGCCATGTGAGGACACAGAAAAGGCAGCCACCTGCAAACCAAGGAGAGAGGCCTCAGGAGAAAGCAAACTGCCAACACCTCAATTTCAGTCTTCCAGCCTCCATTTCTCCACTGTGAGAAAATAAATTTCTGTTGTTTAAGCCAAAAAAACCCACAAAACTTTGTGCTTCAAAGAACACCATTAAGACAACCTACAGAATAGGACAAAATACTTGCAGATCATATATCTGATAAGAGACATATCTGGAATATATAAGGAACACTTACAACTCAATAACAAGACAACCCAGTTGAAAAAAATAGGCAAAGGATCTGAATAGACATTTCTCCAAAGAAGATATATAATACAAATGGATAATAAGCACATGAAAAGATACTCAACATCATTAGCCAGCAGGGAAATGCAAATCAAAACTGCAATGAAATACCATCACACACAGCAGGACGGCTACAACAAAACACATATATAATAACAAGTGTTAGCAAGGATGTGAAGAAATTGGAACTCTCGTACAGTGTTGGTAAGAATGTAAAGTGGTACCACTGCTTTAAAAAAGTCTGGCAGTCCCTGAAAAGGTTAAACACAGGTTCCATATGACTTAGCATTTCCATTCCTAGGTACACACCAAGAGAAATGAGAACATATATCCACACAGAACTTGTACCTGAATGTTCATAGCTGTCTTATTCATAATATTTCAAGACTGTAAACAACCCAGATGTCCATCAACTGATTAATGGATAAAATGTGGCATATCCATATAATGGAATATTAATCAGCAATAAAAAGGAATGAAGCACTGACACATGCTACAACATGGATAAACTTTGAAAACATGCTAAGTGAAAGAAGCCAAACACAAAAGACCACATATTGCATGATTCCATTTATATGAAATATTCAGAATAGGCAAATCCTTAGAGACAGAAAGCAAATTAATTGTTGCCAGGGGCTAGAGGAAGAGGGAAATGAGAAGTCAATGCTAAAGGGTAAGGGATTTCTTTTTGAGTGGATAAAGATCTTTAAAATTGACTGTGGTCATGGCTGCAAAACTCTGTGACTATACTAAAAGCCACTTAATGGCATACTTTAAATGAGTGAATTGCATGGTATCAATAAAGCTATTATAAATATATACAGCATTTATATTATTACAACCCCTAATTTGTCCAGTACTCTAATATTTGTGGAAAGATGTTTTGTATTTTGCTGAGTCATGATAACATTAGTACCAGTTTGGCTGGTCAATTTATAAGTTTACGTACAAACAAATACCCATTTTACCTTAGGAAAAAAAAAATCTATTGTTTTAACCATGTATCCAACTTATCAGACAGCCTTGTCTACTCAACTTCTAGGAATGGTTATCTTCCCAGTGTCAGTGTGCACATCTGCCTTATTTATCTGACCTGATCTACCAGAGACCCTAATGTAGTCACCTTGTTTCTCTTGGCCTTCCCCACTCTGTTACATTATACTTATCATCTTCTTGACATTCTGTATACTAATTTTTTCACTTTTCCCGCTCTCTTCTTGTTGGGCATCTCTGGAGATGCCTCACAGCTTGGGAGAAGAGACTTGCTACTCCCTTTATGTTTGCCCATCTAGCCCAGGTTGACGCTCTACCTACTTTCCTAGAAACAAGCTTAACGCTCTTCTGTACCCACCCACTCTCATTCCTTCAGCCTTGCCCAGGTTCTAGACTATAAGGTGAATTCAGAGGCAGCAGAGCTACCTGAATTAAATTCAACTTCTTAAGAGATGTGGGATTCTTTTATTTCTCTGTCAACTATATTCAGTTGCCATAAGGATCAAATAACATGATGTGATAATTCTTTGTAAACCACAAACAAAGCAGGGGGTAGTCCTGATTACACAATCATTTCTGTAGCTTCAGAGCAATTTATATGTGTATTTTACTTCTTTTTCACTATTACCAAAAACTATGACTAAAAACTAATAAGACTGATTTCTTCTAATCACTTCATAGCAAGGCTCATGAATCTACATGCTTACAAGGTCAAACAGGTAACATAAATGAGCAAATTGTCGTGAGAAGGAATACATGTCCCATATGAAAGGGAAGTAAATCTCAGCTCAGGCCAACTGCTGCCAGAGAGTAATGTGGGCCCAGTATCACACATCATGCCACTTTCCCTAAAGGGTCTGAATTCTTGGGATTTTTAAGTGTTTATACACATTTAAAAAATAACAACCGCAGAGACTTCCCTGGTGGCACAGTGGTTAAGAATCCGCCTGTCAATGCAGGGGACACAGGTTCAATCCCTGGTCCGGGAAGATCCCACATGCTGCAGAGCAGCTAAGCCTGTGTGCCATGACTACTGAGACTGCGCTCTAGAGCCCACAAGTGACAAATACTTAGCCTGTGTGCCACAACTACTGAAGCCCAAGCGCCTACAGCCCACGCTCCTCAAGAGAAGCCACTGCAATGAGAAGCCCACGCACCACAACGGACACCCAACGCAGCCTAAAATAAATACATAAAAAATAACAACTGCAAAACATATTTGCATGCCACATCCCAGCCTACTGGTCCACAGCCACATACTTTATAGTTGGCCAGAATAACTCTCTAAAATAAAAACAACACAAAGTGAGGAGACGGCAACATTTTAGCACAAGAAAACAAAAGGGACTATACATCAGTAGAAGCCAATGCTGTTCAGAAATCAAAACTTATTGGACGCAGGGATTTTGAAGCTACTTAGTCCAATGCCTAGTAAAAAAAAAAAAAAAAAGGCCCATGCAAAGTAACCCATTCAAGATAACAAAACCAACCCACGCCAAAGAGGGCTTTAACTCAGGTCCGACTACTAGACAGTGACTTTTCCACTGCATCACACTGGCTCCCAAGGGAATAGACTTATAGAGAGAATATGACATTTCGTCATGGGATGGCAGTTTGGAGTACAAACTCAGAACCAGGAGTCCAGTTCACTGATATCTTCCTGGAACAGACTCTGAGCTCAAGAATATTTTACCCTAAATTAAATGGTGCCCAACACCTAGCCCCTTCAGATGGTGGCTAATGATGTGTACATGGTGACTTGTATTAGCCATCAGCAGAGCACACAAAAACCACCGAGTAGCCCTAGGGAAGAAGGGAAGGTGGGAAAACTTTCACCAACCAAATAAAGAAGGAAAAAAGAAAGCTAATGTTTGTTTTCATTTCTTCTTGTTTGAAAAGCAAAATCTCAAATGCACTTGCTCCATAAAAACAAATCTTTTAAGTTCAGTTAAAAACAAAGGATTTCATTCTTTTTTATGGCTGAGTAATACTACATTTTGTGTGTGTGTGTGTGTGTGTGTACACACCACATCATCTTTACCCGCTCATCTACTGATGGGCACTTTGGTTACTTCCACATCTTGGCTATTTTAAATAATGCTGCAATGATCACAGGACTCCATATATCTTTTTGAATTAATGTTTTCATTTTCTTCAGACACATACCCAGGAGTGGAATTGCTGGATCATATGGTAGTTCTATTTTCAATATTTTGAGGAACCTCCATACTGTTTTCCACAGTGGCTGCACCAATTTACATCCCCACCGACAATGCACAAGGGTTCTCTTTTCTCCACATCCTCACTAACACTTCTTCTTTGTTGTCTTTTTGATAATAGCCATCCTGACAGATGTGAGGTGAGATTTCATTGTGGTTTTGATTTATTTCCCTGATGATTAGCGATGAGCATCTTTTCATGTGCTTGTTGGCCATCTTTATGTCTTCTTTGGAAAAATATCTATTAGATTCTCTGCCCATTTTTTTATTTTAGATTTTTTTTTTGATGTGGACCATTTTTAAACTCTTTATTGAATTTGTTACAATATTGCTTCTCTTTTATGTTTTGGTTTTTTGGCCCCAAGGCATGTGGGATCTTAGCTCCCCGACCAGGGATCAAACCCACAACCCCTGTACTGGACGGCGAAGTCTTAACCACCGGACTGCCAGGGAAGTCCCTCTCTGCCCATTTTTTGATTGGGTTGTTTATTTTGATGTTGAGTTGTATGAGTTCTTTGTATATTTTGGATATTAACCCCTTATCGGATATATCATTTCATTGTAGCATGATTTACAATAGCCAAGTTATAAAATAATTCAAGTGCACATCAATAGATGAATAGAGATGTGAGAGATACGTGTGTGTATGCATATATATATCTCAAACAATGGAATATTACTCAACCATAAAAAAGAATGGAATCTTGTCATTTGCAACAACATGGATGGACCTAGAGGGTATTATGTTAAGTGAAATAAGTCAGAGAGACAAATACTGTATGATTTCACTTGTATGTGGAATCTAAAAAACAGAACAAATGAACAAACAAACAAACAGAATCACAGATACAGAGAACAAACAGGTGGTTGCCAGAGGGGAGGGGGCTAGGGGAGGAGAGAAACAGGTGAGGGAGATTAAGAAGTACAAACTCCCAGTTACAAAATAAATGAGTGATGGGTATAAAATGTAGTCTGGGGAATATATTCAATAATTATGTAATATCTTTGTATGATGAGAGATAGTAACTAAACTTATCATGGTGATCATTTTGAAATGTACAGAAATATCAAATTGCTATATTGTGTAACAGGAACTAACATAGTGTTGTAGGTCAATTATACTTCAAGAACAAACAGGGACTTCCCTGGTGGTCCAGTGGTTAAGACTCCTCACTCCCAACACAGGGGGCCCAGGTTCAATCCCTAGTTAGGGAACTAGATCCCGCATGCCACAACCAAAGATTCCACATACTGCAACTAAAGATCCTGCATGCGGCAACAAAGACTGTGCATGCTGCAACTAAAGACCCGGTGCAGCCAAATAAATAAATAAAATATTTTTTTAAAAAAGAACTCCTAGAAAAAGAGGTCAGATTTGTGGTTACCAGAGATGGAGGGATAGGGGAAGGGGGAATTGGATGAAGGCAGTCAAAAGGTACAAACTGCCAGTTATGAGATAAATAAGTACCGGGAATGTAATGTACAGCATGATAAATATAATTAACACTGTTCTATGCTATATATGAAAGTTGTTAAGAGAGTAAATCCAAGAGTTCACGTCATGAGGAAAAATATTTTTTTCTATTTCTTTAATTTTGTATCTATATAGATGATGGATGTTCAGTAAACTTACTGTAGTAATCATTTCAGGATGTATGTAAGTCAAATCATTATGCTGTACACCTAAGACTTACACCATGCTGTATGCCAATTAGATCTCAATGAAACTGCAAGAAAAAAATAAATAAAATGGAAATACGCAAAGAACAATCAAAAGAAAGGGGAGAAAAAGAAAAGTTATATGTCTTTTTTTGTCAAAGTTCTGCAAAGGGTCTCTTCAAAAGTTTGTTTCTTTAACCATTTGCTAAATAATCTGTAAAATCATTTAATTCTCAAGTATTTAGAATCCTACAACTCTAGAGCTGGACAGAAGAGTAGAAGCCACTCAGATCATCTTTCTCAATTTTGTAGATTTATTCTACAAATATGTAGATTCACACGAAAACCCAAATCTACACTTTTCTGTTTAGGAAATCATTAGAAGATCTTTAAAAAGTTATCTCCGATGTGCTCTCTTTCTCAAGAAGTTACTGGAATACATGTTTCAAATATACCATGTATCTTTTGAATGAAGGAGCAAACCAAGATAGAACAAAATATGAGATTCAGGAAATTCATTATAGGAGAGAAACAAAGGGAAATTCCAGGCAACCACTTTACAGGAGGCCTGGAGCAAAACTAGTCCAGACTGCAGCTCAGGGGAAAGTGTCTGGAGGGGAAGTCTCCAAGGAAAAAATATGGAATCAATAGATCATTTAATAAGTTTGGTCATGTGAGAAATCGTACTAAGTGGCTGTGGAAGCAACCGGGAAGAAGAAGAAATAAGTAAACAGAAAATGACAAAAGGCAAAAACAAAAATATGAACAAGAAAAAGAATGTAATCAGATTACACTACTTAGCCTGGCAGTGAATAATATTTACAAAGGCATAATAATATAAATACTGAAGACTGCTATATCCAAAATCTGTGATATAACTAGTTTGGTAAGATGGAGCAAGAAGGAAGGATAAGGGAAGAGAATTAAATCTTTATCTACCATAAAAACAAATCAACAGATAATTCCTAAAATTAAGAAATCAAGGAATAACAGTATTAGCATATTATTTGGAAATATTAAAATAAATTTCAAAATAAATAGCTTAAAAAGTTGAATGTGGGGACTTCCCTGGCAGTCCAGTGGTTAAGACTCTGCCCTTCCACTGAAGGGGACGCAGGTTCCATCCCTGGTTGGGGAACTAAGATCCCTGCATACAGCGCAGTGCAGCCCCCCCCCCAAAAAAAAGTTGAATGTGGTTGCCTCTGGGAGCAGGGAATTGCTGTTTTTGCTGTAAACCTTTTAGTACTATTTAACTCTTAAAACTCTGCCTGTATTACTTTGGTAAATATAAAAATTAATTTTTTTAATCAGCCATGTATTAAATAGATTCATTTAAATTTTCCCTTAAAAGTCAGAATGTTTGATTTTTAGCATATATGTAGTAGGTCATGTGTTCTTCAGAAAAAAAATCACCAGTGCAACTACTGAATTCAGAATCTCATTCCTTAAGAAAGTCAATTACGCATTAGGTTTGCCCCGCAAGCCATTTTTTTTGTATTTAATAGACAGAAGAAAACAAAAACAAATGAGTTGCAGGGCCCATTATGCTAGTCATCGAATTGTTGGATATGTTTTATCCAGTTACTATTGCAAGTGAACTTGTATCCTTTGTGACAAAAAGCTCCATAATAAGCAGTATTATTTTCCTCATAAACTGATCTTGAGTGAGACTTTGTTGCTATACTACAAAGGCAACTATACAGCTATTTAATAAATTAAAACTATTAAGAGCACCAATTACAAACATTGATATGTATCAGATGAGCTTTCAAAGGAATATTCTTTTTTTTTTTTTTTTGTGGTACGCGGGCCTCTCACTGTTGTGGCCTCTCCCGTTGCAGAGCAAGGCTCTGGACACACAGGCTCAGCGGCCATGACTCACGGGCCTAGCCGCTCCGCGGCATGTGGGATCTTCCCGGACCGGGGCACAAACCTGTGTCCCCTGCATTGGCAGGCGGATTCTCAACCACTGCGCCACCAGGGAAGCCCAGGAATATTCTTTATTATATATCACTTCATAAAACAATTATACAATCTCTACTGCCAGCAACTCAATTATACTAGCATCATGACTCCAACTGATTATGAGAAACTGCCTATTCTCAGAGCCAAAGTACAGCTAGAGAGCAAGGCAAAATCCCTTCTGAGGTTCTAACAGAGATTAGAGCTTTTAAAAATATACGGTCTCAGATTCATGGAGTTGGGAGGAACTTGAAAGATGATCTGGTCCAGCACCCACAACCACACGGCCAAGCTCATGGCAGACCAAGACCAGAATCCAGTTGAACTGAGTCTTTGTACAATATGTAGAGCCCTTTTCCACCACACTGTCCTGTCCCTTATGTCCTATCCCTTTTCAAACCAATGTAGTTCCTATGAATAACTCAGACCTGCAAGAAATCTTGGAAATACACCACCACCTCTAATTTCTTTATAAGAGACACACACACAAATACTAATTACTGGCTACACTGACATTAGGAGAATGGAAATGGCAAACTGTAGGCAAAAACTGAATTATGTTTATGATTAGGGCTTCCTACTTCCAGGAGCCTGTGTCCGTGTCAAATTCATCCAACAAATAATGAACTCCTACTATGTGCCAGACACTGTGCTAGGTACCAGGGATAACATTACAGGGATCCTTGCTCCTTCAGAGCTCCTGGCCCCAAATATAACTCTACACGTCCTAAAATAAAGTAGCCTGTAACACTGGGCAAAGGATCATGATGATTTTTAAAAAAAATAAATTTATTTATTTTATTTATTTTTGGCTGCGTTGGGTCTTCGTTGCTGCGCAAGGGCTTTCTCTAGTCGTGGCAAGTGGGGGCTACTCTTCGTTTTGGCGCGTGGGCTTCTCATTGCGGTGGCTTCTCTTGTTGCAGAGCACAGGCTCTAGGCATGTGGGCTTTGGTAGTTGTGGAACGTGGGCTCAGTACTTGTGGCTTGCGGGCCCTAGAGCGCAGGCTCAGTAGTTGTGGCACACAGTCTTAGCTGCTCTGCGGCATGTGGGATCTTCCCCGACGAGGGCTCAAACCCGTGTCCCCTGCATTGGCAGGCGGATTCTTAACCACTGAGCCACCGGGAAGTCCCATCATGATTTTTTTTTTTTTTTTTTTTGTGGTATGCGGGCCTCCCTCTGCTGCGGCCTCTCCCGTTGCGGAGCACAGGCTCCGGACGCGCAGGCCCAGCGGCCATGGCTCACGGGCCCAGCCGCTCCGCGGCACGTGGGATCCTCCCAGACCGGGGCGCGAACCCGGTTCCCCTGCATCGGCAGGCGGACGCGCAACCACTGCGCCACCAGGGAAGCCCCCCATCATGATTTTTTAATTGAACTCTTCCCTGAGCTACCAATCCACAAACTGGATCATCATTTTGGTTCTCTTTCTGGATGTTTAAGGACTGCTCAGTCTGGTCCACTGTCCTGACGGGCCTCGAGTCATCCAACTTCCCAATACAGCCAGCTCTTGAAGTTCCAACCTGACTGCACTGCTGTGCTCTACCGATGCACCTGACCAACCTGTTCTCTTGGTATGCCTTTAGAACACCAGCCACCCACCAGGCAGCACCGACATCCAGCACCTGCCTGGACTTCTTCCCACTTCCTGCAGCTGAATCTCCCCACAAGAGCCTTCTCTACCCTGGTGGTCACTCCTAGCTAATTTCAAAGTCATGCAGGCCCAAGTCCTTAGGCCTCTTTGATTCCTCCACCTCCCCCCATACTTAGTCAAAGCTGCTGAATCTTTTCAGACATATCTTCTGCAGACACTCTCCTTTCCTTGTTATTTGCACTACTACTTTATCCTCTTTCGATCTCTGACTGCATTTCAACTGTGCTTCCAAAAATAGCCAGATTAATCGTTCACAATCACAGCTTTTTTTTTTGCACTCCTATTTTTATTGCAGGATTATTCACAATAGCCAAGACATGGAAACAATATAAGTACTCATCAAGTGGATAAAGGTGTCTCTCTCTCTCTCTCTCTCTCTCTCTCTCTCTCTCACACACACACACACACACACACACACACACACACACTGGAATATTATTCAGCCTCGAGGAAGGAGGACATTCTGCCATTTACGACAACATGGATGGACTTGCAGACATAGAAAGACAGAGTATGACATCATTTACATGTACAATTTAACAAAGCTAAATTTTTAAAAACAGAATAAAAGTGATTAGCAGGGGATGAGCGAGTGGGGGGACAGATGTTAAGAGTACACATTTACAAGTAGTAAATAAGCCCTAGAGATATAATGCTTAGTACCATACAATAGGGACAAAAATATTATAATCATCAAACTTGCTAAGAGACTATAACAATTTTTCCAACTACTAAAAAGAAAGGATAATTTTGTAATGAGATAGAGGTGCTAATTATTGCTACAATCACATTAAAATATAACAATGTCCTTAAATTAACATGTTGTACACTTTGAATTTATATAACTTTACCTGTCCAATGTATTTCGATTAAAAAAAAAAGGATCAGGGTCAAGGTCTGGATGAGTCAATATCAAGGCAAGGGGGAGCCTAAGGGTCACAGTCAGGTACAGGGTTGGGCCAGTGTCAGGTTGAGGATTTGAATAAGATTCAGTATGTGGGTGGATCTGGGTCATGAGGGTCAGGGACATAATCGAGTCCAGCTGAGGTTCAGTCAAGGTCACAGTCGGTGTAAGGGTGAGGGTCAGAACACCTTCTGGTCAGAGTCAGTATTATGATGAAAACGTGGAACAGGGTGAGGGTCAAATTCAGATGAAAAGCCAGGTCCCGGATCAGACTGAGTGTGAGGGTCAGTGTGAGGATCAAAGTCAGGTTCAGGTTGAGGTTTGTCGTCAGGGGATCAGGGTGAGTCTCAGGGCCTGAATGACTTCAGGATTGTTGAGTCTAAGAATAGGGTCATGGTCAGGGTCAAGAGTAGGGTCAGATCTGTGTGAAGGACAGGGTCTGGGTGATGGCTGAGTTTCAAGGTCAAGGTCATAGTCTGGTTTAGTGATCAGTGAGGGTCAGGATTAAGGTCAGATTTAAATGATGAGTGAGGGTCAGGATTAAGGTCAGATTTAAATGACTTTCAGGTTCACAGTCAAGGTCATAAGAGTTTGGATGAGGAGCATAATCTGTCAAAGCGAGCATCAGTGTTACCAGTTAGGATGAGTTAGGGTCACCATAAGGGTCGAGACAGTGTTAGGATGAAGTCTTCAGTCAAGTTCCTGACTGAGAGTCAGGGTTACATAAATGTGAGGGACACAGGGTCAGGGTCATGGTGAGTCAGTCAGTTAGCATTGGAGACAGGATGGGGCGGGGTGGGGCCTGGTTGGCACCCTCAGGTAAGAGTGAGACTGAGGGTAAAGGTCAAGTTGTGGGTAGGATCAGGGACGATCAAGGGTTAGGATTAGAGTGGGTGGGTTAAAGTTCAGGGTCAAGTTAGGGGTACCAGGATCATGGTCAAGGTGAAGGTCATCAGTGTCAGGGTGAAGTTGAAGGTGAGCAATCCCTGTCCCATTTCCCAGCACCATGTGTGGCTTTTGCAGATGCCACTTTCTGAAATATTCTTCCTCCATTTACCTGCATATCTATATTCCACACCTGCCTGGAGTCTTCAATGTGGCCTAACCCTCCCTGTCCCCCTCCACTGGGATACAAGTATTATGAAGGCAAGGATCTTGGAATGGAATGTTTTCGTCATTGATGGGTTCCAAGCTACTCAGAAGAGTGTCTGGCACAGACTAGGTGCAGTTACGCTTGTTTAATAGATGACTATGTGCTACATTATTTCTGGGGGAATAAAAGTACATCTGGAATTACAACAAACTGTTCACAGTAGCTTTCTCTGGGGCAGAATTACAAGTAAGCTTCACGGCTGATTTAATACATGTCCACACTGTTTTAATTTTGAAAAAATTAACATTGTTTTATAATCTCCAAAAATGGCTCTTTCCACTTTAAGAGAAAACAAAGAACTTCAGGTAAAGTTCCTGACACAGTGATAGGCACAAGGTGCTCACTGAACCATAGCTATTACCTAAACCTCAGGAACTGGCAGCCTTCCTGGGAACCCCGGAGCATCCTCAAAGAAACCCTATTCTAGTTCTCTAGACAGACCAAGAAGCAAGACAACATGGAGAGTCTATTTATTCAACAGCCAACTTTGAAGACAAAGCCTCAGTAGTCTGAGGGGATGTATTTCCCCTGTTTCTACTTCAGTCCTTTTCCACAAGTTTCTGTCCTTTGCAGGCTACAGTTTGATGCAAACAGGTTGGTTGTCCTAGATATACTTATACACAACCTTTGAGGGCACAGTTTGGAGGTGCAGATGCACAGGACACTTCTAAAAGTGGGACAGCAGAGTCTCACTGTAGCCCACAAGGAAGAAGAACTTATAGGTAGCTGCCTCAGGACCAGGGCACAGATGTCCACCTGGTTAGCCCGGCGCTTTAGAACAAGCTGGTTGGCCAGGCAGCCTGGGAAGGTGCCCAGCATAAATTTACGAAGGAAAACATCTTCCACTATTCTCTCTGCAGCATGGTCCTCCCCATCCAGGTTACCTGCGTGCATCGACAGCCACCCCATGCGATGGGCGATATGGTGCGGCGCGTGCGCCTCCTCGTAAGTCACTGGCTTGTCCCCCTTGCCCACTCGGACTCGGGCCGCCCGGTTCTTGGCGCAGACCGCGGAGGTGTGCCGGGCGCGCCAGACGCACGGCAGCTCGCGGTTCCAGGACAGCACCAGCGGCCGGAGCCACAGACCAAAGACGGGCGCCGCCATCTTGGGCCGAGCGGAGGGCGGGGCCCACAATCACAGCTTACGTGTCACTACTACTCAAAAGGTATCTGAGGCTCTCTATTTCCTTTACGATAAAATCTCACTGTGCCTTGATTATACTGTGAATTGAACAATATACGTCTAAGCCTTTGCTAATACCATTCCTTCTATCTAAAATATTCTCTCTCTTCCCCTTCTCTGTTGACCCAAATTTTATATTCCCTTCAAAGGCATTTGCCTCCCATATTCTCTGTGAAGCCCTCCCTGATCTCACTTCTGGAAGAGCATTCTGAGCAGAGGGACAACAGTGCAAATAATGTGAGCAAGAGCGAATCAAGCAAGACCAGTGCACCTGGCTGAGGTGAGAGCATTTTGGAAACAAAATCAGAGAGGTAATGCAAGGCCCGGCGCCACAGGGCCTTCTTAACCATTATAAGGACTTTAAGTCTGAACAAAGCGGGGATCAACTGCAAGGTATTCTATATTCCCTACAAAGATGTATGACTTGGATTTCAAAAAGATCATGTTGCCAGTGGTGACAAAAGCAGGTTATATGTAGAGGGGCAAATGCAGAAGCGAGGAAACTGGTTAAGGGGCTATTATAGTAATCTGGGTAAAAGGGTGATTAGAACCAGGGTGGTGGCAGTGAGAAGAGTCTGAATCTGGATGTATATGCTGACTGGATGAGGGCTATGAGAACAATAAAGGGGTTAAGGATGATTCCAAGTTGTTAGCCTAAACAAGTGGAAGAGCAGAGGTGTCATTACCTGAGATAAGGAAGAAGACGGTGGCAGGAGCAGGTTTTGAGGTAGAAGATTTGGTGACAGGTTTTAGACATGATCAGTTTAAGATGTTTAAGATGATC
>NC_041233.1:50748728-50794484 GCF_002837175.3 Physeter macrocephalus
ATCCACCTGCCAATGAAGGGGACACAGGTTTGAGCCCTGGTCCAGGAAGATCCCACATGCCGCAGAGCAACTAAGCCCGTGTGCCACAACTACTGAAGCCGTGTGCCACAACTATTGAAGCCCACACACCTAGAGCCTGTGCTCTGCAATGAAGGGGAGCCCCCACTTGCCGCTAAAGAAAGCTCGTGCCCAACAATGAAGACCGAAAAAAGGAGCAAAAAAAAAAAAAAAAAAGGATGTATATCAGACAAAGGAAAATGTTGAGTAGGAAGTTTATTACCTAAATCTGAAGTTCAGGTGAGAGGTTCTGGCTAGCGATACACATTTGGGAATTACCCAGATACAGATCAAGCCAGTTTCATAAAACTTCTGTGATGATGGATATATTCTATATCTGCACTGCCCCATTTGGCAGCCAGCCACATATGACTTGAAATGTGGACAGGGTGACTGAAGAAGTGAATTGTTAATTTTAGTTAATTTACATTTAAATAAGCACATGTGGTAAGTGGCTACAAATTGGACGAAACACATATATGTGATTGGATGAGAACCCTGGTGAGTGTAGGTAGAGAAGATTGGGTACCAGGGCAAGCCTACCACATGGATTATTTGTGATAGGAAAAAAAAAAAAGAAACAACTCAAATCTCCATCAACAACAGAATAAAAAAATAATTAGTGACATTTTCACATAAGATTGTCTTTCAACAGTGAACACATACATCTATGTAAATGAATCTCAAAAACACTGTTAAATGAAAAAAAGTAACTCAGAGAAGAAAATTTTCCATAAAGGTCAACAACAAACAAAACTAAACAATGTACTGTTTAGGAATATATTAAGATTGATAAAGCAATAAAGAAAAATCAAGGGAATGAATATCCAAATTCAGGATAACATCATCTCTCCAGGGGAGGTAAGCACAAAGGGCTTCAAAGTTAACAGAAATTTCCTGAACTAGATGGTGGGTACACAGGTGTTCATTTTGTTATTCTTCTTTGTCCTATACACTCTGGCATGTATAATATTAAATAATTAAAAGAGTAAAAAATTATGAGGCAGTATATGGTTAAATGTAAAATGGGTATTTCAAAATATCTTAAAATCATTAAGTTCAGAAAAAGGAAAGATAACTGTGTGACCTGTATAAGGTCTAAAAAGGACAGGTTGAGTCATATAAAGAAAAGAGGGAAGGGCATTCTAGAATGGGAATCAACAGGTCATGTACAAGAATCAGTAAATTAGTGAGTCTGACCAGAGAAGAGTGAAGTTCGGTTGAAAAGTTGGGCTAAGACCAACTTATGAGATGCTTAAATGCTGGGTCAAGAAGTTTGGACTTGATCCTGAAATAGTGCATAACCACTGGTGGTGTCTAAACAAGACAACAGCAATGATAAGCATCAACTAATAGGAAAATAGGAGGCTGGAAAAATCAGTTATAAAACTTGAAGATGTGAGATGTCAGGGAAGATTTATTATGGCCTGAACTAGGATCCTGATGTATAATCAAGTTTACTCCAAGAAACTTTAAGATGAAAGATTGAAGAGAGTTTGGTCTTGGGAATAGGCAGTGAAGGGAAAAGAGAGATTCATAGATTACTCCAATTTTCAAGCTAAACTGAGAAAATGATAACACCAACATATGCAAAACTAGGAATATCAACAGAGAAAACCAGTGTTGAAGGAAGACCATTAATTCATTCATGGGATAAATATGTCAAGCAGTGTGATATCTTCCCCTCAGGGAACTGCCTGTGAGTCCTACTTTTTTCTTTCTTTCTTTTTTTTTTTAGTTACATACTTTTAATAGGCAAAGAGAAAGTATACAGTTCTTTGGGAAGAATAAAAGCTTTTATAGCTTTTTAACTCTATAAGAATTTTATAAGTACCATTTTATTTTACTTATTTATTTTAAAATTTATTTATTTATTTATTTTTGGCTGCGTTGGGTCTTCATTGCTGTGTGTGGGCTTTCTCTAATTGCGGCAAGCGGGGGCTACTCTTCATTGCCGTGTGCGGGCTTCTCATTGTGGTGGCTTCTCTTGTCGCGGAGCACGGGCTCTAGGAGCGCGGGCTTCATTAGTTGTGGTACGCGGGCTCAGTAGTTGTGGCTCACGGGCTCTAGAGCGCAGGCTCAGTAGTTGTGGCACATGGGCTTAGTTGCTCCGTGGCATGTGGGATCTTCCCGGACCAGGGCTCGAACCCGTGTCCACTGCATTAGCAGGCGGATTCTTCACCACTGCGCCACCAGGGAGGCCCAGTACCATTTTAAAAGAAGAGTACTGTGGGGACTTCCCTGGTGGTCCAGTGGCTAAGACTCCACGGTCCCCATGCAGGGCGCCTGGGTTCCATCCCTGGTCAGGGAACTAGATCCCACACGCGTGCCGCAACTAAAGATCCCACGTACCTCAATGAAGACCTGGCGCAGCCAAATAAATAAATATTTTTTTTAAAAAAAGAAAAGAGGAAAACATGACCTACTAATTTTAAAATAAAGAGTACTGTGATAATAATACTGAGTTGCTTTTCAAAATAAATTGAAAGAAGGAACAGAACACAAAAATGGAGATGTTCAGTGAAAGGTCAGAGGTGAAGGAATGGACGAGTCACTACATGACTGAATGCTCCTTGGGGACAGAATTTATAACTGACTCTCTTTGCATCCCCCACAGCACTGAGCACAGTGACTGATCACTACAGAACAGACATTCAAGTAAGGCTGAATGAACAGACAGAAGAGTGAGGGCAGACTGAAGACAAGCCAGTTAAGAAGACCCTACCCAAGCCTTCAGAACCCAACATACCTTAGAGGATCTAACCCTATGGAAAGAGAGTTTAGCCTTATCACCCTGGCTGAAAGGTGGGCTGAGCCTCTGGTACCTGTTTAGGAGATCTAAAATACCAACAGGAAAACAGAAAGGAAACCCATTCTCAAGGAAACATATACTGAACTTCTGCTCCCCACATGACTCTCTAATGAGACTGTGCCCAACTCTAACCTTTAAGGCAGAATGTAACTTTTTACGTGTGTGGCTAATGCTAAAGATATTCAAGGGCATCCGGTCCTTTTAAATTGTTAAAAGACAGTGTTCTGGTTAAAAGTGGTTTAAAAGCCTGAATTTTAATAGGTAGCCCCACCTGGCAAACCACTGTTTCTTAAGCCTGTAGAACAGAGAAATGCAAGTAGAGCTACCTGCAAAGTGAGATGACTGATGCTCAGGTGTTTCAAGTGGTTGCCAGGAACTGGGTTATTAGCTCCAGCTTCCCCTAGGTTCAGATGATTCTGCAGAGCTTCTGTTTATCCAATATGGCTGAACAGAAAACAATGAGGCTGCTTTTTAAATGAATTGATCTTATACAAATGCTGTAAGACCACTTCTTTCTCAGGAGGTTAGAACAGGAAACGAATGCCCAAACACTGGCAAAGGCAGTATAAAATAACAGTTAAGAGCTCAGGCTCTGGCACCAGACAGATACAGGTTAAATCCCAGCTCTTCCAGTAAATAGCTACGTAACCATCTCTGTTAACACATTCTTCCTACTATGTCGAGTAGGACTGAGTACCTTCCTTAAGGTCGGAATATATGGTAACTTCTGGTGTTAGTATGTTCCTTCCTAAAACTACACCCTGATCCCTTTGATTGGACCTGCATTTTCCTTACTAGCCTCAGCCACTAATTTTTAGCGTAGAGCTTTCTAAATGGTTGATCTCATTTATTACGCTTTGAGTCTCGAATTTCCCTCTCTAAGAACCACCATATTTTGAAGCTCTGGTTGTTCAACCCATGCCCTGGACTTCATCAATGAAAGTGAAGAACAATGGCAGAAAACCATAGAGAAAAGTGAATTGTAAGTAGAACATATAAACCTTTTAGCTGTATAAAACTTAAAATTGATGCTTTCTTTAAAATCACAAATTCTGTACACTGGAGATAAGGTGGAGCGAAACACAGCCTATTAGCAACAATTTTAAAAAGTGTTCTGACATGAAGGAGGCCCAGGGAGGTACCCCACCTATGCTCAGCACCTCCACTTCCCTTTCTAAACTCAAGGATCTTTTTGCATGTTGTAGTGGATTCTGGGGTGTAGTAGGAAACAGAAGAGGGAAAACAAGTTCCACAGATTCTTCATTTGCATTAGGCCTCCGTTAGTACCATTACTACTATCCTAGTTCAGGCAGTAAAGACTAAGGCCCAACCAATTTCTCTGCCTCAGGCCTCTCCACTCCCTTACAATCCTGCACACAGCTACCAAACTAATTTCCTAAACAACCAGTTTCATTTGATCACTTCCTACCTCAAAAACTCCTAATGGCTCCCTACCTATTATTCACCAGAAAAAGCCCAACTAAAATCCAAAGGTCAAGCTAGCATTACCCTACTTTTATAACACAGGACTTGTTTCCTCCTAATTCCCGCAAGGAAATTCTCTAAGGCTCCGACTAATCTGCTCACTGTCCTCCCAACACAGACAGACTAACCTGCACACCCAGGTAGGTATTACACCCACCTTCTGCCTTTCCTTCAAAGGCCAACCCAGACCCCCTCCTCTATCTTTGTCCCGCACCATTCTCCTAAAACACATCCTGCCCAGCTTCTGACCCTCTCAGATGGCTATGCTCTCGTGGCATCTCAATCCGCTCCAGCAATTATGAAGGCAGACCATATTACACAGAGGGTCATCACTGTACCCTGCACTTATTAGGTCCCAGACATTTGTTAAACCAGACGAAGAGTTCAAATAATGTACCTGAGTAGGGCAAGACAATACTGCCCATCTTTGCCAATTCCTCTTTATTCACAGTAAAGGGTATTCAGCGTTCGCTACAACGCTGAAAATCTCTAGTACACACAGAGCAGCCAAGTGGAGAGAGCACGCCACCGGATGGCAAAAACCTACGTCCCAATCCTGATTTCTGCCACAATCTCTCCTGGGCCTCGGTTGTCTCAGGTGTAAAACAAGAGAGCTGCGGTGAAGGATCCCAGGGTATCTTTCGGCTCCCAAATTCCCTCCCACAGTAAAGCCAACATTCGGCTACTCGCTAAGGCGGAGGCAGGCAAACTTTTACACTTCCCAAGGCTGGCATTTCCATAGAGGAGTGCAAACTCAGTCCGCAGAGGAAAAAGCGGAGCTGAGAGGAAGGTGAAAAGCGGTCTCCCTGGACTCGGATCCTTTACCCCATGGCAAGGGACAGTCCGCCTCGGCTTCCCAGTCCCTCACGAAGACTCTCCCTAGAGTGGCGCGGCCCGGCGCGGCTCCCGGGAGCGGGCCGGGGTGACTGTCCGCGCCCGCGCCCCGCGCCCCCCGCACTTGTAACACAGGCCCTATGACCCCGGGTCACAGCCTCCGTCCGCCCTCACCGCCCGAGGGACACCCTCCTCTCCGGGCAAGGGCCCTAGCTCCCGCCCCGCGAGCAGCCCTTCCGGGCCCCAGGCGGCCTCAGTGCGGCCCTCCGGGCCCCAAGCCGGCGGGACAGGCGGCGGCTTTAAGTGCTGAATCACCACTTTGCAACCCGAGCTCCAAACCACCGTGACCCAAGGGCCCCGAGGGCCCAGGCGCTCCGCTCGGCTTACCCACAGAGGCGCTCCGGAGGGGGCAGGCGGGCGCCGAGGACCGAGCGGAAGGTGCTGGACAGCCCGGGGTGCAGCAGCCACGTTAGCCGGTACCGCATACCCCAGCGCAGCCGCCGGGACCACAGCGAACGCTTCCTTCTTGCGCCGGAGCCGGCCTTGCTCACTGCGCATGCTCAGTCCGCCGCGCCGCGCCGCCTCCCGGGAGCCTCCGAGCGGCCGCCTCCCCGGGTTTTGCCTGGAGCCCGATAGGGCGGGGACGGAGGGCGGCCAGGGCTGGAGCTAGCGGGCGGGACGGAGTCTGGCCGGGGAGCTGTGGGAACCCAGCCAGCAGGCTTCCCGGGGTGGGGAGGGGCCCGGCCGGCTCACGCCAGGCGCACACGTGAGGGCGGCGATGTGTATCTGGCTCTGTGTTAGCAGGGGTCAGGGGGCTCACGAATACTGTGAGGACTCAAGGGACCACGTTTGCGGAGGCGCTCTCATTGGCTGTCGGCCCCGGCAGTGCAGGTGTTGAAACAAGGTCCGCGGACTAGAAGGTCTCGCACAAAACCAGTCGGCGGCGGGCGCGCGGCCCGCGGGCTCCCTCTAGAGCGCGGTGGGGACGTGGACCGCGGGGTAGGGGACTGGGGAGAAGTTAGACTGGAGGGCCTCCCCAGATGGAGGCCGGGACCCTGGGAGGAGTTTCCATCCTGGGAAACTAGCAGCCCTTCAAAGAGCAAGGTGGAGATGGGACAGGCCACAGCAAAACAAGGCTTTCGGGGGTTTACAAACCTAGAATAGAAACTACCGCTCTGTAGTACTACTATATTTTTTTAAAAAACATTTATATGTAGTACTACTACTATTGTCCGTGTACTTCAGTCACTATTTGTAGGACAAGACTTTTTTCTCCCGATGGCTTTCTGCTGTTTTGCATCCGAAAATAATTTAATAGTTGTTATGAATCAGACTTTACGTTACGTTATTTTACAGGGGTCTTTAAAGAAAAGAGAAATTAGGGTCAGCAACTCTCTAGCTTAAGTGCTTTTAGGTTCTTGATGTGGCATACCGGAGACTACAGCCAAAGACAGTGCTCTGAATCCTGTTATAGCTTCAAATGGGAATTCAGGAGAAGGATTCCTTAATCAAGTGTTTGCTTCATCAAAGAGGTACTTGGGCGTCTTTTTTTTACCAGTTTCTGCTAAAGGCAAACCTTGGATGGATGAAAACTGAGATAGCAGTGTAAGGTAAAATTTCACAATGTTACCTTCTAGTTCCAGCCCATCTGTATTAGTTTCCTGTGGCTGCCATAACAAATTACCACAAACTTACTGGCTTAAAACAACAGAAATTTATTCTCTCACAGTCTGGATGCCCGAAGTCCAAATCAAGACGTTGGCAGGGCTGCACTCCCTGCAGAAGGTCTTAGGGGAGAATCCGTTCTTTGCCTCTTTCAGCTCCTGTGGCTTGAGGCCATATCACTCCAATGTCTGCCTCCGTCTTTACATTGCCTTCTCTTCTGTCTTTCTTCTTTTGTCTCTTATTAGGACATTTGTCATTGGATTTAGGGCACAATCAGGTAATCCAGGATGATCTCATCTCATCCTTAACTTAATTACATCTGCAAAGACACTCTTTCCAAATAATGTAACACTTACAGGCTACTGGGTTTAGGACGTAGACATATCTTTTGGGGGGCCATTACCCCACCTTTGTAGCCTCTACACCTGCCATCCACCAACTCCAATTCACACAGCTGTCACAGCTAATTGATGCTTACAACAATACTAACTTGTCAGTGCTCTTTCAAGCCCTGTTGAAAAGGTATTGCCTTTACAAAACTTTCCTTCAATTCCACTCCTCACATACCCCATTGGAAGTAACACTCTCTGATCTGAGCCGCCACTCTCTAAAGGCATTTATTTGACTCTTAAGCTTCCATATGGGTAAGAAGCAGTAGATTAGGATGATGTCTTTATCATTTTTGTATATCATCTGGCAGCAAGCACAATGCTTAGGCAGTGCTTGTCAAGTGCATGTTTGCTGAATCTTATTAAGCCTCTAGATGTAACTACCATTTATAGGAAATACAGGGGACAAATGTGTTAACTTACACCAAAAGGATACAATCAGCAAAGTTTAGAATGTTTGGAACATTACACAACAAATGACTCTATTACTTTGAAAAATAAATTGCAAAATAAAAAAGAGGAAGGAGAAGCCTATGGATTAAAAGGGACTTAGAATTGTCAAGCTATGACAAGCTGTTATAAAATTTGAATGATAATGCAAAGGGCCAGGAAGACCCAAGCCAATCTTGAAGCAGAATCTGAAACACTTACGCTACCATATTTTTTTCTTTTTTCTTTTTTGCCACACCACGAGCTTGTGGGATCTTAGTTCCCTGACCAGGGATTGAACCCATGCCCTCGGCACTGAGAGCACAGAGTCCTAACCACTGGACTGCCAGGAAATTCCCACCACCAAATATTAAAAGTTACTATTAAGCTATAGTAATTGAGATAATATGTTAATGGCATGAGGGCAGACAAATAGGCCATGGAAAACTATTTAGTAGTATCTGCTAAAGCTGCACACATGCGTATGTTATGACCCAGCAATTCCACCTTTAGCTGTATACTCAGAAATGTGAACATACATCCACAAAAATACATGCACTAGAATGTTCATAGCAGCATAATTATTAATAGTCCCAAACTGGAAACAGTTCAAATGCCATCAAGAGTAAAATGCACAGGAAAAGTAAACTGGGGAATAGTCACACAATGGAATACTATACAGGGATGAAAATGAACATACAAAAATTACACTGGACAATATGAATGAATCTCACAAACGTGATGAAAGAAGCCAGACCCAGAGGAGTATATACTATATGAGTCCATGCTCTTTCAAGCCCTATTGAAACCAGACCAAACTAATCTATAGTATTAGAAGTCAGGTTAATGAGTACTGCAGTCTGCAGTGACTGAAAGAGAATGCAGGGAGCTTGTTTTACATGGGTGTGTTCAGTTTTTGAAAATTGAGCTTATGATTTATATACTTTTCTTTTTGCCATACTTCAATAAAATCTTCAAAAACAGATTGTCTTCAAAAATGCAAAGCAAGGAAAGAGACATTATCCAAATGAAATGCTTGCTTCTTGTTTAAATCCTGATTTGAACAAACCATTGTGGAAAAGAAATGTTTATGAGACAATTAGAAAAGTAAGAACACTGACTAGAATTTTGATGATATTAAATAATCAATTTGGGGGTTATGTTAGTGGCTGTTCACAGCAGCTTTTTTTTTTAATAGAGTCCTTTGAAATAATATGATGCCTAGGATTTGGTTCAGAATAATTCCATCTTCAGTGGAAGATGAGGGGAGAGGGGGAATATTGGTCATGAACTGATAATTACTGAAACTGGATAATGGATGTCTGGGGGATTTATAATACTATTCCCTTTGATTTTGTATATGTTTGAAATTTTCCATGATAAAAAGTTTTATAATGTATATTAGTTTTAAGTACAGTACTATGGTAATAAAATACCTAAAAGCAACTTTAATTTTTTAAAATGTTTATAGATAAGTGATTTATTAATTATAAATTTGTTAAAAGTTTTCCTAGGGCTTCCCTGGTGGTGCAGTGGTTGAGAGTCTGCCTGCCGATGCAGGGGACAGGGGTTCGTGCCCCGGTCCGGTAAGATCCCACATGCCGTGGAGCGGCTAGGCCCGTGAGCCATGGCTGCTGAGCCTGCGCGTCCGGAGCCTGTGCTCTGCAACAGGAGAGGCCACAACAGTGAGAGGCCCGCGTACCGCCAAAAAAAAAAAAAAAACAGGAAAAAAAAAAAAGTTTTCCTAAATGACTCCTACTTGCTAGTCCTTAATGGTAAATTTGAGTTACTTTATGGGCAGTTCTTGAAATATTAATGTAAAAATTTATAATTCATATTTTTCACAGTTAAGACTACTCTTGATTTATCCATTCAACAAATATGGGCCCAGGCCTTGCTTTAGATGTTGAAGATACCTCAGAGAAAAGAGCAACCGGGTTTCTATTCTTGTAGGGTTGATACTATAGTGAGAGAGAGTAACAAATAAATTAATACGTATATAAAGTAATTATATAATTTGATTAAAATAATGTTAGAGGGTACTTCCCTGGTGGCACAGTGGTTAAGAATCCACCTGCCAATGCAGGGGATACCGGTTCGAGCCCTGGTCCGGGAAGATCCCACATGCCATGGAGCAACTAAGCCTGCGCGCCACAACTACTGAGTCTGCGCTCTAGAGCCCTCAAGCACAATTACTGAAGCCCACACGCCTAGAACCCGTGCTCCGCAACAAGAGAAGCTGCCGCAGTGAGAAACCCGCGCACCGAAACAAAGAGTAACTCTGCTCGCAGCAACTAGAGAAAGGCCGCGCGCAGCAACAAAGACCCAAAGCAGCCAAAAATAAATAAGTAAATAAGTAAATAAATAAATAAATTTAGAGTAACCGCGGTGGATTTTCCTGCTGTCAGCGTCACCCAAGTAATAGTTCTAGGACTTCCCCTCCATCAACACTACTGCCCCTCTGGGTAGAGGGAGGTGGCAAAGATCTCACCACCTATGCTGAGGGGGCTTATGCATGTCCTGGGCTGTTGACAACAGGAGTGTGCACATGGGACAGTTTAGGTGGATGCGCAGCAAAAGTTCAGAGCATAGGGTTCAGGGTTTGGGCTGCATAGGCAGCTGCCAATGGAGAGCCAGCTTCTACGGCCCTTCTCATTTGCTAACTCTCCACCAGTTCCTCTCCTGGGATTTATGTGTGTGTGTGTGTGTGTGTGTGTGTGTGTGTGTGTGTGTGTGTGTGTGTGTGTGTTTTAACAGCCCCTGACCTCCATTAGCTTCTTCCTCCTACATCCCTTTCTCTCCATCTGATGTACCACCCAGGAGTTTCTCAACTAGAATTTGAAAGTTGTGGAGGGCAGTCATCTGCTTCTCTCTCTGTCACTGCCTTGCTCAGGGTTCTTCTCAGGGCCTTCCCTTAAGAGCCTAGTTTGAAAATTACACACATTGAATATTGTTTTTTCTCTTTGCATTCCTGCTATAAGAACACTAATTCTCCTGGACACCCTCCGTCTCTAGAGAAAAAGTCCTGAGGTACGGCAGATAAAGGAAAACAGAGAGAGTAAAATTTCAACATCTTCTTTTGCTATGTGGAGAAAGAAAGAAATGGGGTTTCATGAGAGAGATTGGGGGTCTCCTTTAGACAGAGTAGTTGGGGAAGGACTCTCCAAGGAAGTGACATTTAAGTTGTGACTTGAAAGGTAAGAGGGAACCAATTACAAGAACAGGTGAGGGAAAGACTCTAGACAGCAGAAACATCAATCACAAAGGTTAAGGACAAGAGTCTGGCATGTTCTGGAACTTGACAGTAGTTCAGAGTACTGGAAACCTCTTCTTTCCCTTTCTCTCCCAACGAATCTTTGCTACTGAGATGCTACTATTAGAACACTATAAATAGTAATGAAAATTTGGATTTGGGGAAACTCAATACTTAAGCATTTCAAGATTTTTTTTTTACACATTTATGTACAGTTCATGAACTGTGATTTTTCCTCGGTTTATAAGCACAAGCAGACATGCTTACTATTTTTTCTCTTTGGCATTCATATCCATAGACATACAATAATTAAACCTAACATGATTCTGGCAACTATGGAAAATGACAGCTAAAGTCAATTACTCCTTGACTAGTCACTAGAGAATTGCATAGATGTTGCTCAAGAGCCTTAAAAGGTCATACAAGTAAAAATATTCATGAACACTTTTTTAGTGCTTGGAAGAATGTTTAAGTTATGTTAAATAAAAATTCAGGTTGTGAAACTACATATTTAACTATGATTTCAATTATTAAAAATATAGACATTGGAAAGAAATACATCAAAATATTAATAGTAATCACTAGGTAGTGACGATCTATTTTATATATATATATAGGAGTTTAAGAAAGAAAGAAAAAAGAGAAAGAAAACCAGTAGAAATATTCAATGGATACTTCAAAATTATTTTCCAGAACTGAAGGAAATGAGTTGCCAAAGTGAAAGGATTCACCAAATGTCAGCTCAGTGTGTGAAAATAGATGCACACCAAGTCAGATTATTGCAGAGTTTCAGCACGTTGAAGGGAGAGAGAAGATTATTTAAGGTTCCAGAGAGAGAGAGAGAGAGAAAAAAAAAAGGCCACAAACAAATGACTGGGAGTCAGAATGGCTATGGACTTCTCAGCAGGAGCAGAACCTAGAAAACACAGTCTTCAAAGTTCTGGGGCAGCAATGCCCTTGTCCTAATGGTGGCACAAAAGCAGCAGAGTTCCCACTCTAAAGGGGCTATATGCAGTTGCACAATAGGCATATCAGAAATAACTCATATAAATCAAAGCCTGGAGGGCTCTTCCCACGTGTTTTTCTCTGTGTGAAACCCCTGGACCTTTGCACATCCCAGAGTGTGAGCTGTGGGGGGGATCTGCAATAGTAATCAAGGTTGAAGTTTCCAGGTGGAAGAGGAACTCAGGGTCACCTTTAATATCATTTAAATAAAGTAATGTGATATTTCTTACACCACCCAAGATCGTGGTTGCAAAATCATATCTGCTATAATAGTTATTAGGGTAAAATTTAAGGACATACAAATTATAGTAATAATCATAGGTATAAACTAATTACTATGGAAAATCAAATGTTGGTGAGTTGGTGGTTTATATAAAACACTAAGTTCTCCAGATTACTAATAACTTCCAACAGGTTTCACATAGAAGGTCCAAGATAGTAGCAAACGCCTGCCATCCTTAAATTATTCTTCGAAAAGACCTAGCTTCCTGCTTGGAAAGAAATACAGTGAGAACAAAACACAGATTTATATTTCAATAAAATATAATTCTGCACTAGGATAGTAGGATGCCTATTTAAAATGCTTTTCTTTATTGTGAAGGTAAAAATAAAGCTCTGTGAAATGAACAGAAGCACTTTTTTTTTTCAAAGTTTTAAAGACTATTTTTTTAAAGACCAGTTTTAGGTTCACAGGAAAAGCGAGAGAAAGTTTCCGAGATAGCCCATACACTCCCCGACCCCGCACTTGCATAGCCTGCCCTACTATCAACATCCTCCACAAGAGAGGTACATTTCCTACAATTGATGAACCCACATTGAAACATCACTACTACCCAAAGCGCATAGTCTACATTAGAGTTCACTTTTGATGTTGTATATTCTATGGGTTTGGACAAATATATAATGACATGTATCCATCATTATACTATAATACATAGTATTTTCACTGCCCTAAAAATCCTCTGTGCTCTGCCTATTCACCCCTACTTCCCTTCTAACTCCTGGCAACCACTGCTCTTTTTACTGTCTCCATAGTTTTGCCTCTTCCAGAATGTCATATAGTTGGAATTATTCAGTATGTAGCTTTTTCAGATTGGCTTCTTTCTTTTAGTAATACACATTTAAGTTTCCTCCATGTGTTTTCATGGCTTGATAGCTCATTGCTTTTCATGGCTGAACAATATTCAATTCTTTGGATATCTCACTTACTAAAAGGATATCTTGGCAGCTTTTAAGTTTTGGCAATTATGAATAAAGCTGCTATAAACATCCACAGGCAGGTTTTTGTGTGGACATAAGTTTTCAGTCTCTTTGGGTATATACAGTGGTCCATCGGTACCCAGAGGCATTGGTTCCAGGACTCTCGTGGATACCAAAATCTGCGGATGCTCAAGTCCCTTACCTAACGTGGTATAGTGTAGGTGGTCCTCCATATTAGCAGGTTCCACATCCTTGGATTCAACCAACCACAGATCAAAAATCGATCTACAGGGCTTCCCTGGTGGCACAGTGGTGAAGAATCCGCCTGCCAATGACGGGGACACGGGTTCAAGCCCTGGTCTGGGAAGATCCCACGCGCTGCAGAGCAACTAAGCTGTTCTCCACAACTACTGAGACTGCACTCTAGAGCCCGTGAGCCACAACTACTGAAGCCCGGGCGCCTAGAGCCCGTGCTCCGCAAAAAGAGAGGCCATCGCACCACAACGAAGAGTAGCCCCCGCTCGCCACAACTAGAGAAAAACCTGCACGCAGAAATAAAGACCCAATGCAGCCAAAAATTAAAAATAAAAAGATTAAAAATAAAAATCGATCTACAGGGAATTCCCTGGCAGTCCAGTGGTTAAGACTCCCACTTTCACTGCCAGGGGCCCAGGTTCGATCCCTGATTGGGGAACTAGGATTCCACAAGCTGCATGGTGTGGCCAAAAAAACAAAAAATGAAACAAAAACAAACAAACAAAAATCGATCTACATCTGTGATCCACTATGAGTTAATTTTGTGAAGGGTGTAAGGTCTGTGTCTAGAGTCATATTTTTTTGCCAGAAACACTTTCTGTGTTTAAAAATTAATCACTGCAGAGAGAAGATGCAGAAGTACTTCTGTTTCAAATACCAAAAATCACACTGGAGAATTTTTTTACTGAGATTTAATTCACTTACCATAACATTTGCCATTTAAAAGTGTACAATTTAGTGGTTTCTAGTATATTAACAAGGTTGTGCAACCATCGCCACTAATTTCAGAATATTTTAATCACCCCTAAAAGAAACACAATCAGCAATCACCACCACCCGAATGCTCCCCTCCCCCAGACCCTGGTAACCACTAATCTACTTTCTGTCTTTATGGATTTTCTTATTCTGAACATTTTATTTTTTTTTATTAAAATTATTTATTTATTTGGCCATGTCAGGTCTTAGCTGCCGCATGTGGGGTCTAATTCCCTGACCAGGGATTGAACCCAAGGCCCCTGCACTGGGAACGCGGAGTCTTAGCCACTAGACCACCAGGGAAGTCCTCTGAACATTTTATACAAATGGAATCATACAATATGTGGTCTTTTGTGTCTGGCTTCTTTCACTTAGCATAATCTTTTCAAGGTTTATCCATGTTTTAGCATGTATCGATACTTTATTCCTTTTTATTGTAGAATAATAAGTAGTCCATTGCTTAGATGTACCACATTTTTAAAACATCCATTCATCAGGTGATGGACATGTGGGTTGTTTCCAATTTTTTTCCTATTATGAATAACGCTGCAATTGAATATTTGTGTACAGTTTTTATGGGGACATTTGTTTTCATTTCTACTGAGTGTATACCTAGAAGTGGATTTCCTGGGTCATGTGGTAACTCTCTGTTTAAACTTTTGAGGAACTGCAAGACTGTTTTGGCTGGACCATTTTGCATTCCCACCAGCAATGTGTGTGGATTCCGGTTTCTCCACATTCTTACACTTGTTATTATCCATTTCTAAAAAAATATAGCCATCCTAGTGTATGTGAGGTGGTATCTCCACACTGAGATTTTAAAAGTATTTGTGGAACAATTACTGACTGTAGACTAAATACTGATTGTAGAACAAATATTGATTATTTTAATCAGTGAGTTTTTCAAAGCCCAAAGTTCAGTTATTTCTGAAGTGATTAATGAGAGTGTAATTAATGAATAAACACTATCTCCTACTCTAGCCATGTTTTATGACTTCACACAAGTATCTATATCCAGTTACACAACCCAGACAATTATACAAATATTGGATGATTGTGTTTGTGATGGATATAAACGGGCTATACAATAAACCACTGACAGCTAGAGGGTCCCGTATAACAGCTCACAGAAAGAGCAATCTACTTTTGATAGAGAACAGAGTATAGCTACATTAAAAATTTTTTTTTTTGGCTGCACGGCACAGCATGCGGGATCTTAGTTCCCTGACCAGGGATCAAACCGGTGGAAGTGGAAGTGCAGAGTCTTAACCACTTGACTGCCAGGGTAGTCCCTAGCTACATTTAATCTTTTTTTAAATCTTTTTTTAAAACAAATACATTTATTTATTTATTTATGGCTGTGTTGGGTCTTCATTGCTGCTCGCGGGCTTTCTCTAGTTGCAGTGAGCAGGGGCTACTCTTTGTTGCAGTGCGTGGGCTTCTCATTGTGGTGGCTTCTCTTGTTGCGGAGCACCGGCTCTAGGCGCAAGGGCTTCAGTAGTTGCAGCGTGCGGGCTCAGTAGTTGTGGCTCTCAGGCTCTAGAGCACAGGCTCAGTAGTTGTAGCGCACGGGCTTAGTTGCCCCACGGCATGTGAGATCTTCCCGGACCAGGGCTCGAACCCATGTCCCCTGCATTGGCAGGCGGATTCTTAACCACTGTGCCACCAGGGAAGTCCACTACATTTAATCTTATTTGGGATATTTGTATTGGCTTGTTTAATCAGCTAACCAAAGCTCTTTTAAAAAAAAAATCCATTAGAGTATAAATTCAAGCTCCTTATCAGCATTAAGGCATTTAACAGAACAGCATCAAAATAAATACGGTATTTTTATGATATCCTTCCTGTGGTAGGCTGAATAACAGTCCCCCCAAAGATATTTATATCCTAATCCTTTTGAATGTTACCTTATGAAACAAAAAAGGACTTTGCAGATGTGATTAAATTAAGGATCTTGAGATGGGGGGGAGTATTCTGGATGACCCAGGTAGGCACTAAATGTAATCACATGTATCCTTATAAGAGAGAGACAGAAGGAGATTTGACACAGAAGTGAAAGCATAGAGGTAGATTGGAGTGAAGTGCCACAAGCAAAGGAATGCTAGCAGCCGCCAGAAGGCTGGAAGGCACATGGAACCGATTCTCCCCTAGAGCCTCCAGAGGGAGCCTGGCCCTGCTGACACCTTGATTTTTTTTTTTTTAGGATGTTCTTTTTTAAAAAATTAATTAATTAATTAATTTTTGGCTGTGTTGGGTCTTTGTTGCTGCCTGCAGGCTTTCTCTGGTTGTGACGATGGGGGGCTACTCTTCGTTGCGATGCGCAGGCTTCTCATTGCGGTGGCTTCTCTTGTAGCTAAGTTGAAAGTAGTTGTTTCTGGAGTGGAGGTCTGGAGGGATTGGGGTGAGATAAAGCAGGGAAATAGCTTTTTTTTTTTTATAAGCCCTTTAGAAACTATTTAACTTTCAAAATGATGTCCACGTTTTCATTTAAGAAAAATAAAGTTCAATTAAAATAATTTATACAAGAAATATACATACTCTTGAAAGAGAGAATGCTAGGTCAAACACATGGCCAATGATATCACACTGGTCGAATTTAGGTTAACTATTCCTAGAGTATTAAAAATAATTTCTAAACATGTGCGAACTTTCAAGAGAGAAGTGTTGACTCGCTTGAGTAGTTTGAGCTCCACAGAGACAGTGTAAAATAACATATCAATGAGAGCCACCTGCCTAGTGGAACAAAACTCTTACAAATTTCCATAAGACCCTGGCCATCTCCGTTAGATTTAGTCTAGTCTTGACGGCAGGAACTATAATTCAGCCTATTTCTACAATGCCTGGCTTGTAATAAGCAACTCAATAAGGGTTTGATGAAAATGGGATGCAGGTGCACTGACCACATGAAAATATTAGGTGAATTAGGTGAGGGAGATAGCAGTTAACAATCTGGGATTTGGGATCAGAAAGAATTCTGAGTTCCTTCTCTGTTATTTATTAGCTGTAGACTACAGACAATATACTTAGTTGGCCTGTTTATTCATAAAAGAGTGAGAAATACTAGTTTCTGTTTCAAAGAGTTGTTTTGAAGATTAAATAAGATGGTGCACACAAAGTCTTTCATAAAGTCTGACACATGGTAGCCCTAGATAAATGGCAGCTATAACTATTAACAAATGGAGACTCTTGAATTTCTTGCATCAACCCAAATGACAGCTAATGTAAATATTGTTTTTTGTTTTTTTTATTTTTTTGGCCGTACCATGAGTCTTGTGGAACCTTAGTTCCTGGACAGGGATCTAACCTGGGCCCCAGCAGTGAAAGTGTTTAGTCCTAACCACTAGACTGCCAGGGTATTCCCTAAATATAGTTTAGATATTTACTAATGAGAAAGAAAAGGAGAAGAAATTAACATTTCTTGACCTATTATGTGCCAGGTACTTTACAGATGTTATCATTTTAATTCTTACAATAATAGTAATAATTATTATCTCCATTTTACAGATAGGGAAACCAAGGTTGAGAGAGGTTAAGTAATTTCCTACAGGTACTCATATATTTTTTTAGTGACTACTTTGTGTAAGGCTCCATTCAAGACACTGGGAGGGACTTCCCTGGCAGTTAAGACTCCGCGATTCCACTGCAGGGGGCACAGGTTCCATCCCTGGTCGGGGAATATTGAGCAAAACAATCACAGTCCCTGAAGAAACTTTCATTCTAGCAGGAAGATAGACAATACAGTGACAATGTAATTATAGATTATAGTAACTGTTATGAAGGAAATAATCAGCATCTTGAGACAGAAAATTAAAGGAGGAATATGTTTTAGATAGAATGGTCAAGAAAGGCGTTTTTAAAGAGAAAGTTGAGTTGAGATCTGAAGGATGAGACTGGGTAAGCCATACAAGGAGCCAAACTAGAGAGTTGTAGGGAGATGTTACAGCAAATACAAAGGTCTGGCTGCAGGAAAGAGCTTAGAAGTTCCGGAGCATGGTAGTAAGCTGTGTGGATAGAGGCTGGAGTTGTTCGTATAGGCCAAGGCCAGATCATGAGGGTGTTGGGGCCCATCATAGGCTGCCCCAAAAATGTACCTCAGTGGCATACTGATGATTTGGAAATAAAGTTACTTAAGAAAGGGTCACTGCCACAGGGACACTTTGACCCTTCTGTTTCCCTGCGAGCAGGAAATAAACCTCTCATGTGAAAGGTGCACTCCCTGCATCTAGAGGTAAAAGGACACCCTTATCGCCAGAGACAGGGAATTCAGGCAAGAAGCCTATATAAACAGATCTTGTTACTTCTTTAATTTGCTACCCCAAGCCTAAACTCTGTTTAGATTATTCGCTAATTGCGCACCCCAAACTAAGTTTCTCTGTCCTGTCAATTTTTCATAAATTTATTGTTTCTTCGTCTAAAAATTACAAGCTGCCTGCTTTGGCCACTTCCTAGGTCCCACTTCTATGAGACCTCCTTGTGCTCCAATTAAAATTAGTTTTTTCTGCCTGTTAATCTGTTTTGTGTCAATTTCATTATTAGTCCAGCAACAAGAATTCAGCATGGGTAAAGGGAGAAATTTTTCCCTTCCTGACAAGGGCCTTACGAACATGGTAAAGAGTTTGGATTTTATCCTAGGTATACAATGAGAAGCTAATGTAAGGTTATAAAGTAAATGAAGGGCATAATCTGTTCGTTTTAAAAAATAGCCTTCCCTTTGCTGAGTGAATGCAGTGGGAATGGAAAAGAGCAGAAGTAGCGAGACCTGTTAAGGAGGTTGTTAAGGACAGTTATTCAGGGAAGAGATAAAAGAGACTTGGAATAGAGTGGAGGGCAGAGGTGATAAAAGCAATAGGACTGCACTGGACAGGGAGAAGAAAGGAATCAAAGGTCTGGTTAGCACCACGTGTCTAAATGAGAAAGATTAGGGTGGTGGTAAGGGGGGTAAAGACTTCTGTTTTGGACAGGTCCATTGTGAGATGCTGGTGAGCCATCTAAGAGGAGATATCAGTAGACACCTGGCTATGCAGGATGGAGAGGACCATCCATCTAAGCTGTAGATGTAGATGTTTCCTTGGGGGAATGTAGGAGGTTAATAAGCAGAGAAACACTTAAAGGGGCCTGAGAGCTTTCCACCCCACCTGGCTGTCACTTAAGAAACTACAACGTATCTTAGGATTTACCTGGTGGCACAGTGGTTAAGAATCCGCCTGCCAATGCAGGGGACACGGGTTCCAGCCCTGGTCTGGGAAGATCCCACATGCCACAGAGCAACTAAGCCCATGCACCACAACTACTGAGCCTGCGCTCTAGAGCCCGTGAGCCACGACTACTGAGCCCGCACGACACAACTACTGAAGCCCATGCACCTAGACCCCGTGCTCCGCAACAAGAGAAGCCACTACAATGAGAAGCCCGCGAACCACAACGAATAGTAGCCCCCGCTCGCCGCAAATAGAGAAAACCCTCACGCAGCAACGAAGACACAACGCAGCCAAAAATAAAATTAATTAATTAATTAATTAAAAAAAAAAAAGAAACTACGATATCTAGGTTCCCGTGGCCTAAGTGTGGCCCAGAAGCGCAGTTCCCAGAGCCGACTATGGCACAGGCCCATGATTCATTATTTCCTGGGTCCAGAACCTACATCGAAGCTGGTCGAGTCACCCCAAGCACTGCCAAAATGCCCAGAGTACCCTTACGGAAGCCAGCGGTCACTGCGTGCGAGCCGGGCCACGGTGCGCTGGCTGCCGGGATTTGTAGGCTGACTGGGGCGGGCGTTTGCGCAATCTCCTTGAGGCCCTGCCCGACGCTGCGCCACGTAGACAGAGGGAAGCGCGCCCTGAACCTGCAGCAGTTACTGCAGGACGGCTGTCAGAAAGCGTAAAACTGATCTTGTTTTCTTTCTTGGAATCATTTGGGGATGACGATTTCTCATCATTTAAAGGATAAATTCCTAGTCCTAAAGTAACATTCAGTGTCCTTTTCATCACGATTTCGTACCCGTGGTAGCCTTAACACTTCCTAATTATTCTTCAAGACTAGTCTGGACGTTTCCTCCGAGAAAGGGGCTTGCTTTGGACCTCTCTCTTCTGTGCTCCACAGCACTCTCCTACAATTCTCTAATAACAATTACAATCACGGCCAGCCTTCCTGAGCTCTTCCATGTTCTAGTCTAAGCTATTTACCCATACCATCTCATTAATTCTCACACAGCTCTCTGAGACGGTTGCTATTATTCCCATTTTGCATATGAGAAAATTTTGGTTTAGAGACGCGATGTAACTTGACCAAGTTGAGCAAGTTGAAGTGTGACACTGTTAAGTCCGGCGTCTCTCCCACTAGACTACGAGTTCCAGGAGTGCATGGTCGGATCTGCTATTTACTTTCCCGCGGGCCACGCCCAGGGGGCGGGATCTGGTGACGACACCGCGTCCCATGGTGCCTTGCGCGCCTGCGCTGCAATTGGCCCGGAGACTCGGCTCCTTTTTCAAATTGAGGCGCCGAGTCGTTGCTTGGTTTCCTGGGCTGCGGGCGGAGACTAGGTTGGTGATTCGAAGGCTCGGGCGGGTGGAGGACAGACTCCGGGGCCAGTCACAGTCCCTGGTGGAGAGCGATTTCCCCGGCCACGCCAGCACCCGACAGGGGAGGAGGGCACCCGTGTCCGCGCCGGCCGCCAAGCCGCTCCACGCCCCACGGCGCCCGAGTCCGCGACCAGTCCTTGATTTTTCGGCGGGGACCGTCATGGCGTCTCAGCCGAATTCATCTGCGAAGAAGAAAGATGAGAAGGGGAAGAACATCCAAGTGGTGGTGAGATGCAGGTAGGCCGAGCTTGGCAGGATTCCGAGCCCCGGGCTTTGCTGCAGGGCTTCTTCCTGTGCGGTCCGAGGAGAGGGCTTTTGTTTGCGATTTCTGAAGGGACCAGACCTTCCTGTTTCAGTTATCTGCGTTCTGTTTGATAAAATGACACCAGGTTTCTGTGAGGAGTAAATTAGTATTTTTTATTTTTTTTCAGAAGAAGGGACATTTATATCTGAGCTTATAGTTTAAACTGCTATTGAGAAGGAGAATTTGGTCGCCGTTCTTTAGTGAAATGTGTTCTTTTCTAAAAAAAACTACTGTCGACAAAGATTTAGGTGTCACTCCTTGCAGTTGGTCCGTTTGGAGATGACTGCACACCTACTTTACAGATGTTTTAGCACTTATGTTGGGATTACCATCCTCTCCATCACCTCTAAAAACGTAATCAGTCCCCTCTTTATTCTAGATGCAATATTTCTTTAATCCCTACTAAACAAGTAAACATCACTGTATTTAAAATTTAAAAATTAAGTTGTGGAGTGAGTTTATGTTTTTAAGATCAAAGAGAAAACTTAAGTTCTGCTACATTTCCCAGTGGTTTCCATATCACGTCCCAATTTTAAAATGAGCTAGGAGAGGAAGGACATACAGGAACATACTTGAGGCCCTCCACAGTTTACTGGTATTTGTGTGTTTTGTACGTCTGTTTTTGCTGCTGTTGTTTTAAAAACTACCAACTGTCAGAAACTTTTCTGTAAATCTAAACGTTTTCTAAAATTAAAAGGTTATTTAAAAAGTGTATTAACAAACTTTCTTAGGTTATTGCCTACACAGCTTTGGTGACTTGAGTTGTAGATATCAAAGGTAATATAGCTAACTTTCTAAAGCAGGCGCCAGAGAAGACATTTGGTGGTAACCTTAAGTCTAACCAATTACATTCTAGTTGCACTCTAGGGCTTCTGCTAATAGTTAATTGTTTTGAAGATTAGAAAAACAGCCTATATTCAAATGCAAATTTTTAGATGATTTTGATCGTTTAGTAAAGTCAAGTGATATTACCTTATCTGTGTGGCTTTATTTTCTTTAATTTCATTTTTATTGTTAGTTACAGAATATGTCAGACGTATGAAAAGTTATAGAGAACAATGAAACAGACATCTGCATATCCATCACCCAGATTAGAAACAGAACAATCATTACATCTAGAGTCCCAGCGTATCCCTCCGCATCCCTTTTCTCTACGCCAAGAGTTAAACATTGTCCTGAACTTCATGTTTATTATCTCCATACATTTCAAGGCTTAACTTAAAAGAGATTTCTTTTACTTTATCACTAATGAAAAGTGCTTAGGTTGTGTCTAATATTTACAATAACTTCAGTATAAAGAGATGTTTTCCTTTTCAAGTTAGCCTTTTCTTTTTCAAATAGCCTTCCTAATGCAAATATGTCCTTAAACTTTACTAAATAAACAACTTATGAGGCCCTCGGAGGTTGTCAAATCTTTTCTGTAAAGGGCCCAGATAGTAAATATTTTAGGCTTTGCAGGCCACATGTGGTTTCTGTCACATACTCTTCTCTGATTTTTTCCCCTGGTTTTGTTTTTTTTTTTTAAATTTATTAAATTTATTTATTTTTGGCTGCACTGGGTCTTCGCTGCTGCGCCCACGGGCTTTCTCTAGTTGCAGTGAGCGGGGTCTACACTTCATTGCAGTGTGTGGGCTTCTCATTGCGGTGGCTTCTCTTGTTGTGAAGCACGGACTGTAGGCGCGCGGGCTTCAGTAGTTGTGGCTCACGGGCTCAGTAGTTGTGGCTCACGGGCTCTAGAGTGCAGGCTCATTAGTTGTGGTGCACGGGCTTAGTTGCTCCGTGTCATATGGAATCTTTCTGGACCCAGGGTTCGAACCTGTGTTTGAACCCTGCACTGGGAGGCAGATTCTTAACCACTGCGCCACCAGGGAAGCCTTTTTCCCCCAGTTTTAAGCTTTTAATTGGCACAGTTTATTGTAGCCTAAGAGATTAGCAAAATTTGAAGAGAGATGACTTCATTACTTGATTACAATGAATATAATCTTTACGATGTTCTTTACTTGTACAACAACTATATGAATATTTGTGGAATGAATGAATGGATTTAGCACTTCATTCAAAAAGTCCGCTGGACACGACTTTTTTTTTTTTTTTAATTTTTTAATTTTTTGGTATGCGGGCCTTCCTCTGTTGTGGCCTCTCCCGTTGTGGAGCACAGGCTCCGGACGCGCAGGCCCAGCGGCCATGGCTCACGGGCCCAGCCGCTCCGCGGCACGTGGGATCCTCCCAGACCGGGGCGCGAACCCGGTTCCCCTGCATCGGCAGGCGGACGCGCAACCACTGCGCCACCAGGGAAGCCCGACTTTTTTTTTTTTTTTTTTTTTTTTTTTTTAAATCCTCAGTCTTTCTTTACCATTTTGGTTGTTTGAATTTTAATATACTGTAGTGAGGCCAACTAAAATTGATGGGTTTGCTAGTGTCATCGGCAGAAACCTTGCAATATCTAATTAAAGAAGTCTGGATAGGAAAATAGTTGCTTAGCAGCACTCTTTATTGCAGTACAAACAGTCCCTTAAGCTTCTCTCTGGGAGCTTTGATAACTCTTAGGAATGTGTGATTTGTGTGAATTTCTACTACTCTGCCCTGACAGCTTGAATGGTATTCATTTGGTAACTTAATCACACATCCAGGCAAGAGATTAGACCAATTGGAAAAGCTTTAACCACATGAGAGGAATTCATTCCACTTGATACTTTTTTTTTTTTTTTGCGGCACATGAACCTCTCACTGTTGTGGCCTCTCCCGTTGCGGAGCACAGGCTCCGGACGCGCAGGCTCAGCGGCCATGGCTCACGGGCCCAGCCGCTCCGCGGCATGTGGGATCTTCCCAGAACGGGGCTCGAACCCGTGTCCCCTGCATCGGCAGGCGGACTCTCAACCTCTGTGCCACCAGGGAAGCCATCCACTTGATACTTTTGTCCTACCTCAGTACAAGTTGGTTTTGACTTAATTTTGTTGAACTTTTAATAATACTGCATACTGTGACTTATGTGCATTGTGTAGGTTTCAGTACATTTGACAAATGACAGCATGACCAGATATTACTTGGAAGTTACTGAGTTAAATTTCCCAGGATCACAAATTTGGTCTTCTGACCAGTCAAACATGCTAGGGGGTGGGACATGCCAGAGGACGTTGAGGTATCCTTCTTAAAATAAATAGCAACTAGGTTCGTCTAGTAATGAGGGGAAAGATTCCTATTTGGTGTTTTCTGTCACAGTATGTGATAATGAATGGGAAAAATGAACTCAGGTCAAGAGTAAACCTTTTTCTTTGGCCCAGATGTGCGTTAAGAATATCAATATCTTATGGATGCTATTCTGTGGACTATGGTTCTTTTTAGCTTTCCCATCATTTCCCTTAGGATGACATTTATTAAGCAGTGTAGTATAACAGATATTTGAGTGTGTGTTAAGCATAGTAGTAGACACTGGGGAAACAATAAATTAAATAGGATTTCTTTCCCTACACTGTGAGGTTGGTACTATTACCAACCTTAATTTTCAAATGAGGAGACAGGCACAAAGGGCTACATGGCCCAAGCAGACTGGATGGAGAGTCCTCACTCTACTGACATGCCTCAGGAGGCATTTATTATCTTAGATTACTTCACAGGGAGTCTTTCCCGTCACCCATGCCTCTCCCCTATCCCACCCTGTCCCAATTAAGGCCACATTAAACTTTTGCTGTATGTTCCTACCTTTTACGAACCCTTTCTAAACATCACCTCTCTTATAATCACTTGTTTTATGTCACTGTTCCCCATTAGACCTCACAGTGCTGTGAGAACAAACAGTTAATACATGTGAAGCACTTGGAACAGTGAGTACCTGGCACCTAGTAATCACTCAACGTATTAGTCATTATTTTAATCTGTTTTTTATTTTGTGCCATTTATCCACTGGCAGGTTAATATTTTGAACGTAAATATGGTATGTTATTTCTACTACATCATAACCTAACTTGACTGGATTCTAAGAACAGTGGAAATAGAATTCTAAAAAATAAGTTTGGCATTTTTTACAAGTTAATTCTGTTAGCATCTACTCCAAGAAACTGTCAAAACTGTACATGTCTTTCAAAACTTTTTAAAAAACTAATTTTATTTCTGGGAATTGAAACCCTTAAAATTCTGCTGTCTGCCTTAGCAGTGTCATTTACTCCTCATTTAATCTCTATCACCAACAGTGTAGTTAAAAATTCACATTGTTCTTGTCTGAGGTATTAACAAAAATGTCATCAGTAACCAGATAACTAAGAGTTCTTGAATAACCTTGTGTGTTTCTTTTTACAGACCATTTAATTTGGCAGAGCGGAGAGCTAACGCCCATTCTGTAGTAGAATGTGATCACATACGGAAAGAAGTTAGTGTACGAACTGGAGGATTGACCGACAAAAGCTCAAGGAAAACATATACTTTTGATATGGTACTTACTTCCTAAAATGCTTCTACTTCTTTATTATTCACTAATGTAAAGTTATCCTAGTACACATATTTTCTGTAGGTTCTAGTGTACAGTTACAAATTTCAGTTAATCCTTTAAGTTGTCAAATGGTTTCTAGTGGGCTGAATAAGTTAATATATTAAAAACAAAATTATTAAAGTAATTCTGAAGTTTTTTTTTTTTAAGAAATGCCTTTTCTTTTTTTGGATAGGTTTTTGGAGCATCTACTAAACAAATTGACGTTTATCGAAGTGTTGTTTGTCCAATTCTGGATGAAGTTATTATGGGCTATAACTGCACTATTTTTGCGTGAGTGAAACACTATTTTTCATATTGATGAAAAGGTTTAGTTGTGTGTATTCGTTTTTTTGTTTAACACTTTTGTTAATTTTGACAGATATGGCCAAACTGGCACTGGAAAAACCTTTACAATGGAAGGTGAAAGGTCCCCTAATGAAGAATATACTTGGGAGGAGGTATTTATTGTTTATAACAGACTTCTGTCTCTAAAGTGGCTGAAGTATAGCCGAATAAAACTTGGTTGAAGGTCTGTCTTGAAATGGAAAAGATCAGAGTACCCATGTCAAACATGAATTTAGGATAAACTACTACTACAGTAAAATTAAAGTATATGGTATGGCTTTTGTTTAAGAAACATACATTCTTATTGGGAGAGAGAGGAGCAATACATATGGCACAGTTAAGTGATAAGAGAAGGGTCTGTTTTGGAGAGAATAGTTGGAGCAGACTATTGTGGGAAAGTGGAATGTGAGTAGGGCTTGAAGGGGAAAACCTTGCAGTGCAGGAATTAGTATCATAAAGTTAGCATATGGGGGAAGCGGTATGGTACTTTATTAATGATGGCTTTGAGTGTTCAAGAAATTAAGATAGCTGTATTATTGGATATTATAGAAAGCACATAGTACATTTCACAAAGATTTCTATCAAATGTGTTTAAATGAGTTTAATGACTAAGTTAATTTTCCATATCAACATTTAGGTAGATCCTTTTTTCTAGTGGTTACATACCTGAGGTATTAACTTACTTTATGCATGGATAATAAAGTTATGGATTTGTAATCATAGGAGATAATGGAACAGGATTAAAGCAGAGTTTCAAAATTTAGAGAGTCGTACAGTTTTATTAAGGATACTTAGACATTTGAGAAACAACTTTGTTTTACGTCAGAATTAGAGAATATACTGTTAGATGAACCACTTCTGATTAAAATGATGGTGTTATGTTCTCATGAGAAAACTTGGAAAGGATTATTGAAATTGGCTTTATAAGTAGCTTGGTTCAATTGGTTTCTGTGTAATGCTCAGGCGTAAAGTGGCTGACAGGAATGACAGATTTGTGGAAGGTGTAAGGAAGAATAATTACTATTAAACAGACTGTTGTAAATGGCTTGGCTTCTCCAACAGGTTAGTTTTTGTTTTGTTTTTAAACCTGTTTTGACATACTTATGTTTAAATATACTATAAAGGAGGCCCTTGTTATATGTGTTTTAAGTATTGCAGTAAATGGCATTCTTTAAAGTCTTTATTAATGTTACAATTTCAGGATCCTTTGGCTGGTATAATTCCACGTACTCTTCATCAAATTTTTGAGAAACTTACTGATAATGGTACTGAATTTTCAGTCAAAGTGTCACTGTTGGAAATCTATAATGAAGAGCTTTTTGATCTCCTTAATCCATCTTCTGATGTTTCTGAGAGACTACAGATGTTTGATGATCCCCGTAACAAGGTAACTTCAGTCTTTGAGAATGAAATGTCTCCAAATGTTAATGTGTGATACTTTGGGAAGTCTATATATATGTGTATATATATTTTTAAACCAATCTAATGGATGTTTTTTTGATATTTTGTCAGAGGGGAGTGATAATCAAAGGTTTAGAAGAAATTACAGTACACAACAAGGATGAAGTCTATCAAATTTTGGAGAAGGGGGCAGCAAAAAGGACAACTGCAGCAACTTTGATGAATGCCTACTCTAGGTGAGAAAGCCATTGTTTCCCCCACCGCTCCATTTCCTTTTTAAGAAGAATTATGAACTTGGGGAATCAAAGTGGGGTGAATTAAGGTATGTGAGTCACATGTCTAGATTGTATGCCATATTGCATGCCTTAGTAATTGGCTTGAGATTTATAGGGAGAGCACCAATGTTGGGAGAATGTTGAAAGGAGAACAAAGACAAGTTGAACTTGAGCAGAAGTATTAAGTCTTTTTAAGGAGAAGATTTCTTTTCCCAAATGAAATTATACATGGGAGCCCAGATTAAAATGTGGCTGCTAGGGGCTTCCCTGGTGGTGCAGTGGTTGAGAGTCCGCTTGCTGATGCAGGGAACATGGGTTCGTGCCCCGGTCCGGGAGGATCCCATGTGCCGCGGAGCGGCTGGGCCCGTGAGCCATGGCCGCTGAGCCTGTGCTCCGCAACGGGAGAGGCCACAACAGTGAGAGGCCCGCGTACCACAAAAAAAAAAAAAAAAAAAATTGTGGCTGCTGTAGTTGATTTGGCAATGGGATGCTCAGAGGCTAACCTCCTCAGCCTTAAGAAGGCTTGCCCTGAGCACTTTTCTGGACCCTCTCAGGATACTGAGAACACAGTTTGAAAACCCCTGATTTGAGTAAGGATTAGAAGAAAATCAAATGACTTTATTTTATTTTTTTTCCAGCTTTATTGAGGTATAAATGAAAAAAAATTTATATATTTAGATTGTGCAACGTGATTTTTTTTTTTTTCCAAATGGCTTCATTTTAATGTAGGAAGACAAATGGTCACTAACACTGGCTTTTAAGAGGAGAAAGGGGCATATTTGATAGTACCCCTTATAGGATGCATCCCAAACTCTCCAAATGCAGTTCACCAAGTCAGAGGTGATTTTTTTCCTGCTAGTCTTTGAAGGAAACATCAGAATGTAATTGAAAGAGCTATGGATTAGGAGTTAGATATTTGTGGTTAGTTCCAGTTCTGCAGTTAACTAAATATGTTACTTCAGGTAGTTAAACTTATCTGAATATCATTTTCCCTGAGCTACAAAATGACTTTTAGGGCTAACTCTCATTTCTTTGCTCTCTTATAGTTGGACATTTCTACAATATCCTATAATGATTATAATTGCCACTCTGTAAAAATATGTATGCATTTAAAGAAAGAAGAAAAATAGCATAACATGAAAATAATTAAGATCATGGAATTATGGGTGCTTTTACAATTTTAATTAAATTTTCCTATAATAGCTTTCCATTTAAAAAATTAAGTTATAAACCAATCATAGAATGAAATTTCCATTTTCATTAAATGATTGGTTTATAACTTTATTTAGAATTTGGAGGAATGAACTTAAGAAAATTTCTTTTCTCTAAATACTTTTCTCTGAAATATAAAATTCCTATTATTCTGTAAATTTGAATAATTAGGGATTCCCTTTTTCGTACATAGACTGGAATAAAGATCTCTTCTTATGAATGTATGTGATAAAGAGAAGGAAAACGTAATTCACTTTTCCAAAATCAGAGTTGACTTTTGTGCTTAATTGCATTAATTCCATGATCTTCAATTAGGAATGGGTAAATTATGGTAGGAAAACATGAGATGCATATTATAATTCAAATCTATAGTTTATATTTTTCCATGTGCCCTTCCTCTTTCTGTTATATAAAATAGTTCAAATAATTTTGTAAAAATGATACTTATTGTAAAATTTTCCAAGTAACGTGAAAAGTACAAATGAGGAAATTAAAAATTACGATATGCCAACCATCAATGACATTAACAAACATAATGTCATTTACCAAATGTCATTGATGCAGAAAGGAATGATGTCTTTGGTTGTCTATATGATTTTGATATCTCTCAGATAAAAGTTGAATGTCAGTATACAGCATAAGACAGACTTTGGAAAACTTTATAGTCTAGCAGTGATTATCTTGTATGTTTTGGTAAACACTGCTGTTTACTAATTTCTGCTGTTCAGTGGAAGGAGCTACCTATCTCTGATGACATTCTCAAAGCAGAGCAATGTACTTTTAGAACAATTGACTTTGAAGGGGAGTAATCAGATGGCTTGCCTGGTACTGTTTGAATTTATGGTAATGACATATTTCAAGTGGTTCTTTTTTTTAAAAATTTTTTTACTTTTGGCTGCGTTGGGTCTTCATTGCTGTGTGCGGGCTTTTCTCTAGTTGCGAGGGGGGGCTACTCTTCGTTGCTGTGCGCGGGCTTCTTATTGCAGCGGCTTCTCTTGCTGGGGAGCACGGGCTCTAGGCACGCGGGCTCAGTAGTTGTGGCTCTCGGGCTCTAGAGCGCAGGCTCAGTAGTTGTGGTGCACGGGCTTAGTTGCTCCGCAGCATGTGGGATCTTCCTGGACCAGGGCTCGAACCCGTGTTCCCTGCATTGGCAGGCGGATTCTTAACCACTGCGCCACCATGGAAGCCCCTCAAGTGGTTCTTATAAATAGAAAGATCGATTGCAAGCCTTCCCTTTTGGGATCTCCCCTGCAGGCAGCAGGTACAAGAAAACAAAAACCTAGCATTCTATTCATCCACTGTCTTCCAAAATCTTATTGGTATCTTCTCTGATACTATCTTTTTCTACCCTGGTGGATTTAGATCTTTCTTTGCTGTTTTCAATATTTTATAGGAAGCAAATAATGTTTTGTATTATAATGACTGGGCAACTTGGTCTTGTTTTCTAGTCGTTCCCACTCAGTTTTCTCTGTTACCATACATATGAAAGAAACTACAATTGATGGAGAGGAGCTTGTTAAAATTGGAAAGTTGAACTTGGTAAGCATCAACCTTAATACCACTGTTTCATTCTTTCTGTTTTTTTTTTTCTAGTTTTATTGAGGCATAATTGCCAAATGAAATTATGTATTTAAAATGTACAGCGTGGCAAGATATCCTTTCTCATGGCTGAATAATATTCAAGTGTGAATGTGTGTATCACATCACATCTTCTTTATCTGTTCATTCATCAGTGGGTACTTAGGCTGTTTCATACCTTGGTTATTGTGAATAATGCAATGAACGTGGGAGTACAGATATTTCTTTGAGATAGTGATTTCATTTCCTTTGGATACATACCCAGAAGTGGGATTGCTATGTCAGATGGTAGTTCTATTCCAATGTTTCATTCTTTATCACCTCATAAAGCAGCTTGAAGGTTTGTATTTATAGACAATATTTTTGTAGTCACTGGGTTATTAGGTTTGTAGTGGATTGTTAATTATAGAAAAATTACTGGCTATTTAATATATTTATGTACAATACGAGAATGAAAGTCTTCTATTCCAAATCCAATAGACTGAGAACTTACTTTTATTTTTAAAATTTAAGGTTGATCTTGCAGGAAGTGAAAACATTGGACGTTCTGGAGCAGTTGACAAGAGAGCTCGGGAAGCTGGAAATATCAATCAATCCCTGTTGACTTTGGGAAGGGTTATTACTGCTCTTGTAGAAAGAACACCTCATGTTCCTTACCGAGAATCTAAACTAACTAGAATCCTCCAGGACTCTCTTGGGGGGCGTACAAGAACATCTATAATTGCAACAGTTTCTCCTGCATCTCTCAATCTTGAGGTAAGCTCTTTGAAAGGTATCCGGAAGTACAGTAGCTATAATTCTTATTTAATATCACATATTTTTACAGTTCATCAATTGGCTTCATTCATTCTATACTACAGTAAAAAGACTCTGGACATTGCATGTGGACATGTAGAGGAGGACACCTGAAAAAATTGTCTTTCTCCTTTCTGGCAGTTTTTAATCTTAAAAAACTACTTACTGGGACTTCCTGGGCATGGTGGTTAAGAATCCGCCTGCCAGTGCAGAGGACATGGGTTCGAGCCCTGGTCCGGGAAGATCCCACATGTCGCGGAGTAACTAAGCCTATGCGCCACAACTACTGAGCCTGTGCTCTACAGCCTGTGAGCCACAACTACTGAGCCTGCATGACACAACTAATGAAGCCTGCGCACTCTAGAGCCCGTGCTCCGCAACAAGGGAAGCCACCACACTAAGAAGCTTACACACTGCAACGAAGAGTAGCCCCCGCTCGCCGCAACTAGAGAAAGCCCGTGCGCAGCAATGAAGACCCAATGCAGCCAAAAATTAAAAAATAAATAAATAAAATAAATAGTTACTTAAGGGGGGGTGGGATGAATTGGGAGATTGGGATTGACATGTATACACTACTGTGTATAAAATAGATAACTAATGAGAACCTACTGTATAGCACAGGGAACTCCACTCAGTGCTCTCTGGTGACCTAAATGGGAAGGAAATCCAAAAAAGAGGGGATATATATATACATATAGCTGATTCACTTTGCTGTACAGCAGAAACCAACACAACTTTGTAAAGCAATTATACCCCAATTAAAAAAAAAACAAACTAGTTACTTAATTGCATTTTTCCACACAGTCTTCAAAGAAAATTGCTGTGGTCATTAGCAGTGGATGGTCTAATTGAGGACTTAGAAGTGGGTTAAGTGAATGCTACTCTTTTAGAGGCTGCTTAGAGAGCACTGAAGATGGGGTTGGATGTGTGGGAACAGGTAGGAAAACCAAGAGAAACAACAAAGATGGTAAAATCTTTTATTGGGTTATGTGCTTTAAATGGAATTAGGAAAAGCTTTTATAAGGTCTCTAACTCCCCTTTCATTAAAAAAAAATCTTTATTGGGATATAATTCACATACCATAAAATTCACCCATTAAAAGTATATAATTCAGTGATTTTACTGTATTCACAGAGCTGTGCAACTATCACCAAAATCTAAGTCTAAACATTTTTTTAAATTAATTAATTAATTTTATTTATTTATTTTTGGCTGCGTTGAGTCTTCGTTGCTGCATGCAGGCTTTCTCTAGTTGCGGCGAGTGGGGGCTACTCTTTGTTGTGGTGCATGGGCTTCTCATTGTGGTGGCTTTTCTTGCTGAAAATTAGTATTTTCAGTAATTGGCCTTTTCTTTTCATCACAGGAAACTCTGAGTACATTGGAATATGCTCACAGAGCAAAGAACATACTCAATAAGCCTGAAGTTAACCAGAAACTCACCAAAAAAGCTCTGATTAAGGTATTTGTGAATTTTTGTGGAGTAATGTAATCTTGTTTGACAAATGTGAAAATGAGGAGCTGAAATAGATAATTGTTAAAAAAAATTATTAAATTGCCTATGGTAAGGCTTTTCATCTAATGATTTGAACTAAATACCCTATGTGTTAAAATGTTTTTTCTAATGCTAATATGTTGACTTTACCAGCTCTATCAAGTCAGCAAAATTTAAGTATATATTGGTGCTTCAAGGAAGTTTTAATTAGCAGTTCCCTAATGAATAATGATATTGAGCATCTTTTCACATGTTTATTATCCATTTGTATATCTTTTTTGTGAAATGTCTACTAAATCCTTTGCCCAATTTTTAATTGGGTTGTCTTTTTATTAAGTTGTAAAGAGTTGTTCATATCTTCTTGATACAAGCCCTTTATGAGATTATTTGTAAATATTTCCTCCCAGTCTGGCTTGTCTTTTACTTTTCTTGGTAATGTTTTTTTTTTTAATTGAAGATTTTATTGAGGTAACTGTAGACTCACATGCAGTTGAAAGAAATAATACAGAGAGATCCTTTGTAAATTTTATCAAACAATATAGTAAAAAATCACCACAGGGATATTGACATTAATAACAACTCACTGATCTTATTCACCAATTTTCCTTGTATTCACGTGTGTGTGTTTAGTTAATGCTATACAATTTTGTTACATGTGTAGGTTCATGGAGCCACCACCACAGTCAAGATACTGAACAGTTCCATTGCAATAAGGATTCCTCATTGCCCTTTTATAATCTTTTCCTTCCCACTTTCACCTCCCCTCCCTAATCTCTGCTATGCACTATCTGTACTCTATTTCTAAACTTTTGCCATTTCAAAAGTGTTATTGAATGGAATCATATAGTATGCAAACTTTTGGGATTGCCTTTTTTTTCACTCAGCGTAATTCCCTGGAGGTTCACCTGACTTGTGCATATCAATAGATTTTCCTTTTTAGTGCTGAGGAATATTCCATGGTATGTGTATACCATACATACAGTTTGTTGTCAGATTCACCTGTTGAAAGACATATGGGCTGATTTCAATTTTTCACAATTATAAATAAAACTGCTTTGATCATTTGTTTACAGTAATTTGTGTACACATAAATTTTCATTTTTCTGGGATGATTGCCCAAGAGTATAATTGTTGTGTTGTATGGTAATTGAATGATAAGTTGTTTTTTTTTTTTTTTTTTTTTTTTTGTACGCGGGCCTCTCACTGTTGTGGCCCCTCCCGTTGCGGAGCACAGGCTCTGGACACGCAGGCTTAGCGTCCATGGCTCACGGGCCTAGCCGCTCCGCAGCATGTGGGATCTTCCCAGACCGGGGCACGAACCCATGTCCCCTGCATCGGCAGGCAGACTCTCAACCACTGCGCCACCAGGGAAGCCCAGTAGTTGGATTTTGAGGCTTGATAGATTCAGGTTTTATTTATTTATATATTTTTGGCCAAACTAGTTAATAGGTGGGGTGGTATGTTCTCCCACTAGGAAGCACATAATGTGGTTCTTTCTCTTTTTGAGGGGAATTGATTGTATTCAAGTGACTTGATCCATTAGTTCTTTAACGATCGCAAAATGATAATTTTCTAATTCAATTATTCTTTCTTAGTTGATTGCTGGACTACCTCTATAAAGAGGAACTTTCCCTCAGCTACCCAAGGGTATAATTCTTATAGGAAAGGCAGGACAAATGCTTGATTCATTTCCTTTGACAGTTTTTTTGGTGTGTGTGTGTGTGTGTGTGTGTGTGTGTGTGGTACACAGGCCTCTCACTGTTGTGGCCTCTCCCATTGCGGAGCACAGGCTCCGGACACGCAGGCTCAGTGGCCATGGCTCACGGGCCCAGCCGCTCCGCGGCATGTGGGATCTTCCCAGACCGGGGCACGAACCCGCGTCCCTCGCATCGGCAGGCGGACTCTCAACCACTGTGCCACCAGGGAAGCCCTCCTTTGACAGTTTTAAGAGTAATGAGTTGGTTTCCCAGCTTTCTTAATATTATAAACTCATGGACTTAAAATATTTGTGCTTACCAATTGTAGTTAATATCCTCACTGATGTTCAAACTGTCCCGTCTTTGGTCAGTGGGTACCTCTTAAGTGGGTTCTTGAGTCCTTTTCACTAGCCTAGGCTTCTTTGGCTTTCTTCCTATTTTGTTTGACAAGATGTTGTAGGTTCATCCTGAATGTTTCTTGCCCCAGTCCTAGAGTCAGACACTTCTCTAAGAAATCCTGATTCCTTTTAATGTGAGATGCTATTTAGAGACCAACCTGGGTACTGGAGGTTGTGTTTTTTCTTCAGAAGCCTGTATTTTTATAATGAGTACATTTAAAGGAGTTTTGGAAGCTGTTGAAACACTTTATTCTAAACAGATTAATATTGAATGAAAAGTATGGTTATGACTTTTTATCATACATTTTTATGCTTTAAAAAACATAGGAGGGCTAACTTTGTTTTATTTATTGCATATCCTCCCCAAGCTGAAGTGCTAAATTGACATGACATTCTTCTTGCATAGGAGTATACAGAAGAGATAGAGCGTCTGAAACGAGATCTTGCTGCAGCCCGTGAAAAAAATGGAGTGTACATTTCTGAAGAAAATTTCAGGTAAGCCCTTGGCTATGGGAATTAATTTCTAAGAGTAAGCATTTTCTGGTAATAGGCTGTTTGAAGTGCCTCCTATAGATGCTTCATTTTGTTTTGACATTAACAAGTAGTTATGAAACAGTTTAAAACTCTTTTTATGTAACTTTATTTTTAGATAATGATAGATTCATATGAAGTTGCAAGAAGAGTACAGAGGTCCTATGTATTTTTCACCCAGTTTCCCACATCTTAAGTAACTGTACAGTATCAAAACTGGGAAATTGACACTAGTACAATGTGTGTGTATAATTCTACCTCATTTTATCACATTTGTAGATTTGCTATAGTTCTACAGTTAAGATGCAGATTTATCCTATCATTACAAACATCTTTCTCTTACTACCCCTCTGTAGTCATATTCATTAACCCTTCTTCCCCAATGATCCCTAACCCCTGGCAACCACTAATCTGTTCACTTTTTTTAAAAAATATTTATTTATTTATTTACTTGGCTGCGTCAGGTCTTCGTTGCGGCATGCAGGATCTTAGTTGCAGCACATGGGCTTCTCTCTAGTTGTGCTCAGTAGTTGTGGCATGCGGGCTTAGTTGCCCCGCAGCATGTGGGATCTTAGTTCCCCGACCAGGGCTTGAACCCACGTCCCCTGCATTGGAAGGCAGATTCTTAACCACTGGACCACTAGGGAAGTCCCTCTGTTCACTTTTTAACCCTGGAGTAGTTTGTTTCAAGGAAAGCTTCTACTGAAGCTTTATGTAGAAACAACAATAATAACAGAGGCAGAAGGCAAGTGGGATGCTAAGGATTATAACTTGAAAATTCCTGAATGCATTTATCCTTGAAGATACTAAGGAGGGTGACTTTCACAGGGCATTTTTGATAATAACCAAAAGCATTTTAATATAACCTTTTACTCTTTTATAGGTGTTACATTACATGATCATTCTAATGGTATATAAATCATTTAATAAACTCATTTTTTCCATTTATTTTCAATTACCATAATGTGCTATATCCTCCTGATTGTTGTTCATATGTTAGTTTTACAAATGCTCAAATTTATATTGTGTATTGTAGGGTATTAAACAATAATTCTCCTTTTATTCTTCCTATGTGACTTTAGTTTTGTTTGTTCCTTTCATGGCCCATACCCAGTTGGCAAAAACATTTTTACAAAAATCTTTTGTAAATTTGCACTGAATTCTTAAACTTGATATTTTAAAATGTTTTCTTTTTTCTGTTTCTCTGGTTTTCAGATATACTCCTCTACCATACACAGTAGTGCTGCATTATTTTTTTTCAGGTGTTCACTTTACTGGTGTCCCTATTTCTATCATTTTAATATTTTTTATATGTTATATCTTAGTCAATAAAAACATTTTATATTTTAAGTTTGGTATCAGAATGCTAGAAAACCCAACTTAAACTGACTTAAAACAGCAAGGATATTTAGTCCAGTAACTCAAGGATCCTGTTTCCTGTCCTGAGTGGTAACTTTCTTTTAGGGCTAGCTGTTCATCACGGAAGATGGTCAGCAGCAGAACAGCTACCTTCTCTCGTTCATGTCTCATGTGGATGAGAGGCTGCCTGTCCTTTAACCATCACGACTGGCCAGGGGAACATCACTTGTTGGTTAGTTTAGTCCTCGGTTATGTCCTTGTATGAACCAATACAAAGGCAAAGGAGTTGAATTTCCCTGATTGTCTTGAGCCAGGCAGCCTTATTCCCTGGATTTAGGCACCCCCCACCCCCCATATAGGTTGGCTGCTATACAGTCAGGGGAGAGTAATTCCCCAGGGGAAATCTGGATGCTGGAAATAGGTGCTTAATAGGCAACCAGTTGATATCTACAAGTGGTTTTGTCTCTTGATTTGCTAATATGGTATCTTCTGCTGTTAATAGTCAAACATTGGACACTGCAGACTAATTTTCTTATCTTCTGTTCATCTCTTTGATGTAGTTTTGATTAAGAAATAACTTTAGTTTGTCCATCCCATTATTTTAAGGACAGTGTTTACTCATAATAGGCATGAGACATGATCTGAAATAAAGTTAATTCTGAAAAAGCTCTTAGAATTATTATACTATAAGTCAGAGAAGGATCACAAAACCTGCAGCCAACATTTAAACATTTATCCCAAGTTTAATAGACCTTTTAAAACTATATCAAAACTATATCATTCCCTCCAGCCTCGGCCCACTCCAGCTGGCCTGCCATAGCCAGCCAGCACATGCTGTCTGCACAGGGGGTGTGTCTATACAAGGCCATCCATGCCTTTAAGAATGGGAGAGAAAGTATACTAATTTGAAAAGATATATGTTCCCATATGTTCATTGCAGCACCATTTATAATAGTCAAGATGTGGAACCAACCTAAGTGTCCATTGACAGGTGAATAAAGAAGATGTGATACATAAATAATGAAATTCTACACAGCCATGAAAAAGAATGAAATCTTGCCATTAATGACAACATGGATAGATCTAGAGGGTATTATGCTAAGTGAAATGAGTCAGATAAAAACAAATTTATGATTTCACTTATATGTCAAATCTAAAAAACCAAACAAATGAACAAACGTAATAAAACAGAAACAGACTCATAGATACAGAGGATAAATTGGTGGTTCCCAGTGAGGAGGGTGGTGAGGGAGTGGGCAAAAGAGGTGAAGGGGGATTAAGGGGTACAAAATTCCAGTTATATAAGTCAGTCACAGGGATGTAATGTAAAGCATAGGGAATATAGTCAATAATATTGTAATAACTTTATATGATGACAGTTGGTAACTAGACTTATTGTGACCATTTTGTGATGTATAAAAATATCAAATCACTATGTTGTACACCTGAAACTAATATAATATTGTAAGTCAATTATACTTCAATTAAAAATTATTTATCAAAACTATATCATTCATTAAATAACAATGTTGCATCCCTCTTGTATATTCAGTATAGGAAAAGCATTTCAAATATCCCATTCTACTTTAAAGAGCTATTTCCAATAAAGAACTAATATAGTTATCAAAAGACTGTTAGAATTAACTCTCCTCTTATACTTCAGTTCTGTCTTTTCCTTTAATTAACAATAGCTCTAGCTAATAATTTGAGGAAATCTGCATTCTTAAAATTCTTTGCCATTTAAGCACAGTGTGGAATAGAAAATGATTGGTAGTTACAAGGGAACTAGAAGAAGGCAAAAGATAGCACTGACTTCTGAAACTTGCTAATGCTCAAAAAATCAGAGAGCCCCGTTAAAGCAGACCAGAATTGTCTGGTCCAAAATGTCAGTAGTGCTAAGGCTGAGGAACTGTGCTTTATAGAATAATCGTTCATCTCATGAGGATTTTTGCAGTGGTGTGACAGTGGTATGTGTGTTGGGGTGTGTATTGGGGTATGGATGCTGGGGGCAGGGGGGTGTAATTGCTCTATGTACATACTTCAGTTTCCCAGGTTTTCACCCCTTATCTAACCCCTTCCTCTTGTGACACCTGATGCCTTCACATCACAAGCCTCTCCTGGATTCTGTGTGTCTTGTTTATACTTCATATTCCAGATTCCTGATAGACACCTAGCTGTATGTCCCACCTCTACTTTTTTCATGTGGGTTATAATCTTCTGTCGTCTTTGTAGCTTCTCAAATTATATATACACACATGTTTTTTCCCCCCCATAGGTAGGGATTCTCAGTTTAAAAATGGAGAAAACAAGAAAAACTCTATTTATAAACCAAGGACAAAGAATACATTTGTTTTCTGCACTTAGTATCTATTGCTTGACACTTAGGCATCATTGTCATGATAGTGATAAATGGTAGAGATTATATGTAACTGCCTCAATTGTGTTAGAATAAATTTTATAAGAATTAGGAAAAAATATTAACTGTCAAACTCTTTTTAAATTTTATTTTAGAGCCATGAGTGGAAAACTAACTGTTCAAGAAGAACAAATTGTAGAATTGCTTGAAAAAATTGCTGCTGTTGAGGAAGAGCTAAGTAGGGTAAGCATTCAAAACTGTATTGAATGTCATGCAAAAGCAAATATTAAAAGACAATTTCAGAAGATGAGGGACCTGATATTTTTTCTTTAAGATTTTTTTTCTTGCTGACCTTTAAACTAAAAGTAAGTTGTATCACAATTTTTTTACTATCATCAATGATAATGAAGAAGCTGACTGTTTTGACACTTATATTAATGCAACATTTTAAGAAATTAAGTGAATTGTACAATTTAATGTTAAAGCTAAATAGTGAATGCTGAGACGTTTTCATCAACATGTTTATCAGCTGAGGAAATGCAGATGTTGGGAGAAACCAGATGTTAAATAACTAAGGTAGAAAGACCTGACCCTTCAATGCCACCCTCACACTGGCAGTGTTGGAAAGAATCTGAAGAATTAACACCACTCCATTAGACCTATTACTTGTTTTTTGTTTGTTTGTTTGTTGCATGGCTTGTGGGATCTTAGTTCCCTAACCAGGGATCAAACCTGTGCCCCCTGCACTGGAAGCTCAGAGTCCTAACCACTGGACCGCCAGGGAACTACCCTGTTACTTGTTTTTAATGAATTTATAGGAAGAAACCAGATGCCAAATAAAATGTTCTAACCTACCTGGTAACTTGTTACAACTTTTAAATGGAAATAATTTGTTTGGTTCTTCTAATATTGTATTATGAACTAGCCAGGTATCTCAACAACCAGTTCAGCATTTTTTAATTCTTAAAAAAAAATGTTTAATGTGTTATATATAGGTTACAGAATTGTTTATGGATAATAAAAATGAACTTGACCAGTGTAAATCTGACCTGCAAAATAAGACACAGGAACTTGAAACCACTCAAAGACATTTACAAGAAACTAAATTACAGCTTGTTGAAGAAGAATATTTCACGTCAGCTTTGGAAAGTACTGAGGAGAAACTTCATGATACTGCCAGCAGGGTTTGTCCTTTGTTTTAATTTGTACTTGCATTAAAGAACTTAAAGAATGGGTAGAAGTAACTCTTAGCTTAAGCATTAATTGTGAAATTCTATTTATTCACCCCAAATGATACTTCCATCCATTTAAGAAACATTATTTTACTATTTTGTCTAAATTTTCTTCACTGGAGATGCTAATTTAAGAAAATACTATCCCTAAAGTTTTGAAAATAGAACATGTCTTTAATATACTTTGTGGATGTTCAGAATAATGGTGTTGTAATGCTTTACCTGTGGTCATGGTTGAGATTAATCAGTCTTCAAGAATTTAGTATCTTCTAATGAGTATTCAATTTTTTATTAGGTGTACTTTTCCTACGAATTAGTAACACATAATGGGGAAAAAAATTTGTGAGGGTGCATAATTACTAAAATAGATTGGCAAAATCAGTTTTCCTTGTCTAGATGGCTAGGGGAGGGGAAATAAACATTCCTGGATAAATTAGCATAAGTTTAAAATTTTCTTCTGATACAATATATAAAATTTACTAGTTCTTATCAGGAGAAATCCTTATGAAGCACAGATATTTTCATTAGACTGCTTTTGTCATATCCATCTTATCAACACTTATTTTTAAAAATCATATATAGTTGCTTAACACAGTTGAAGAAACTACAAAAGATGTATCTGGTCTCCATTCTAAACTGGATCGTAAGAAGGCAGTTGATCAGCACAATGCAGAAGCTCAGGATATTTTTGGCAAAAACCTGAATAGTCTGTTTAATAGTATGGAAGAATTAATTAAGGATGGCAGCACAAAACAAAAGGCCATGCTAGAAGTTCATAAAACCTTGTTTGGTAAGTTCAGGCATTTCTAATTCTAATCTTTGTGTGTTTAGTGTGAGACTAATTTCAAAACTGATAATTAAATATCACAAAAACTCAGGTGACAGTGTCACTAGTCCCCTCCAATGCACACATTATCTATTCAGACTAGGGATTAATGCCTTTGAATTAAAACAAATGTTAGTTGAGTTTTTTCTATAAAACTCATATTATGTACCTTGTTATATATCTTGGGTTTCCTTATTGAAATTTTCTGTGCATAAACATTCTCCAACTTTTTTTTCTTTTGAGAATGTATATTCTGAATGTTTGCTATATTGTCAGAATATGTGGGTATTATTTTTAACCATAACCATTGTTGTTATCTTCATTTAGGAAAGTAAGTATCCATTCGTTTATTATTATTTTATGTATGTATGTATGTATGTATGTATGTATGTATGGCTATGTTGGGTCTTCATTGCCGCGCGCGGGCTTTCTCTAGTTGCGGCAAGCCGGGGCTGCTCTTCGTTGCCGTGTGCGGGCTTCTCGTTGCGGTGGCTTTTATTGTGGAGCATGGGCTCTAGGCTCCTGGGCTTCAGTAGTTGTGGCACACGGGCTCCGTAGTTGTGGCTCACGGGCTCTAGAGCGCAGGCTCAGTAGTTGTGGTGCACAGGCTGAGGTGCTCCCTGGCATGTGGGATCTTCCTGGACCAGGGTTCGAACCTGTGTCCCCTGCATTGGCAGGCGGATTCTTAACCACTGTGCCACCAGGGAAGTCCCCCATTTGTTTATTATTAAAGTATTGTGTTCACTATAGAAAAGTTGGAAGATGCAGAAATGTAAAAAATTGTAAAAATCACCTAGAGTCTAGTCACTCTAAGCTAACCACTAAAAATTTTGTTTATTGATTTCTAGTTTCTCCTCTTTAACCTCTTTTATCTATAGTAATACTGTGTATTACCTTCAGTTAGAGATTAGTTTTTAGAATATTCTAACTCTTGATTTACACTGAGTTACAGTTTTGGGTCTGATACATCTACAGATGTCCCAAGTGCTTACTGAGTACTGCAGGAACATATTTAATTTATATTTACAATAGTTCCATGCTTATGTAGTGAGCCAATTATTTTAAGCTTATTTGTTATTACAAATTTCCACAGCAAGGATATAATTTTGCCAACCTCTTTGAAGGTTGTATTTGTATTTAAATATATTTATTGCTGAGTTTAAATCTTCTTTTTCTTTTTCTTTTTGGTATAGGTAACCTGCTGTCTTCCAGTGTCTCTGCATTAGACACGATTACTACAACAGCACTTGGATCTCTCACATCTATTCCAGGAAATGTGTCTACACTTGTTTCTCAGATTTCTAATATGATATTAACAGAACAATCATTAGCAGCAGAAAGTAAAACTGTACTTCAGAAATTAATTGTTAGTAAATCTCTTATTTTTGAAGGGTTACATTTGATAAGTCTTCAAAAACAATGTTAACTGCTATTCTTTCATCTTAAGCTTTACTAGACACAATGGTAAACATATCACTTTAAGAGAGTAGGTTTATATTTTTAAAGGCAAATCTCTTCACTGTTTTTTTCTCCCAGAAAGATTAATTTCCAAATGCATATATACAACTTTTGAAACTTTTTTCACTTACATCCTGTAACATAAAGTGTAGGAGTTAGTAAGCCTTTTAATAACTAGAAAGAGTAGATTTAGCTCCACATGAATTCAAGGGACCCATGACTTGTTAGCTGGCTCAGAAATTGGTCATTCATCTTTTCCTCAAGGGTCCTGGAATAGTCAGGCTAATGTTACACTGACCCAACTAGGAGATATTAGGTAGTTAATTTTAAAACTACAGAAATACAGAAAAATGTGCAAGAAAAATGACTTACAGAATTTGGAGAACGTATATAATAATTTGTGGGGTCAGATATGTGTGGTCAAGCCCTTCTGGCCTTTAACTGTGAGGCTGTTTTTCATAATTCTATAGAAGCCAGCCATCTAATTACACAATGTTGTTTACCTTTTCCATCTTGATTTGTATATACCCTTTATTTTTGTAATTGTATCATTTGTCTAGGAAGTCCTTGGTCATCTCACTTTTTTTTCTTTGTACAGGCTCTCTGCCTCCCTTTTTCAGTTTAACAGCCTTTGTACAGGCTCTCTGCCTCCCTTTTTGAGTTTAATATTTGTTGAACATTTTCCAAGTGAATACTGCAAATGTTCACTGACACTGCCTAAATTCAGTGCTGTATGACATTATTTGGTAGATTTCTTCAGTCACCCAAATTTAACAAAGTTAAAAGATACTCTGTTGGTACTAACTTTTTGGAAATTGATTCATTTGCTAAATGGTAGTCTGTATTTATTGATGTCTTCCTATCAAGCTGTAAGCAAGCTTGAGTCTGAAGAGATGATTGCTGCTCCCACAGAATGAGTTGAAATTAGTATGCTCCCTCTTCTTTCAAAAGAAAACCAGCACCCTTTTAAGTATTTACTAATTATTTCTGTTATAGTTCCTCACGCTTGCCCTAGTAAAAGGAGCTTGGTTCAGAATTTTTTTCTTCTTTTTATAAAAATTCCCAGTCTATAGTACTTTCTCAACTTTTCTATGTAACTTGACAAGAACAAGAACCTTGACAAGTTCTTCTGATACAATAGGATATAAGTCGCCAGGTCTTCAAATTTAAATACCTACAGCCCAAAGCCTACTTTTGAAGACTATTTGGTTTCAGACTTTTTTTTTTTTTTTTTTTTTTTTTTTCTGGTACGCGGGCCTCTCACTGTTGCGGCCTCTACCGTTGCGGAGCACAGGCTCCGGAAGCACAGGCTCAGTGGCCATGGCTCACGGGCCCAGCCGCTCCGTGGCATGTGGGATCTTCCCGGACCGGGGCACGAACCCATGTCCCTTGCATCGGCAGGCAGATTCTCAACCACTGCACCACCAGAGAAGCCCTGTTTCAGCCTTTTTGAAATAGTAACCTAAACTTGTTTGAAATTTATTTGGTTAAAATATAGTTGTAGGTGTTTTTTTTTTTCTTCCTTTGTTTGCAATGCTGAAATCTTATCAAATGACTGTGATTATCCCCTCATCTGAATTCTTCTGACTTCTGTTGCAGTAGACTGTTAAAATCTATTGTACATCAAGCGACCATTTTCGTAATTACTGTATGCAGGATTAAGTGATTTATGATGAATATAAACTCTAGTAATAAATAGGCTCTGTAGGGTATACAGAATAGAGAATGGTTACTTAGGATTTTAATATGCATGTGTTTAGTTAACACAATATTTAAGATACTATTTAACCAGCCAGATTTATGGAAGTGAAAATATTCTTTTTAAAGAGTTGTTTGTTTATTTTCAAAACCAGAATGTACTTAAGGGTGACCTCCTCAGTTCCCTGGAAACAGTTTTATCCCCCACTGTGGTATCTATACTGGAAATCAATAGTCAACTAAAGCATATTTTCAAGACTTCATTGATACTGGCTGATAAGGTAACAAATATTCTTATTATCTCAAATTGTTGTTTAAGAAAGAAACTCTATCTGTGGCCACATCTAGAGAGATGTCTACATGCAAAACCCATGGGTTGTGAGAAGGAATCTGGAAGAGGGAGGAGATAGGATGCTCTCTGCCATTGATGTGGTCAGTAGAATCATGGCGAAGAAAAATGAGAGGGAATGATCTTCAAGATAAATATTTAATTTCACATAGTAACATATATAGTGGTCTATCATGTGGTGGGTGAGGAAGATATACATATGAACATATACCCATATATGTATGCATAAATGCCTCAACATGGATAATAAAAAATCTCTGAAAGTGTTTAGAAATGGTAACAATCATCTCAGATGTGGGAGTGGGACTGGGTGGGGTTCTAGAGGCTGAAGGGGAAAGGGACTTTTCTCTGCATACTGTTTTCTACCTTTTCTATTTTGTATGTATTAAAAAAATAAAAATAAATAAACTTAAAACATTTTTAATTTAAGAAAAGAAATTTTTTTTAACATCTTTATTGGAGTATAATTGCTTTACAATGGTGTGTTAGTTTCTGCTGTATAACAGAGTGAATCAGCTATATGTATACATATATCCCCATATCTCCTCCCTCTTGCGTCTCCCTCTCACCTTCCCTATCCCACCCCTCTAGGTGGACACAAAGCACCAAGCTGATCACCCTGTGCTATGCAGTTGCTTCCCGCTAGCTATCTCTTTACATTTGGTAGTGTATATATGTCCATGCCACTCTCTCATTTCATCCCAGCTTACCCTTCCCCCTCCCCGTGTCCTCAAGTCCATTCTCTACATCTGCATCTTTATTCCTGTCCTGCCCCTAGGTTCTTCAGAACCTTTTTTTTTTTTTTTAAGATTCCATATATATGTGTTAGCCTATGGTATTTGTTTTTCTCTTTCTGACTTACTTCGTTCTGTATAACAGACTCTGGGTCCATCCACGTCACTATAAATAACTAATTTCGTTTCTTTTTATGGCTGAGTTATATTCCATTGTATATATGTGCCACAACTTCTTTATCCATTCATCTGTTGATGGACACTTAGGTTGCTTCCATGTCCTGGCTATTGTATCATTGTAGTTTTGATTTGCATTTCTCTAATGATTAGTGATGTTGAGCATCCTTTCATGTATTTGTTGGCAATCTGTATATCTTCTTTGGAGGAATGTCTATGTAGGTCTTCTGCACATTTTTGGATTGGGTTGTTTGTTTTTTCGATATTGAGCTGCATGAGCTGCTTGTAAATTTTGGAGATTAATCCTTTGTCACTTGCTTCGTTTGCAAATATTTTCTCCCATTCTGAGGGTTGTCTTT
>NC_041233.1:50795182-50796714 GCF_002837175.3 Physeter macrocephalus
TGGTAGTTTGATAGGGATTGCATTGAATCTGTAGATTGCTTTGGGTAGTATAGTCATTTTCACAAGGTTGATTCTTCGAATCCAAGAACATGGTATATCTCTCCGTCTATTTGTATCATCTTTAATTTCTTTCATCAGTGTCTTATAGTTTTCTGCATACATGTCTTTTGTCTCCTTATGGTTTATTCCTAGGTATTTTATTCTTTTGTTGCAATGGTAAATGGGAGTGTTTCCTTAATTTCTCTTTCAGATTTTTCATCATTAGTGTGTAGGAATGCAAGAGATTTCTGTGCATTAATTGTATCCTGCAACTTTACCAGGTTCATTGATTAGCTCTAGCAGGTTTCTGGTAGCATCTTTAGGATTCTTTATGTATAGTGTCATGTCTCTGAAAACAGTGACAGCTTTACTTCTTTTCTGATTTGGATTCCTTTTATTTCTTTTTCTTCTCTGATTGTTGTGGCTAAAACTTTCAAAACTGTGTTGAATAATAGTGGTGAGAGTGGACAACCTTGTCTTGTTCCTGATCTTAGAGGAAGTGGTTTCAGTTTTTCACCACTGAGAACGATGTTGGCTGTGGATTTGTCATATATGGTCTTTAGTATGTTGAGGTAATTCCCTCTAGGCCTACCTTCTGGAGGGTTTTTATCATACATGGGTGTTGAATTTTGTCAAAAGCTTTTTCTGAATCTATTGAGATGATGAGATGATCATATGGTTTTTCTCCTTCAGTTTGTTGATATGGTGTATCACGTTGATTGATTTGCGTATATTGAAGAATCCTTGCATTCCTGGGATAAACCCCACTTGATCATGGTGTATGATCCTTTTAATGTGCTGTTGGATTCTGTTTGCTAGTATTTTGTTGAGGATTTTTGCATCTATGTTCATCAGTGATATTGGCCTGTAGTTTTCTTTCTTTGTGACATCTTTGTCTGGTTTTGGTATCAGGGTGATGGTGGCCTCGCAGAATGAGTTTGGGAGTGTTCCTCCCTCTGCTATATTTTGGAAGAGTTTGAGAAGGATAGGTGTTAGGTCTTGTCTAAATGTTTGATAGAATTCACCTGTGAAGCCATCTTGCCCTGGGCTTTTCTTTGTTGGAAGATTTTTTTTTTAACGTCTTTATTGGAGTGTTGGAAGATTTTTAACCACAGTCTCAATATCAGTGCTTGTGATTGGTCTGTTTATATTTTCTATTTCTTCCTGGTTCAGTCTCGGAAGGTTGTGCTTTTCTAAGAATTTGTCCATTTCTTCCAGGTTGGCCATTTTATTGGCATAGAGTTGCTCGTAGTAATCTCTCATGATCCTTTGTATTTCTGCAGTGTCAGTTGTTACTTCTACATTTTCATTTCTAATTCTATTGATTTGAGTCTTCTCCCTTTTTTTCTTGATGAGTCTGGATAATGGTTTATAAGGTTTGTTTATTTTCTCAAAGAACCATCTTTTAGTTTTATTGATCTTTGTTATTGTTTCCTTCATTTCTTTTTCATTTATTTCTGATCTGATCTGTATGATTTCTTTCCTTCTGCTAA
>NC_041233.1:50797781-50805174 GCF_002837175.3 Physeter macrocephalus
GTTTCTGCTGAAAGATCAGCTGTTAACCTTATGGAGATTCCCTTGTGTGTTATTTGTTGTTTTTCCCTTGCTGCTTTTAATATTTTTTCTTTGAATTTAATTTTTGATCATTTGATTAATATGTGTCTTGGCATGTTTCTCGTTGGATTTATTCTGTATGGGACTCTCTGTGCTGGACTTGATTGACTATTTCCTTCCCATATTAGGGAAGTTTTCAACTATAATCTCTTCAAATATTTTCTTAGTCCCTTTCTTTTTCTCTTCTTCTTCTGGGACCCCTATGATTCAAATGTTATTGCGTTTAATATTGGGGACCCCTATGATTCAAATGTTGGTGTGTTTAGTGTTGTCCCAGAGGTCTCTGAGACTGTCCTCAATTCTTTTCATTCTTTTTTCTTTATTCTGCTCTGTGGTAGTTATTTCCACTATTTTATCTTCCGTGTCACTTATCTGTTCTTCTGCCTCAGTTATTCTGCTGCTGATTCCTTCTAGAGAATTTTTAATTTCATTTATTGTGAAATTTCATTTATTGTGTTGTTCATCATTGTTTGTTTGCTTTTTAGTTCTTCTGGGTCCTTGTTAAATTTTCTTGTATTTTCTCCATTCTATTTCCAAGATTTTGGATCTTCTTTACTATTATTAATCTGAATTCTTTTTCAGGTATACTGGCTACTTCCTCTTCATTTGTTTGGACTGATGGGTTTTTGCCTTGCTCCTTCATCTACTGTGTGTTTCTTTATCTTCTCATTTTGCTTAACTTACTGTGTTTGGGGTCTGCTTTTTGCAGGCTGCAAGTTCGTAGTTCCCATTGTTTTTGGTGTCTGCCCCCAGTGGCTAAGATGGTTCAGTGGGTTGTGTAGGCTTCCTGGTGGAGGGGACTGGTGCCTGTGTTCTGGTGGATGAGGCTGGATCTTGTCTTTCTGGTGGGTAGGACCACGTCTGGTGGTGTGTTTTGGGGTGTCTGTGACCTTATTATGATTTTAGGCAGCCTTTCTGCTAATGAGTGGGGTTGTGTTCCTGTCTTGCTAGTTGTTTGGCATAGGGAGTCCAGCATTGTAGCTTGCTGGTCGTTGAGTGGACCTGGGTCTTAGCATTGAGACGGAGATCTCTGGGAAACCTTTTACCGTTTGGTATTACGTGGAGCCGGGAGGTCTCTGGTGGACCAATGTCCTGAACTCGGCCCTCCCACCTCAGAGGCACAGGCCTGACACCCGGCCGGAGCACCAAGACCCTGTCAGCCACACAGCTTTTGGGAAGTCTGAGGTCTGCCAGCATTCAGTAGGTGTTCTGTAGGAGTTGTTCCACATGTAGATGTATTTCTGATGTATTTGTTGGGAGGAAGGTGATCTCCACATCTTACTCCTCTGCCATCTGGAAGGTCTCCTCGAAATTAATTTTGTTTTTTCTTCAAAGATAGAAGATCAGAAGAAGGAAATGGATGGCTTTCTCAGTACACTGTGTCACAGTCTACATGAACTAAAAGAAGATACAATTTCTTCCTTGGATGAAACACAGAAGCTATGTGAAAACTTAACTGAAGACCTGAAGACAATCAAGAAAATCCATTCACAGGTATCTTATTTAGGTGATTTAAGGAGTGTAAGAAGAAAGTTTTATGATCTTTAACTTGATAATCCCTGTTACAGACTGAAAGCTATAAAACTAAATTAGAATCCTGAAAATACCGTAGCCACTTTTGCTTATAACAGTAATTAATGTGAAATAATTGAGAGTACTTCTCTTGATCAGTTAATATTTGATGATTTGCTACATGTAGAGCCCTATGCTAAAGCACAATAAGACATACAGTCCTGGGCTTCCCTGGTGGTGCAGTGGTTGGGGGTCCGCCTGCCGATGCGGGGGGCGCAGGTTCGTGCCCCGGTCCGGGGGGATCCTGCGTGCCGCGGGGCGGCTGGGCCCGTGGGCCGTGGCCGCTGAGCCTGCGCGTCCGGAGCCTGTGCTCCGCGATGGGAGAGGCCACAACAGTGAGAGGCCCGCGTAACGCAAAAAAAAAAAAAAAAAAAGACATACAGTCCTTTCCTCACATCAAGAAGAAAAATGAACTGCAGAAATATACCATCAGGAGTACAATTAGAAGAAAATGGTCATAGCATTTAAAATGAACATGTATCTACATTTTAACTTGATAATTTTTGTTGTTGTTTTTTTTAATGTAACATGGATAGTTATTCTCTTTCACAAACTATTCCCTGCTTTCTTTTACTATTTTTGTCTCACAGTATCAGGCATTTAAATTGTAGTAAATTGATACAATTCTTAATTTTTATTGATAAATGTAATTTATGACTTGCTCCATGTAAACTATTCCTCAGTATATGACGCTTTAAATCAAAACCAAACCTTCAAGCCAGGCAAGTCATAATTTATAAATATCAGATATATGGAAAATAATTTCTGGTATTCTTAAGCCCTTAGTAATGAATTCTGAAGTTCTGTTAAATGAGGCTATTACTACATGACAGAACTCTTTGGTCAGTGAAACTGTTGACATGGTTTAGTGACCAGTAAAGAATTCTTTGTTTTGGAAAGTGAGGGAAAGGGTATTCATATCCATGTCACCTGAAATGAGAAGGGAAACACATCTAAGGTTTTTAGATAAGAATTAAAGCAACTTTAGCTTTCTGCCCATGGACGCTGCCAAGCAAGCATTGTTAAAGTCCCCCACCCTCCACTGCTGTCATGTCTAAGTCAGAGTCTCCCAAAGAGCCCGAACAGCTGCGGAAGCTCTTCATCAGAGGTTTGAGCTTTGAAACAACCGAGGCGAGTCTGAGGAGCCATTGTGAGCAGTGGGGACGCTCACAGACTGTGTGGTAACGAGGGATCCAAGCACCAGGCGCTTCAGAGGCTTCGGGGTTGTCATGTATGCCACTGTGGAGGAGGTGAATGCGGCCATGAAGGCAAGGCCACCCGAGGTGGATGGAAGAGTTGGGGAACCAAAGAGGGCCATCTCAAGAGAAGATTCTCAAAGACCTGGTGCCCACTTAACTGTGAAAAAGATTTTTGTTGGTGTCATTAAAGTAGACACTGAATAACATCACCTAAGAGATTATTTTGAACAGTACGGGAAAATTGAAGTGATTGAAATCATGACCGACCAAGGCAGTGGCAAAAAAAGAGGCTTTGCTTTTGTAACCTTTGATGACCATGACTCCATAGACAAGATTGTCATTCAGAAATACCACACTGTGAATGGCCACAACTGTGAAGTAAGGAAAGCCCTATCTCAGCAAGAGATGGCTAGTGCCTCATCCAGCCAAAGAGGTCGAAGTGGTTCTGGAAACTTTGGTGGTGGTCGTGGATGGAGTTTTGGTGGGAATGACAACTCTGGTCATGGAGGAAACTTCAGTGGTCGAGGTAGCTTTGGTGGCAGCTGCGGTGGTGGTGGCTATGGTGGCAGTGGGGGTGGCTATAATGGATTTGGTAATGATGGGAGCACTTTTGGAGGTGGCGGAGGCTACAATGATTTTGGCAATTACAACAATCAATCTCCAAATTTTGAACCCATAAAAGGAGGAAACTTTGGAGGCAGAAGTGCTGGCCCCTATGGTGGTGGAGGTCAGTACTTTGCCAAACCATGAAACCAAGGTGACTATGGCTGTTCCAGCAGCAGCAGGAGCTCTGGCGGTGGCAGGAGGTTGTAATTACTGCCAGGAAACAAAGCTTAGCAGGAGAGGAGAGCCAGGGAAGTGACAGGGAAGCTACAGGGTCAACAGATTTGTGAACTCAGTGAAGCACAGTGGTGGCAGGGCCTAGCTGCTACAAAGAAGACATGTTTTAGACAATACTCGTATATGGACAAAAAAAACTCAAGGACTGCATTTGTGACTAATTGTATAACAGGCTGTTTTAGTGTCTGTTCTGTGGAAAGTGTAAAGCATTCCAATAGAGCGTTTTAATGTAGATTTTTTTTTTTTGCACCCATGCTGTTGGTTGCTAAATGTAATAGTCTGATCATGACACTGAATAAACATGTCTTTTTTAAAATGTGCTGTGTGAAGTTAGTCTACTCTGAAGCCATCTTGGTAAACTACACCAATAGTGTGAAGTTAGAATTTCTTCATGGTGATGCCAGGTTCCAAGTTTATTTACAACCTGCATGGGTGGAGAAGACATTGTCTTCAGAAACCTTGGTGTAGTTGAACTGACAGTTACTGTGTTGTGACCTGGAGTTCACAGTTAAAAGGGTCACCCATGCAAAGTCATGGAGTTTTTTGGTTATTAATATGATTGTTGGCACATCCTATGCAATATATCTAAATTGAATTATGGTACCAGATAAAGTTCTAGATGGGAATGAAGCTTGTGTATCATCCATTATCATGTGTAATCAATAAATGATTTAATACCTTCTTGAGGGAATTCCCTGACATTCCAGTGGTTAGGACTCAGTGCTTTCACCACCATGGCCCGGTTCAATCCCTGGTGGGGAAACTAAGATCCCGCAAGCTGCACAGCATGGCCGAAAAAACAACAAAACAAAACCCTCTTGAATGGAATGAAAAAAAAAAAAGGAAAGAAAGCAACTTTAAAATAAGATTATTTGTTTCCCTAATTGATAAGCATGAACCTTTTCAGATAAAAGGTTAATATTGGAAATTAGTACAAATGATAGTTAACATTTATTGAGCAACTCACTATGTGTTTATTCCTCCCACCAATATAGATACAGGTTCTATTACTAGCCTAGTTTTCTAATGAGGGAACTGAGGCCTCAAGTGCATCTTACAATAGTTAGATCCCCTTTTAGCCGTAGTGGTGATTATACTGCCTGAAAGGCATCCATTTTTGAGGGACTCTTCTATATGTTTCTAGAACATATTCTTGCTGTTTGAAATTGCAACAAGTTTACCTTAAACCTGCCTAGATCTTTTTAGGTATGTAGATCAGCTTTTTATTAGTTAGCTGTTTTGAAATGTTTAAAATTGGCAAGCAACTGTTTAAAATCAAACAAAACGGGACTTCCCTGGTGGTCCAGTGGTAAAGAATCCACCTTACAATGTGGGGGACGTGGGTTCAATCCCTGGTCAGGGACCTGGGATCCTGCATGCTGAGGGGCAACTAAGCCCGCGCGCTGCAACTACTGAGCTCATGCACCTTAACTAGGGAGCCTGCATGCCACAAACTACAGAGCCCCGATGCTCTGGAACCGTTGCACCACAACTAGAGAGAAGCCTGCACACTACAAGGAAGAGTCCACACGCTGCAGTGAAAGATCCTGCATACCTCAATGAAGATTCTACATGCCACAACTAAGACCCGACACAGCCCCCCCCCAAAAAAAAAAAGTGCTCTTAAAAACATCCTAATATTTAAAAAAAATTAAAAATAAGAAACCACCTATGCCGTGAAAAGTATTTTAGCATGAGTGGTTTGACTTCCCTGGCTTAAAGGAAGCAAGTTTACTAACTGAGCTATTTCTGAGATATTCTAGAACTTGAGGTTAGTGCTGACAAACCAATGATGTAAACTCTGAACACCTGGTTACATGTAGATAAATCTGAAAATACCTGCATTTCCCTCTACTTTGAGATTAGTAAAAATACTGACACTCTATTCATAATCAAAGTGTTAGATGTATATTGTCAGCTGATGTGTTATTCAGAAATGTGTTTAAAGATCCCAAGTATGAGAAAAGGTTAAGCTCTATTTATTTATTTATTTGGCCACACCTCGAGGCTTGCGGGATTTTAGTTCCCCAACCAGGGATTGAACCCACACCCTTGGCAGTGAAAGCGCAGAGTCCCAACCACTGAACTGTCAGGGAACTCCCTCTATTTACATTTTATTAATATGATCCAACTAAGTTCTGTAAAATGTTTCAGCTCTATTAACTGATAATATTTTTGGACTTCTTCACCCATTAGATTTTCAGCATTACTTTGTCTTCTAGTAGTGTTCTCAGTTAAGAAGCAACTATATATGTCAAAGTGGTTCTCAAACACAATGTGACATTTTGGTGTATTTGGTTAGTTTTGAGGTACTCGGAAAGTAACTTGTTACTTATAGTTAAAATAAGAAAGTTGGCTAATTTTTACTTTTTAAAAAAATGCCTGTAATATTATTATCCTTTTAATATCACATCCACAAATCTGTATGTGAGAGAGATGGAGTTAAAGATCTCTTGTCAGGAATTTTTATAATTCTCACCTATGGGAAAATACTTTATATCAGTATAGAAAAAAAGTTTAACTGTTATAATTTCAGTCTTTTCCTTCCCCACACCTTTCTTACAGGAACTTTGCCAGTTAATCAATCTTTGGAAGGAGAGATTCTGTGCTTTGGAGGAAAAGTGTGAAAACATGTGGAAACCACTTAGCAGTGTTCAAGAAAATACAGAGCAGTAAGATGTTTTAAAATTCTTTTTAATATATCTTTTCTGAATAAGTTACAGTCTTTATAATCTCCACTTTCCCCCAAATACTTCAGTGTGTATCCTAAAAACATAAGCTACTATCTTATATAATAATTATTTTATTAAAAATTTTTTTTTATTTTCTAATTTTTTTGGAGTATAGTTGATTTACAGTGTTGTGTTAGCTTCAGGTGTACAGCAAAGTGAATCACTTATATATATGCATGTATCTATTCTTTTTTAGATTCTTTTCCCATGCAGGTTATTACAGAATATTGAGTAGAGTTCCCTGTACTATATAGTAGGTCCTTATTAGTTATCTATTATAAGTTATTTTTAATTAGAAAATTAATATTGAGAATTGTTATCTAATATACAGACCTAATTCAAATTTTGCCAATTCTCTCACTAATGTTCTTTATAAGAAAAGAAAAAGATTTTCTTCCTGGTCCAGGATTTAATTCAGGATCACACATTGCATTTAATTGTCATGTCTCTTGAGTCTCCTTTAATCTGGAGCAGTTCCTTAGGTTTTGTCTTTTATAGCCTTTTCTTTTTTGAGAGCATAGAATATTTATTTAGTACAATGTCCCTCAGTTGGGGTTGGCTTTCATGATTAGTTGCAGTTGTCAAGAAAACCACAAAGGTGGTATGTTCTTAGTGCATCTCAGATATCAAGAGGTTTAACTTTGATAATTTGGTTGTAATGTTGTCCTCTAGATTTCCTTTGCAATTAATAAAGAACATAAGGGGAGATGCTCTGAAACTATATAAGTATCCTGTTCCTTTTAGAATCTATTGATATGTATTTCTGAAACAATTATGATAGTGGTTGTCAAATGATCTTTTTTTCTAATCCCATCATTCCTTCAACATTTGTTAGTTGGCATTCTACTGAGAGGAGGAATTTTCCCTTTGTCCTGCCATTTATTCTTTTTTTTTTTTTTTTTTTTTTTTTTTTTTGCGGTACGTGGGCCTCTCACTGTTGTAGCCTCTCCCGTCGCGGAGCACAGGCTCCGG
>NC_041233.1:50805224-50810451 GCF_002837175.3 Physeter macrocephalus
GGATGTGCAGGCTCAGCGGCCATGGCCCACGGGACCAGCCGCTCCGCAGCATGTGGGATCTTCCCGGACTGGGGCATGAACTCGTGTCCCCTACATCGGCAGGCGGACTCTCAACCACTGCACCACCAGGGAAGCCCTGTTTTGTTTTGTTTTTTTTTTAATAAATTTATTTATTTTTGACTGCGTTGGGTCTTTGTTGCTGCATGCAGGCTTTCTGTAGTTGCAGAGAGAGGGGGCTACTCTTCCTTGCAGTGCATGGGCTTCTCATTGCGGTGGCTTCTCTTGTTGCGGAGCACAGGATCTAGGTGCGCTCGCTTCAGTAGTTGTGGCACACGGGCTCAGTAGCTACAGCTCGCGGGCTCTAGAGCGCAGGCTCAGTAGCTGTGGTGCATGGGCTTAGTTGCTCCACGGCATGTGGGATCTTCCCAGACCAGGGCTCGAACCTGTGTCCCCTGAATTGGCAGGTGGATTCTCAACCACTGCACCACCAGGGAAGCCCCCTGCCATTTATTCTTATTCATTTATTTATGTTAGCATGTACTCATGGATTCTTTTATCCTCTCGGTATAGTCCACTATTATTTATTCTGATGTTCAAATTATCCCAGTTTTGACTAGTGAGAGCCTCTTCAACTTGTCTCCTGTGTCCTTTTGATATGATCTGTCCTTTTTGAGCATTTTCTTACTTTTTGATATAGCAAGATATTCCAGGTATCTTGTACTTTCTCAGGCCCAGCTCTGAAATCATATTAATATAAACCAAGATCTGGGCACTAGGTGTTCTTATTGCTAATGGGGTGTCATTTCTTCTAAGGGTCCCCAGGTGGACATAGCTAGAAATACATGTGTGAATGTGTATATATATGTGCACTTAAATATCTTTCTTTTCTGTATTTGTGCTCCCTTTTCAGACAGAAACCTGGCTCTCATCCACAATATATCTACCTATTTGCTCAGTTTTAGAATACACATTAAGTAATTGCACAATTTCTAACCCATATCCATGATGAAATATATACTTACTAATTAGAGTAGGGTTTGGCAAACTATGGCTGCTGGGCCGGATTCCTGCTACTTCAAGTAATTTTATTGGACACAGTTATGTTGGTTTACTCAATCTGCCTATTTGTTTATGTGTTGCCTTTAGCTATCTTTGACTGCCTTTGCACTGCAAAGGTTACATCAAAGACTATATACCTGTAAACCTAAAATATTTGCTATCTGGATTTCTAAGAAAAAGTTTTTAAGAAAAGCTGATTCCTGCACTAGTGTTTAGTGTTGCTTTATAGCCTCATTGCTTGCCAGTCTCACATCCTTATCATATATTCTGATCAGCCTTATGTTTTCTTTTAGAAGTTTTATAGTTTTATGTAAGATTTAAATCCATGATCTGTTTTTAATTTTTTGTATAAGGTATGGGGTTTGTCAAGATTCAGTTTTTTGCCTATAGATATTCTAAACTCATGAGGATAAGGGTATTCTGATATTTACCCCTATTTTTGCCCATTAAATTGTTCCTTCCTGAAGTTCCAAACAGGTCTGCTGGCCACAAATGCTATTTTCCTTTGTCTGAGAATATCTTGACTTTCCTTTCATTCCTGAAAAATATATTCACTGGCTATAGAATTCCGGGTTGACAGGTCTTTTCTTTCAGCACCTGGAATATGTTGTTTCATTTCCTTTTGGTCTCCATGAGATGAGAAATCCAATCATTTGAATCCATGTCATTCAAATGATTGTTCACCTATAGGCAATTTCTCTGTAGCTGCTTTCAAGATTTTTTCTTTGTCCTTAGTTTTTAGAAGTTTGATTATTTTGTGTCTTCTTATGTATTTCTTTGAGTTAATCCAATTTCGGTTTGCTCAGCTTCTTGAATCTGTAGACTTATGCCTTTCACCAAACTTGGAAATTTTCATCCATTCTTTCTTTTCTTTTTTTTTTTTTTTCTTAAACCAAGAATTGTTTGTCTGTTTGTTTGTTTTTTGGTGGCACTGCTTGGCTTGTGGGATCTTAGTTCCCTAACCAGGGATTTAACCCGGGCCACAGCAGTGAAAGCACTGAGTCCTAACCACTGGACCACCAGGGAACTCCCTTCATTATTTCTTTGAACATTTTTTCAGCCCTATATTTTTCTCCTCTGCTTCTAGGACTATGATGACACAAATGTCAGATCTTTTATTATGGTCCCATAGGTCTCTGAGGCTATAGATACTAGTCTATTTTCTCTTCGTTGATTGATTGAGTAAATCCTGTAATCTGTCTTTGTCTTTATGTCCACTGACCCTTCCTTTGTCATCTCTAACCTACTGTTGAACCCATTCAGTGAGGTGTTTTATTTCAGTTACCACTTTTGTCAGTTTTATAATTTTCATTTGCTTCTTTTTTGTTAAATTTCTTCTATTTCTTTGTTAAGATTCTCTTTTTTTTTTTTTTTTTTTTGATATGTTTTCTTTTTTCTTTTGGCTGCACCTCACAGCCTGTGGGATCTTAGTTCCTCAACCACGGATTGAACCCAGGCCCTTTGCAGTGAGAGCATGGAGTCTTAACCACTGGACCGCGAGGGAATTTCCTTAGATGTGGGTTTTTTTTCTTTTAATTTTTATTTTATTTATTTTTTCATACAGCAGGTTCTTATTAGTCATCAATTTTATACACATCAGTGTATACATATCAATGCCAATCGCCAATTCATCACACCACCATCCCCACCCCCCCACAGCTTTCCCCGCTTGGTGTCCAAATGTTTGTTTTCTACATCTGTGTCTCAACTTCTGCCATACAAACCAGTTCATCAGTACCATTTTTCTAGGTTCCACATACATGTGTTAATATATGATATTTGTTTTTCTCTTTCTGACTTCCTACACTCTGTATGACAGTCTCTAGATCCATCCAAGTCTCAACAAATGACCCAATTTCATTCCTTTCTATGGCTAAGTAGTATTCCATTGTATATATGTACCACAACTTCTTTATCCATTCGTCTGTCGATGGGCATTTAGGTTGCTTCCATGACCTGGCTATTGTAAATAGTGCTGCAATGATCAATGGGGTGCATGCGTCTTTTTGAATTATGGTTTTCTCTGGGTATATGCCCAGTAGTGGGATTGCTGGGTCATATGGTAGTTCTATTTTTAGTTTTTTAAGGAACCTCCATATTGTTCTCCATAGTGGCTGTATCAATTTACATTCCCACCAACAGTGCAAGAGGCTTTCCTTTTCTCCACACACTCTCCAGCATTTGTTGTTTGTAGATTTTCTGATGATGCCCATTCTAACTGGGGTTAGGTGATACCCCATTGTAGTTTTGATTTGCATTTCTCTAATAATTAGTGATGTTGAGCAGCTTTTCATGTGCTTGTTGGCCATCTGTATGTCTTCTTTGGAGAAATGTCTACTTAGGTCTTCTGCCCATATTTGGATTGGGTTGTTTGTTTGTTTCTTTAATATTGAGCTGTATGAGCTGTTTATATATTTTGGAGATTAATCCTTTGTCCATTGATTCCTTTGCAAATATTTTCTCCCATTCTGAGGGTTGTCTTTTCGTCTTGTTTATGGTTTCCTTTTCTGTGCAAAAGCTTTGCAGTTCCATTAGGTCCCATTTGTTTTTTTTTTTCGTTTGTTTTGTTTTTTTTTTGTTTGTTTTTTTTTTTTTTGCGGTACGTGGGCCTGTCACTGTTGTGGCCTCTCCCGTTGCGGAGCACAGTCTCTGGATGCGCAGGCTCAGTGGCCATGGCTCACGGGACTAGCTGCTCCATGGCATGTGGGATCTTCCTGGACAAGGGCACGAACCTAGGTCCCCTGCATCGGCAGGCAGACTCTCAACCACTGCGCCACCAGGGAAGCCCATATTTTTGTTTTTATTTCCATTACTCTAGGAGGTGGATCAAAAAAGATCTTGCTGTGATTTATGTCAAAGAGTGTTCTACCTATGTTTTCCTCTAAGAGTTTTATAGTGTCTGGTCTTACATTTAGGTCTCGAATCCATTTTGAGTTTATTTTTGTGTATGGTGTTAGGGAGTGTTCTAATTTCATTCTTTTGCATGTAGCTATCCAGTTTTCCCAGCACCACTTATTGAAGAGACTGTCTTTTCTCCATAGTATATCCTTGCCTCCTTTGTCATAGATTAGTTGACCATAGGTGCGTGAGTTTATCTCTGGGCTTTCTATCTTGTTCCATTGATCTATTTCTGTTTTGTGCCAGTACCATATTGTCTTGATTACTGTAGCTTTGTAGTATAGTCTGAAGTCAGAGATTCTGATTCCTCCTGCTCCGTTTTTTTCCCTCAAGACTGCTTTGGGGCTTCCCTTGTGGAGCAGTGGTTGAGAGTCCGCTTGCCAATGCAGGGCACACGGGTTCGTGCCCCAGCCTGGGAGGATCCCACATGCCGCAGAGCGGCTGGGCCCGTGAGCCATGGCCGCTGAGCCTGCGTGTCCGGAGCCTGTGCTCCGCAACAGGAGAGGCCACAACAGTGAGAGGCCCGCGTACCGCAAAAAAAAAGTTCCTGCAACTTTACCAAATTCATTGATTAGCTCTAGTAGTTTTCTGGTGGCATTTTTAGGATTCTCTATGTATAGTATCATGTCATCTGCAAACAGTGACAGTTTTACTTCTTCTTTTACAATTTGTATTCCTTTTCTTCTCTGATTGACATGGCTAAGACTTCCAAAACTACGTTGAATAATAGTGCTGAGAGTGGACTTCCTTGTCTTGTTCCTGATCTTAGAGGAAATGCTTTCAGCTTTTCACCATTGAGAATGGTGTTTGCTGTGGTATTGTCATATGTGGCCTTTATTATGTTGAGGTAGGTTCCCTCTATGCCCACTTTTTGGAGAGTTTTTATCATAAATGGGTGTTGAATTTTGTCAAAAGCTTTTTCTGCATCTATTGAGATGACCATATGATTTTTATTCTTCAATTTGTTAATATGGTGTATCACATTGATTGGTTTGTGTATATTGAAAAATCCTTGCATCCCTGGGATTAAATCCCACTTGATCATGGTGTATGATCCTTTTAATGTGTTGTTGGATTCTGTTTGCTAGTATTTTGTTGAGGATTTTTGCATCTATATTCATCAGTGATATTGGTCTGTAATTTTCGTTTTTTGTAGTATCTTTGTTTGGTTTTGGTATCAAGGTGATGTTGGCCTCATACAATGAGTTTGGGAGTGTTCCTTCCCCTGCAGTTTTTTGGAAGAGTTTGAGAAGGATGGGTGTTAGCTCTT
>NC_041233.1:50810967-50812882 GCF_002837175.3 Physeter macrocephalus
TTCTTGATGAGTCTGGCTAATGGTTTATCAATTTTGTTTATCTTCTCAAAGAACCAGCTTTTAGTTTTATTGATCTTTGCTATTGTTTTGTTCATTTCTGTCTCATTTATTTCTGCTCTGATCTTTATCATTTCTTTCCTTCTACTAACTTTGGGGGTTTTTTGTTCTTCTTTCTCTAGTTCCTTTAGGTGTAAGGTTAGATTGTTTATTTGAGATTTTTCTTGTTTCCTGAGATAGAATTGTACTGCTATAAACATTTCTCTTAGAACTGCTTTTGCTGCATCCCATAGGTTTTGGATCATCATGTTTTTGTCATCATTTGTCTCTAGGTATTTTTTTAATTTCCTCTTTGATTTCTTCAGTGATCTCTTGGTTATTTAGTAATGTATTGTTTAGCCTCCATGTGTTCGTGTTTTTTATGTTTTTTCCCTGCAGTTGATTTCTAATCTCATAGCGTTGTGGTCAGAAAAGATGCTTGATATGATTTCAATTTTCTTAAATTTACTGAGGCTTGATTTGTGACCCAAGATGTGATCTATCCTGGAGAATGTTCCATGTGCACTTGAGAAGAAAGTGTAATCTGCTGTTTTTGGATGGAATGTCCTATAAATATCAATGATCTATCTGGTCTATTGTGTCATTTAAAGCTTCTGTTTCCTTATTTATTTTCATTTTGGATGATCCTTCTATTGGTGTAAGTGAGATGTTAAAGTCCCCCACTATTATTGTGTTACTGTCGATTTCCTCTTTTATAGCTGTTAGCAGTTGCCTTATGTATTGAGGTGCTCCTATGTTGGGTGCATATATATTTATAATTGTTCTTCTTGGATTGATCCCTTGATCATTATGTAATGTCCTTCCTGTCTCCTGTAACATTCTTTATTTTAAAGTCTATTTTATCTGATATGAGTATTGCTACTCCAGCTTTCTTTTGATTTCCATTTGCATGGAATATCTTTTTCTATCCCCTCACTTTCAGTCTGTATGTGTCTCTAGGTGTGAAGTGAGTCTCTTGTAGACAGCATATATATGGGTCTTGTTTTTGTATCCATTCAGCAAGCCTGTGTCTTTTGGTTGGAGCTTTTAATGCATTCACGTTTAAGGTAATTATAGATATGTATGTTCCTATGACCATTTTCTTAATTCTTTCTTCCCCTTCATCACTTTAAGTATATCATGCCACTCCCTTCTGGCTTGTAGAGTTTCTGCTGAGAAATCAGTTGTTAACCTTATGGGAGTTCCCTTGTATGTTATTTGTCGTTTTTCCCTTGCTGCTTTCAATAATTTGTCTTTAATTTTTGCCAATTTCATTACTATGTGTCTTGGCATGTTTCTCCTTGGGTTTATCCTCTATGAGACTCTCTGCGCTTCCTGGACTTGGGCGGCTATTTCCTTTCCCATGTTAGGGAAGTTTTCAACTATAATCTCTTCAAATATTTTTTCAGGTCCTTTCTCTCTTCTCCGTCTGGGACCCCTATAATGTGAATGTTGTTGCATTTAATGTTGTCCCAGAGGTCTCTTAGGCTGTCTTCATTTCTTTTCATTCGTTTTTCTTTATTCTCTTCTGCAGCAGCGAATTCCACCATTCTGTCTTCCAGGTCACTTATCCGTTCTTCTGCCTCAGTTATTCTGCTATTGATTCCTTTTAGTGTATTTTTCATTTCAGTTATTGTATTGTTCCTTTCTGTTTGTTTGTTCTTTAATTCTTCTAGGTCTTTGTTAAACATTTCTTGCGTCTTCTCGATCTTTGCCTCCATTCTTTTTCCGAGGTCCTGGATCATCTTCACTATCATTATTCTGAATTCTTTTTCTGGAAGGTTGCCTGTCTCCACTTCATTTAGTTGTTTTTCTGGGGTTTTATCTTGTTCCTTCATCTGGTACATAGCCCTCTGCCTTTTCATCTTGTCTATGTTTC
>NC_041233.1:50813162-50830399 GCF_002837175.3 Physeter macrocephalus
TATGTTTCTGTGAATGTGGTTTTTGTTCCACAGGCTGGAGGATTGTAGTTCTTCTTGCTTCTGCTGTCTGCCCTCTGGTGGATGAGGCTATCTAAGAGACTTGTGCAAGTTTCCTGATGGGAGGGACTGGTGATGGGTAGAGCTGACTGTTGCTCTGGTGGGCAGAGCTCAGTAAAACTTTAATCTGCTTGTTTGCTGATGGGTGGTGCTGGGTTCCCTCCCTGTTGGTTGGCCTGAGGCAACCCAACACTGGAGCCTATCTGGGCTCTTTGGTGGGGCTAATGACAGACTCTGGGAGGGCTCATGCCAAGGAGTGCTTCCCAGAACTTCTACTGCTAGTGTCCTTGTCCCCACGGTGAGCCACAACCACTCCCTGCCTCTGCAGGAGACCCTCCAACACTAGCAGGTAGGTCTGGTTCAGTCTCCGCTCGAGTCACTGCTCCTTCCCCTGGGTCCCGATGCGCATACTACTTTGTGTGTGCCCTGGAAGAGTGGAGTCTCTGTTTCCCCCAGTCCTGTCGAAGTCCTACAATCAAATCCCACTAGTCTTCAAAGTCTGATTCTCCAGGAATTCCTCCTCCCGTTGCCAGATCCCCAGGTTGGGAAGCCTGATGTGGGGCTCACAACCTTCATTCCAGTGGGTGGACTTCTGTGGTATAAGTGTTCTCCAGTCTGCGAGTCACCCACCCAGCAGTTATGGGATTTGATTTTACTGTGATTGCACCTCTCCTACCGTCTCATTGTGGCTTCTCCTTTGTCTTTGGATGTGGGGTATCTTTTTTGGTGAGTTCCAGTGTCTTCCTGTCAATGATTGTCCAGCAGCTAGCTGTGATTCTGGTGTTCTCACAAGAGGGAGTGAGAGCACGTCCTTCTACTCCACCATCTTGGTTCCTCCCCTTTAGATGTGTTTTAGTTGCTCATTGAAACATTTTTATGATGGCTACTTAAAATCCTTGCCAAATTGTTCGAGCATTTGAATTATCTCAGTGTTGGTACCTGTTATCTTTATTCATTCAAGTTGTGATTTTCCAGAGTGGTTTTTAATTGTATCTTGAACATTTTGACTATTATGTTAAGAGGTTCAGAATCCTATTTATGTCTTCTTTTTTAAGTAGGCAGGTCCTGGGCCACTTTTTTGAGCTGTGATTCCAATAACAATTTAATTTTCAGAACATTAGCAGTTTTATTCTGGCATGCTTCGTTCCTATGCTATGCATATGTGAAAAATATGTATTCTGCTTTTGATGGATGAAGTGTTCTAAACACATCAGTTAGGTCAGGTTAATTGGTAGTGCTGTTCAGGTCACCTGTTTCCTTACTGAGTTTCTGTTTACTTATTCTATCAATTACTAATAGAGGGGTGTTGAGATCTCCAGGTACAATTGTAGATTTCTCTATTTCTCTTCTCAATTCTGTCAGTTTTTGCCTCATATAAGTGTTGCTCTGTTGTTAGATGTATACACATTAGGGTTGATACATCTCTGATAATTGACCCTTTTATCATTATGTAATGTCCCTTTTTACCCTTGATAATTTTCCTTATTCTGAAGTCTACTTTGTCTGAAATTAATACAAAGACTTCAGTTTTCCCTTGATTGCTATTTGCATAACATAGCTTTCTCCATTCCTTTACTTTTGGCATAAGTCTTTTTTTTTGTTTTTAATTTATTTTTGGCTGTGTTGCGTCTTTGTTGCTGCACACAGGCTTTCTCTAGTTGCGGTAAGCGAGGGCTTCTCATTGTGGTGGCTTCTCTTGTTGCGGAGCAGGGGCTCTAGGTGCAAGGTCTTCAGTAGTTTTGGCTCGCGGGCTCTAGAGCACAGGCTCAGTAGTTATGGTGCATGGGCTTAGTTGCTCTGCGGCATGTGGGATCTTCCCAGACCAGGGCTCAAACCCATGTCTCCTGCATTGGCAGGCAGGTTCTTAACCACTGTGCCACCAGGGAAGTCCCTTGGCCTAAGTCTTTATATTTAAAGTGGATTTCTTGTAGACAACATATAATTGGGTCTTGGTCTTTTATCAAATTTCACGATGTATGGCTTTTATCTGGTGTGTTTAGACCATTCTCATTTAAAGTGTTGATATAGTTGGGTTAAAGTCTACCATTTTGTTTTCTGTTTGTTGCATCGTTTGTGCTTTGTTTCCTTTTTTCCTTTCCTAATTTAAGTTGAGCATTTTTATGTTTTCATTTTGTCTCTCCCATTGACTTATCATTTATACTTTTAGAATTACTTTTTAAAACTGTTTTTTCTAGGATTAATAATATATATTTTAAAATAATTTTAATCCACCTTCAAATAATTTGCTGTTTCATGTGTAATGAAAGGACCTTAACAGTATATTCCCAATTCCTCCTTCCTGTCTCTTATGCATTGTTTTCATGTATTTTACTTCTATATATGCTATATTTACCCAATACATTGTTACTCTGATTATCTATTTTCTTTTTCAGTATGGCTTCTAGAAATTTTTAAATTACTTATGTGGCTCACATTATATTTCTACTGAATGATTCTGCTCTAGAATTCTGGCTATCACCTATCCTACTACCTAACTCCTATCATCTGTTTTTCAGTCCTGTTGTTGGTCCTATTCATTATATCATGTTTCCACTCTGAATTCTTCTTTCTAGATTCTGAATCTAGAAAGTGTTTCCCCACTTTTTATTCCGAGTGGGTTTTGATTCCTTGAGGGGATATATTTGTGTTGATAGCCTCCAAGCTTACCACTTAATTTTCTTTTCCTTTTTCAATTATTTTCACTTAATTTGTAGTTGAACTTCAGTTTTCAGCACATTTGCTTCCTCACGTGATTTGCTCACATGGTGTACCATCTAGTGGTAGTAGAGGGTAACCTTCATTCCCCAAAGTTTAACTCTACTCCTGTGAGATGACTTTGAATGCTATTATAGGGAACTTTACTGAGAGAAGGAAAACATCAATGAATTTTAAATGTACATTTTGATATTAGTTTTATATCATGGTTATGTTACATTGTACTATGTGTGCTATATGTATGGTTTGTCTCACCCCAATATAATTTTCTTTTAATTATTAGATAGCTTTAGAGTTGACTTTGTTTTATAATGTTTATAATTTTTATGATTTATTTTGTATTATAGGCAAGGCAAAACTGCGTAAGAACAGAATAACTAACTGATTGTGGACAGTTTAGGGACTAAACTAGAGGCTAGAGGCTGTAGGAGGTATCCTTAAGTAACATAATTTAGTAGGAGGAGTAAAACACATGGGCAGAGTTCATTTTAATAACCATATAGTTAATATTCTAAGAGGTACAAAGTAAAGTGTCATATCTGGAAAAGGTTTTATAAGAAAAGAGAGATTTTCAAAGGTCATTTAGTCATAGATGTGATGTCAGTCTGCTATGAAAAGACAATTAAGGGCTTGGGCTCTGGAATTAGACTGCTTAGGTTTGAATGTGCCATTTTTGAGCTGTGTGATCTTGGGCAAGTTATGTATCCTTTGAGTCTTAGTTTTTCAAGTTAACAGTGTTATTCTCTTTTCCTATAGGAAATCTAAAGATATAATCAGCAAAACAACTTCTCACAGTGAAAAATTTGGTGCTAATTTTGAAGACTTGTCAGCGGAACTCAGACATTTTAACCAGGAAGGTACAAAACTGGTTGAAGAGTCTGAGAAACACTGTGATAAACTCAGTAGCAACCTTGAAATAATATCTCAAGAGACTGAACAGAGATGTGAGGCTCTGAACACAAGCACACTTTGTTTTTCTGAACAGTGGGTATCTTGCTTAAATAAAAGGGAAGAGGAACTTCAGAATTTATTGAAGGTAATAACTTTATAACTGGAACCTCCTTTGGGGAGAACAGTGATAATCAGCAAATTAAATATTCTTGGCTAAGAATTGGTTTCAAAACACATGATATTTTAAAGTATAATTTTTTTTTTTTTTTTTGGCTGCATTGGGTCTTCGATGCTGCGCGCAGGCTTTCTCTAGTTGCGGCAAGCGGGGGCTACTCTTTGTTGCAGTGCGCAGGCTTCTCATTGTGGTGGCGTCTCTTGTTGCGGAGCGCAGGCTTCAGTAGTTGTGGCTCGCGGGCTCTAGAGCGCAGGCTCAGTAGTTGTGGCGCAAGGGCTTAGTTGCTCCACGACGTGGGATCTTCCCAGCCCAGGGCTCAAACCCGTGTCCCCTTGCATTGGCAGGCGGATTCTTAACCACTGCACCACCAGGGAAGCCCTTAAAATATAATTAATGACTTAAAATTTTAAGTGTAACAGTTGGTATGCTTATATATGATCTTGTTTCACGTGTTTCCTAGATCTTCAAATTATTTAACATTTATCTGATCTGTCCTATATCTGTGGTTTTTGACTTGTTAGTTCCTTCAGTTAAGAGCACCCCATCTTTTGATATATAATACTTTTCACTTATGTATGCTTTTTACTTTTCTCCAGGTACATTCAAACCTGTTATTGCTTTAATTATTTAGGATATTGTTCTGGTTACTCAGAAGATATCTGATAGATTTGTGGGTTTGCTTAAACTTAACACTTGCATGAACCCTTTGTGGCTTGGTTTTTCTTCTGTGCAATAAAAGGATTTTACTAATATTCTCAGGAGTTAGGTAAAAGAACTTAAGTATTTTAAGCTATATAAGCTATTTTCACTAAAAGGAACCATGACTAGTGGAGAAATAGGTAATTTCAGGTTTGGAGCAGGATGTGTACCAGATGAACCTACAGATCTTGTCATACCAGAAAGTAAGGAAGCTGTTAAAGATTAGTGGGGCTGTGTCAGAAAGACTTAGGAGCCAACTTGATGACACTCCCCTGTTTAAAGGTGGTACAATTTGAGCATCAAAAAGAGTAATTGCTACAATAGATTAAGATACGTCAAATAAGTTAAAATTGATGAATTCATAAAAATTTAATTAGTCTCCTTTGTATCACGCTAGGGAAGCAAGAAATGATTCTGAGAAGTGGTAAATAAAGAGAAACAATTGAGCATCCACCTGTCTTTCCTGAAAGAACTCTATCTTGGTTCAGCAGGGTAATGGATGAAGAAAACTATTTCAAAGAAGAATCCCAGCTAATAAAATGCAGAAGAAATGACAGAATTAGGATATCACAATTTTGCAGCCCTTAGTGAAATAATCCCTGTGGACATTAATGACTGCTTACACCATTTGATCAAAAGCTGAAGGAGATGTTTATAATTAAGAGAGTGACCACACTCTAACACACGGATTAATCTTCTTTTTTGGCTGTGCCACATGGCTTGTGGGATTTTAGTTCCCCGACCAGGGACTGAACCCAGGGCCTCGGTAGTGAATGCGTGGAGGCCTATAACCACTGGACCACCAGGGAGTTCCCCACACTGATTAATCCTAATGTGAGAGACACGACCAGGCATTATGTGCTTTCAGTACCACCTATGAAATATTCTTGCCCCAAAGTTAAAACCTTATTAAGATCAACCCTTTAGATCTAACTAATTTGTAGAAAATACAGAGGACAGATGAACATGTGAAAATAACAGTTAGAGGTGCAATCGACAAAATCCAGAAATTGAGATATTCACTAGAGCACAAAGACCTGGTTTCTTCAATGAAAATTTTTTTCAAGGAGAAAAGTATGAGGAAGGATAACTTATATCAAGAGAGAGTTAAGACTAGGGGGCCTTAAGCCCTGGTTTTCCTGGGATAGTCCTTGTTTATATCTATTGCACTGGGGTTATTATTATTAATGGCCCTTTTTACTCTGAGACTATCTCAGTTTGGATGATAAATTATATAGTCAATTAAGACATATCAACCAAATATAATGATGAATTCTGATTCAAACAAGTCTGAAAAACAGACAATTGGTGAAATTTGAACACTGACTAGACATTTGATATAAAGAAATCAATGTTAAATTTTTTAGAAGTGAGAGTCTTCTTAAGAAGCTCTTAACTCTTAGAGAAGTATGCTGAAGTAAATGGATGAAATGATATAGGATTTGCTTCAAAATAATCCTGGTGGAGAGCAGGAGTAAGTGGCCAATCTTGTTTGATCTATATACCATGTAGTAATAAATGTTGAGGCTGGGGAGTGAATATAAGGGGGTTATTATTATTATTTCTACTTTTGCGGTTTCTAAAACATTTATTATGGAAAATTTCAAGGTAAGGAGAAGTTAAATATTGCATAGAGCACCGACAACTTTGATTTTAATAATGAAGTCTCATTTGCATCACTTACAGGTTGTACAACAAGGTTGTGAGGCTTCAAGTTCAGAGATTACTGAAAAATTAATTGGACATAAAGCAGCTAATGAGAACCAGCATAACATTCTTCTTGGTCAGATAACTATTGATGAAGAAGAATTAATGACACAAAGTCAAGAACTTAATAAAACCGTAAAAATTGGTTTGACTAAGCTTAATTGCTTTCTGCAACAGGATCTGAAACTGGATATCCCAACAGGTACTTTAAAAGGGAAATGGAATTGTTAAATTTTTTGAAGTTGAATTCAACTGTATATAGTGCTAGATGTTCAGAAAAACTAGGTCCTGCCATTACCTGATAGGAATTTGCCATCTCACTCTGATCAACTCAAATATGGAAAAATTAGAACCCCAAAATAGCTTTGATCAAGCATTAAATGATGCACATGACATATACTTCCAGACGCTTGGGCATCATAATTCAGTAAAAGTTTACAAACATTCAGGGAACTGGTTTTGGTTAAGAGAGCACATTTTAAAAGCAAATAAAAAGAAAACCAACCATCTATCTAGCACTGTTTATAAAAGGACATTTTAATACCAAAAATAGTGGAGGAATGTAATTAAATAAATCTAGTTTAATGCAGAGCTTACCACATTGCACATTTTCTTATGTGTACCTCTCATTTTGTCATGACTGTTAGATTGGCATTTAGGAATTACCGTTTTGGGAGGTCAGAGATGGCAAGGATCAGTGTAGGCTATAATGATTCAGGGATGCCTTCATGAAAGAAGGTATAACAAACTGTTTCACACAGGATGAGTAATTGAGTTATTCATTAGATTGTGGTAGGGGTTGCACACCCTGTAAGTTTAGTAAAAATCACTGAGTGAATTTTGTGGTGTGTAAATTACACTTAAAAGCTTTATTTTTTTATTTTTTATTTTTAACAATTATAAAAGAGGATGGCACTACAGGATGTCAATTTATTTTTTCCCCAAGACTCTTGATATTTATTGTCCACTTTTCAATGAAATTAGGAATATAAACATTAAGTGAAAAGGCAAGTGCCTGTGTAAATTATGAGAGCATGAGTTATTATAAAGAAATGTAACTGGTTAATATTTAGCTACCACCAAATTTAGTGAAATGATTATCCCTGTCAAACTGATCATGCTGCCATTCCTCAGAACACTGAATACTTTTAGAGCCTACAATACATCTTCTATACATGCTCAGAGATGGAAAATTTCATGTTTTGGTGTAGGTGGAATCTTGAAAATGGTTGAGTCTATTTAAGATCAGTTGTCAAGTTAGGAAATATTTTAAGCAACATATGCCTGACAGCAAGACTGATTCTCATATGTGGCAATGGTTCTATTTTTGGAAGACAAAGATTTATTGGGAGGTATAAGATCTAGCATTAAAAAAAATACCTTACTCATATCCCACACTTCAATTTTTACCACTTATATTATGTCCACTAAAGGTACGACACCACAGAGGAAAAATTATTTATACCCATCAACACTGGTGAGAACCCAGCCACGTGAACAGCTCCTTGATCAGTTGAAAAGGAAACAGCCTGAGCTGTTAATAATGCTAAACTGTTCAGAAAACAACAAAGAAGAGACCAGTCAGGTAAAATTTATTTTAGGCATCATAACTTTAGAACTCTCCCATGAACTCTTTAAAAAAAAAAAAAAAAAAAATTTATTTATTTATTTATATATTTAGGCTGTGCCAGGTCTTAGCTGCTTCAGGCAGCTTCCTTAGTTGCGGCATGCATGTGGGATCTAGTTCCCTGACTAGGAGTCGAACCCGGCCCCCCTGCATTGGGAGCGTGGAGTCTTATCCACTGCACCACCAGGGAAGTCCCTCCCATAAACTCTTGGTGTCATCATCTTCACGAGAAGAATTTTATTCTTTGCTCTTCAGTCCTACCCTGTCTCATTAAGGATAGTTGACTGCTAAGCCTGTTTCTTTTAATTGGGCCATTTTTTATGATTAGACTTATAGATAATTATAATAGACAATGTTTATGTTATGCTTATTATGTGCCCGACACTGTTCTAAACACTTTACATATATATTTACTCAGTTAATTGTCTCAATAACTCTATAAGGTGAATGCTAGTACTATCCCCATTTTAACAGGTGAGGAAACTAAGAATTACCTTGTCCTAAGTCACAAGGATGGAGCTGGAATTAGAACCTAGCTCCACAATCTGTGCCCTTAACTATAGTAATTATAGAAAAGTTGGGAAATTGGAAAGTAACAAAGATAAAAAATAAACTGTAATCTCTTTATTCTGAGATTACCATATTTAACATTTTACTATAGGTACTTCTCTATATGAAAACATAATAGGAATTATTTTCATTTCTTTGTAGACTTCCTACTGATTTTGTTGAGGTTTAACTTTTATGTAGTGGACATTGTGTTATTTTCAAAGAAGAAAACTGCCTTTAATTGTGTGAAGGTTTTTAAGCCCTGGGACTTAATCACTTATCAACTTCTTATTTTAGGACTTGGATGAAGAAAAGGCGGTTCTGGTGCACACTGTTGAAGAACCTCTAAGTCAAGAGCCATCTGTAGACACTAGTTTGGATTGTTCATCAAGTGGTGGGGTTCCATTTTTCCAGGTACCTGATTATACCCTATCAGATAACCCTTCCACATCTGATGTAAGTCAGTCATTTGCTATTCAATATAAAGGCATTACTCTTGGTGGGTGGAATAGAAAAAATATTTTACTCATTCCTTTGGGATGGCTTGTTAACTTAGCTTTCTGATTTAAATTATTTACACCAGTATGATAATCGATTAGGGGTTTTTGGTAGGATAAATAAAGGCAAAATATGACTTAATCCCATCCTTAGCTGGTAATATTCTGCTGTTATATTTATCCCTTTTCTGCTTCCAACATACTCAGAATGATACTAAAAACAGTCGTTTCTCTCTTCCCTCCACCTTTGACATGGAAGTCCTGGAGCCTGTCTCTGTCTATGATCAGACTTCGAAGACTAAGAAGTTTAAAAGATTGAGAGACCAAATGCCTCTCTGTTAAATGACTGATTCTCCAACTTCAGGCTTTTCTCCTATTCACTATTCCCCCACGTAGCCTCCTGCCTTGATCTTGTGTGTTTAGATCCCATGCCCTCTCCTATCACCTTTTCATCACTGTTGGGAGTATGGCACTGTAAACTGTCTACATCTTTCCCTCTAATTTGAAGTCATGAGCCTAGACAGTCTGTGAGGTAAGGATTTCCTTACTTACGTAGGACATTGATGTCTACATTTTATAGTTGAAGTGCTGCTTCTGATATGTATATGCTTGTACCTGTCTTTAATAGACCTGCAGGTCTTTCCACCAAGATCTAAAGATTCTCCATCCCTGATTTAAGCTGTTAAAACTTCTAGCTCAGATTTTATTAAATTCCTCTCTGTCTGCATCAAGGCAGTTTTATCTCCAAAGTCTTCCTACCTTTTGCTTCATTCTTTACTATTAGAAAACTCTAGATATATTTCTTTCTATTTATCGACCCTCTCTTCTATCTTATAAGGTTAAGAAAAGGGGGAAAGTTAAGAGAAGAGAACCTTAGTGACTACTTAATCCCTGTTTGGAAATCCTTTCATTATTAAAGTTTATGATATTTTGAAGGCCAGGCTTAGTGGTTCATCTATGGCCAAGAAGTTCCTATAGTACCAGAAAAGACTTGGGATTGGATTTTAGACCTTTAGCTGAAGTCCAGAAATTATTTTTACTCTGATAGCAGTCTGATATGGGGAAATTTTCTGGGTTAAAAACTTTAAAGTTTGTTTATGATTTGTCTAAGAATTGATGAGTGGGTCTGCAATGAAAGTCGTCAGTTACTTAAAGCCTCTCTAAGGGCAAGTACAAGGATTCCAATGAAATATTTCCAAATGAGAAATATGAAATAAGTTTTTTAAAAGATAAGATACAACTTAAATAAAAAGTGCCTTGAGGTAGCCTGTATATCAGATTCTGTGCTTTAAATAGAATTGCCTTTTATTTGTTTATTTTTCACCCACACTGCACCTCTTGTAGGATCTTAGTTCCCTGACCAGGGATTGAACCCAGGCCCTCAACAGTGAAAGCACGGACTCCTAACCACTGGACCACCAGAGAATTCCCAGAATTGCCTTTTTTTTTTTTTTTTTTTGTGGTACGCGGGCCTCTCACTGTTGTGGCCTCCCCCGTTGCGGAGCACAGGCTCCGGCCGCGCAGGCTCAGCGGCCATGGCTCACGGGCCCAGCCGCTCCGCGGCATGTGGGATCCTCCCAGACCGGGGCACGAACCCGCGTCCCCTGCATCGGCAGGCGGACTCTCAACCACTGCGCCACCAGGGAAGCCCCAGAATTGCCATTTTTGTACAATAACAAATCTTTGTTTCCCTAGAGCAAGATTTCTAGCAGCCACACTATTGACATTTTGAGCTGGATAATTCTTTGTTGTGGTGACCTGTCCTATGTATTATGTTTAGCAGCTTCCCTGGCTTTTGTCCACTAGAAGCCAGTAGCAACCCCCTCGTTTTAACAACCAAAAATGTCTCCAGACAGTACCAAATGTCCCCTGGGATGCAAAATCCCCCTACTGAGAACCATTGCCCTACAGTAAAATCTGTAATTATTCCTTGGAAAATCATACAGAAAATTAATATTTCTTTCACCCCCCTCTTGGTGATAAAATGAAGAAGGCATTCATTTCTACTTGCCAAATTGTTGGCTCAAATTTGTGCTGAGTGTTTTCTAAAGTTTTCCACATCTAATTTCTTGCCTATAAACCAGAGAACTTTGAAAATAGAATATGATTAATATGTATCAGATGTTACTTTATATTGACTTAATTTTCCCCCTTAAATCCACAGCATAAAAAATCACATGGAAAAGATAAAGAAAACAGAGGCATTAATCCACTGGAGAGGTCTAAAGTAGAAGAAACTACAGAGCAATCTGTTATGAAGAGCAGATTACCTCTACGAGCCCAGAACAATTTTTAGTTAACTTGAGGACTGGTAATTTTACTTTCTAAGAAAAATGAAAAATAAAACCTGTAACCCCAGAACTTGAGCCTTGTGTATAGATTAAAAACGAGTAGAAAATATCAAGGCAGTACTGTAAATTTAGTTGAATTTATTATCTACCCATTTTTTCTGTCATTGCTGTAGTTTACTGTATATTAAGTTGGGTTTCATTTGGCATTTGCATTGAGTAAATATGTATTTCTAGCTTTTGATATAAAATAGCTCTTTCATAACAAATGAAAAATATTTTTCTAGTATATTACTAAATAGCAGATATATAGAAGCTGCAGTGTTCTTTTAGGCTTGAACTTATATAGGTAAATATCACCAGCGCATGGTTTCAGGAAGGACCATATCCTTTATTTTCTTGGTATGATTGAATTATGTTTATATTTGCTTACCTCCTTCCCTAGACTGTTTCATTCTGCCTTCTCAGCAAACTTTCTCCCTTTTTTTTGTCACCAAACCATTTGTAGAGCTACAAAATGGTTTCCATTATTATTATGAGATAGCCAGAATTTTACCTAGAAATCTTTTACACTTTTCTGTGGTTATCTCTAAAATTACTGTCAATAATAAACACAACCCTAGAAGTATCCCTTCCTTCAATATTTTAATTTGTTTCCCCCTAAATATGAAAGCATTTCATTCCTTTATGAGGCCTAACACATTAGTCCCCACAGAGTTCATAAAAAGCCATCTTCTCCAGAATATAGATTGCTATTATGAGAGAACTACCTGGAGTTCTGATTAATGGCTTTGTGCCCCTATTTTGAAGCCTGTATCTTGTGCAAAAGGTCAAAGTGTTTAAGCGCTTTATGAAGCTATTAATTATGACTATCATTTATATTCTTTTGTTTACCTGGTGAAACTTTTTGTTGTTCTTTGTATATAATAAAATATGTGTGTATATATTTTTCGCTATTGAAATCTTAACCCTTATTAGAAGGGCCCTGACAATTTTGATCTGGCAGCCAAATTTCTGGAAGTTGAGATGTTTCAGCATGAAGAACCAGAGCACTTAGAAGGAATATATGTGAAGAATAAATTTTGTGCACACATCAAGTTTAAGTGTATAAATTCAGATTTGATTCTGATAGCTAAGTAAAACCAAACCCTGTTGGAGAATTAGAAAATGTGCTACTTCAAGGAACTAAGTTTGCCTTGCAGAGTACTAATTATCTTAATAAAAATGATCATATAATTTCTCTGCAAAATCAGATGTCAACATAAGCTATGGATAATATCTAAAAAAAATAAGCTACCCTCAGTAAATCCATGATTAATAAATTTGGTTTCTACATTAACTTATTTGTCTCATTATTTCTTATTTGGCAATGGGTATGTTTACAGAGTTAAGCCAGTTGTATTAAAATTCCTAAAATAAACTTCTACAGAAGTACCAGCAAGGAAGAAGGGCCTTGGTAAACATCCCAGCTTTCAGTTGCACTCGAAGGGGCTATGATTTAGTGTAAGATTAATGAGAAACAGATTGGGCCTCACAGGGCCTGAAGTCCAGCTTTAAGTCATCTCATTCCCTAAGTTTTAAAGTTATCTAGGAATGCTAATGCAACTGGTTGAACTGCCTGACAGAAGCAAAAATAAATCTGGAGAATTTTAACATCCAGAGCCTTAAATTAGCTCTAAATTTTAATATACAATGTCAAGGACTCAAAAAATAACCCTCAGCAAAAACAGAGTAGGTAGCTTCAAGGACCCATTCCTCCTCAGAGGCAAAAACATTCAGAAACAATTTTGTCAGAACTGAACTTGGAAGCAAATGTTGAATCAAGAACAAAGTAACTTAAAAACTAGGAAAGCTTTTTGGTGTTTTACTTGCCCTTGTTCCATTCCCCTTCCCAGCTCTGGTGGTCTTGAAGACATGCAGAAGCCCATCGTTCTCAGAGTGAGACCCTGTTCCCTGGTCCTGAAGGAGCAGAGGAGATGTTAATCTCAGAAAGTTGTTTGTTGAAACCTGTCTAAGCCAACCTGAAGGACTGAAGCAAGGCACTTTCCTTTGTTTCATCTAACTCAGAACTCAGGGTGGAAAAATGGCAGGTATTTCTCAAAAATATTGTAAGTCAAATGAACAACCTGCTGCCACATTTGGCAAAGGATTACAGTTGAGGTAAATAAAGGAGTGCCTAAAGCCTGAGAAGAAAAAATGGGACAGAATTTTCTAGGGAAATTAGGCTACTCAAAAACAACAGTGTATACTAGGGAAATGAGAAAGCCATCAGTTAGGCCAAGTTGCATGCTTAGAAAAGACCTGAGAAGACCTAAGTGTTCACTGCTGGCTGAACTCTAGGCTCAGCACAAGCAGGAAGTGAAGGCTAAGCAGATTTTAAATGACCTAGCTAAGCACTTAAAGGAGTGCTCCAACACAGCCAACCTACAAAGATTGGGAGGATTTTATTTTTCCTTTTTTTTCTTTTAATTCTTGTTTTATGTATTTATTTTTTGGCTACTAGTATTCAAGGAAATCTGTCAACACACTAGCTGAACACAAGCAATAAAATAGTCTTTAGAGGCTACGTAAGTCAAAGAATTGAGACTTTACAAAAGAATAGTTTAGAAAAGTCACTAAATAAATTGCTACAGCCCACAGCAAGGAACAAAAACAAACCCCGAAGCATGAAGAATCTGATTTCCAAAGTTACCCTATTATAATATTCAAATGTCCAGTTTTCAACAAAAACTAGGAATTATGCAAAGAAAGTATGGCTCATTCACAGAAGAAATGAACATAAACCATCCCTGAGGGAGTACAAACTTTGGACTTTAAATCAACTGTCTCATATATGCTCAAAGAGCTAAAGGAATCCAGTAGGAAAATGTCTCAACAAATAGAGGATATCCGTGAAGAAACCATAAAAAGGAAGCATACAAATTTGGAGCTGAAAAGTAAGATAACTGAAATGAAAAAAAATCACTAGAGGCTTCCAATAGTAGTTATGATCAGGCAATAGAAAGCCAGTGAACTTGAAGCTAGGTCAATTGAAATTGTCCAATTGAAGAAGCAAAAAGGGAAAAGAATGAAGGAAAAAGTAGAACTTAAGAGACATGTGGAGCACAATGAAGCACACCAATATTCACAAAAAGAGAGGACCAGAAGAACAGGAGAGAAAGAAAGAGGCAGACAATACTTGAAGAAATAATGGCTGAAAACTTCTCAGATTTGTTAAAACACTCAAATCTACACATCCAAGATGCTCAATAAATCCAAACAGGATAAACTCAAAGAGATCACAAGACAAACTGTTAAAACTGAAGACAGAATCTTGAAAGCAGCAAGAGTGTAGTCTTCAGGAAAATGCAAATCAAAACCACAATGAGATATCACTTTACATCCACAAGGATAGCTATAGTAAAAACAGAAAATATCAAGTCCTGGTGAAGATGTTCAATGGGAACCCTCATATATTGCTTGTGGGAATGTAAAGTGGTTCAACCACTGTTTAAAAAGTTTGGTGGTTCATAAACAAGTTAAATGTAGAATTACCATTTCACCCAGCAACTCTACTCCTAGGTATCTACCCAAGAGAAAAGAAAAAATTTATCCACACAAATTTGTACACAAATGTTCATGTTAGCACTATGAGCTAAACGGTATAAACAATCCAAGTGTCCATCAGCATATGAATGGATAAATATGTGTTATATACATACAATGGATTATTACTCAGCCATAAAAAAGAATGAAGCACTGATACATGCTACCATGTGGATAAATCTTGAAAATACAATGCTATGTGAAAAAAGTCAGTTGTAAAAATTCATATATTGTATGTTTACATTTTTATGAAATATACAGAATAGGTAAATTCATAGAAACGGATTGGTGGTTGCCAAGGCTGTTTTGAGTTGAGGGAAAGGGCATGACTGCTTAATGAATATCGAGTTCTCTTTTGGGATGTTGGAAATGTGTTGGAACTAGATAGATGTGGTTGTTGTACAACGTTGTGAATATACAAAGTGCCACGGAATTATGTACTTTAAAATGATTTATTTTGGGGACTTCCCTGGTGGCACAGTGGTTAAGAATTCTCCTGCTAATGCCGGGGACATGTGTTCGATCCCTGCTCTGGGAAGATTCCACATGCTGTGGAGCAACTAAGCCTGCATGCCACAACTACTGAAGCCCAAGCGCCTAGAGCCCGTGCTCTGCAATAAGAGAAGCCACCGCAATAAGAAGCCCACGCACCGCAACGAAGAGTAGCTCCCACTCACTGTAACTAGAGAAAGCGTACGCAGCAATGAAGACCCAATGCAGCCATAAATTAATTAATTAATTAATTTTAAAAGGTAACCTAGTATACCAAGAGACAGACCAAAAACCCACAGGAAAGACAACAGAAACAAATTACAGAAATTACAGCTAATTGAGTTGCCAAACAAGATCTTTTATTTATTTATTTTTGGCCACACCATGCAGCTTGCAGGATCTTAGTTCCCTGACCAGGGATTGAACCCAGGCCACGGCAGTGAAAGCGCCGAGTCTTAACCACTGGACCGCCAGGGAATAACCAAAATTCTTTAAATGTTTAATTTTATGGAATTCCCAAACAAAATGTGGAATTCCCAAACAGGATCTTTTAAAATTAAAAAAAAAGAATCAGATGGAAATTCTAGAACTGAAAAATACAATAAATTATGAATACAGGGGATGGGTTTAGTTGCTGAATAGTTAAAAAGAGTTTCAAAAAGTGGATGATAGGTTAGAAGAAAATTGTTACACTGAAGCATAGCAAGACAAAAGGATGAGAAATATGAAAGAAACAGGATGTGGTGAAGAGATCTAACATCCATATAATTAGTGCCTCATAAGGAAAAAGAGAGAATGGGACTGAAGCCCTATAATTCCTGAGCAGGATAAATGCAAAATCACACCTAGGTACACCATAGGCAAACTGCTAAAAGGTTAAATGAAATAAGAAAGTAAAAACAATAGAGATAATTAAACTGCTGAAACAAAATAACTGATCGCCATCACAGAACTCTATAACTAATGAAAATTTTCAGGAATGATGGTTCATTAAAGGCATCTTATGTGTCTAAGAAATGACATTGATTTTTGTCATCACCAAACTGGCACTAAAGGAAACACTAAAGAGTGTTCTTTAAGCGAAAAGAAAATGATACCAAATGGCATCTCAGAGATGCAGGAAAGAATAAAGAACAATGGAAAATATAAATGCATCAGAAAGGTAAATAATCACTATAAAACAATAACAATGTTTTATAGGGTCTAAAATATATATGGAGTTAAAACCCTCAAGAATAGCACATAAAATGGAAGAAGGATGGGACTTCCCTGGTGGTCCAGTGGGTAAAACTCCATGCTCCCAATGCAGGGGGCTGGGGTTTGATCCCTGGTTGGGGAACTATATCCCGTATGCATGCCGCAACTAAGAGTTCACATGCCTCAACTAAGAAGCCTGCATGCCACAACTAAGAAATCTGTATGCCACAACGAGGATCCTGTGTGCTGCAACTAAGACCCAGAGCAGCCAAAATAAATACATAAATATTAAAAAAAAAAAAAGATGGAAGAAGGTTAAGAGGGGCTAAAGGATTCAAAGATTCTTTGATTATCTGGGAGGTAGTAAAGGTTCTAATTAATATTAGACTTTGATAAGTAGAGTCTAAGTAAAATATTAAACTTGAAAAGAATATATTTTATCACTGGATGGATTTTTCTGTAAATGTCAGACCAAGTTGATTGATAAGGTGGTCAGGTCTTCTGTAACCTTACTGATTTTTCTGTGTAGTTGTTCTATTAATTAAAATGTTGAAGTCTTGAGAATTCCTTGGCAGTCCTCTGGTTAAGACTCCATACTTCCATTGCCGAGGGCCCGCGTTTGATCCCTGGTTGGGGAACTAAGATCCCACAAGCCGTGCGGTGTGGCCAAAAAAAAAAAAAAAAAGGGCTTCCTTGGTGGCGCAGTGGTTGAGAGTCCGCCTGCCAATGCAGGGGACACGGGTTCGTGCCCCGGTCCG
>NC_041233.1:50831063-50838978 GCF_002837175.3 Physeter macrocephalus
AAAAAAAAAAAAAAAAAAAATTGAAGTCTCTAACTAAAACTGTGAATTTAAAAATTTCTCCTTTCAGTTCTTTCCATTTCTAGCACCTGTGTTGTGATGTACATACATCCTTAGAATTGTTATACTTCTTGATGAATCGACCCCTTTATCAGTATTGTCCCTTTTTATCCTTTGTGACATTCCTTATTCTAATGTTAACTGTTATATTAACATAGATACCCCAGCTTTCTCTTTTCTTTAAATTTCCTTTTTAAAAAATTAATTTTAAAATTGAAGTATAGTTGATTTACAACTCCAGCATTCTCTTTCTTAGTGTTTGCATGATACAGGCATACCTTGGAAAGCCTGTGGTATCAGTTCCAGACCACCACAACAAAGTGAATATAATAAAGCAAGTCACACAAATATTTTGGTTTCCCAGTGCATGTAAAAGTTATGTTTACACTATAGACTGTAGTCAGTTAAGTGTGTAATAGCATATGTCTAAAAAAATAGGGATTTCCCTGGTGGCACAGTGGTTAAGAATCCGCCTGCCAGTGCAGGGGACATGGGTTCGATCCCTGATCCAGGAAGATCCCACATGCTGTGGAGCAGCTAAGCCCGTGTGCCACAACTACTGAAGCCCACGTGCCCTAGAGCCTGCATCGTGCAACTACTGAGCCCGTGTGCTGCAACTACTGAAGCCCGCGCCCCTAGAGCTCATGCTTTGCAACAAGAGAAGCCACCGCAAATGAGAAGGTCCCACACTGCAGTGAAGAGCAGCCCCCGCTCGCCCCAACTAGAGATAGCCCGCATGCAGCAACGAAGACCCAATGCAGCCAAAAATAAATAAATAAATATAATAATAATAATAATGTACAACCTTAATTTTAAAATACTTTATTGCTAAAAAATGCTAATCATTATCTGGGCCTTCAGAGAGTCATAATCTTTTTGCTGGTGTAGGGTATCACCTCGATGTTGGTGGATGCTGACTGTTCAGGGTGGTCTTTGCTGAAGGCTGGGGTGGCTGTCACAATTTCTTAAAATAAGACAACAGTGAAGTTTGCCACATCTATTGACTCTTTCAGGAATGAGTTCTCTGTGTCATGCAATGCTTTTTGATAGCATTTTACCCACAGAAGTACTCCTTTCAAAATTGAAGTCAATTCTCTCAAACCTCTCAAACAGTAGGCTTAAAATATTTAGTAAATCATGTTGTAAAACAACACGCTGTCATCCAGCCTTTGTTGTTTCATTTGTAGAGCACAGGCAGAATAGATTTAGCATAATTCTTAAAAGCCCTAGGGATTTTGGAATAGTAATGAGCATTGGCTTCACATCTTCACCACCTGCATTAGCCCTAAACAAGAGAATCAGCCTGTCTTTTGAAGCTTTGAAACCAGGCATTGACTTCTCCTCTCTAGCTATGAAAGTCCTAACTGGCATCTTCTTCCAACAGAAGGCTGTTTCATCTACACTTAATCTGTTTAGTGTCGCCACCTTCATTCATTATCTTAGCTCCATCTTCTGGGTAACTTGCAGCAGCTTCTGCATCAGCACTTGCTGTTTCACCTTGCATGTTTATGTTGTAGAGACAGCTTCTTTTCTTAAACCTCATGAACCAAACTCTGCTAGCTTCAAGCTTTTCGTCTGCAGCTTCCTCACTTCTCTCAGCCTTCATAGAATTGAAAAGAATTAGGCCCTTGCTCTGAATTAAGTTTGGCTGAAGTGACTGTTGTGGCTGGTTTGATCTTCTATCCAGATCACTAAAACTTTCTCCATATCAGCAATAAGGCTGTTTCTCTTATCATTTGTGTGTTCACTGGAGTAGCACTTTCAACTTCCTTCACGAACTTTTACTTTGCACCCACAACTTGGCTGTTTGGCCATTTGGTGCAAGATGCCTAGCTTTTGGCCTCTCTCAGCTTTCGACATGCCTTCCTCACTAGGCTTAATCATTTCTAGCTTTTGATTTAAAGTGAGAGATGTGCAACTCTTTTATTCACTTGAACACTTAGAGGTCATTGTAGGATTATTAATCAGCCTAACAATTTCAATACTGTTGTGTCTCAGGAAACAGGGGAGCCCAAGGAGAGGGAGAGAGATGGGGGAATAGCTGGTAGGTGGAGCAGTCAGAACACACGCAACATTTATCAATTAATTTCGCCATCTTACATGGGCATGTTTTGTGGCACTCCAAAACAATTACAATAGCAACTTCAAGGATCACTGATCACAGATCACCATAACAAATATAACAATAATAATGAAAAAGCTTAAAATACTGAGAGAATTACCGAAATGTGACAGAGACATGAAGTGAGCAAATGCTGTTGGAAAAAGGATGCCAATAGATTTGCTCGATGTGGGGTTTACCACAAACTTTCAATTTGGAAAAAATGCAGTATCTGTGAAGTGTAATAAAGTGAGGTATGCCTATATATCTTTTCCCATTCTTTTTCTTTTAATTGTCTATCTTTTCTATTTGAAGTGAGCTTTTTATAGATAATAATTGCTCTTTATACAGTCTGACAATCTTTTAATTCATTTATTTGGACTACTTATATGTAATGTGATTATTGGGTTTAAATATATAATCTTGCTAGTTGTTTTCTATTTGTTCTCTTTGTTTCTTCTTTTTTTGTTTTTTTAGCAGTAAAAATTTTTTTTCTTATTTTTTAAGGTTTCTTTTCTTAAAAAATTGAAGTATAGTTGATTTACAATGTTGTGTTAGTTTCAAGTCTACAGCAAAGTGATTCAGTTATACATACATATATTTTTTTTCAGATTCATTTTCCTTACAGCTTATTACAAAATATTGAGTATAGTTCCCTGAGTTATACAGTAGGTCCTTGTTCGTTATCTATTTTATATATAGTAGTGTGTATATGTTAATCCCAAACTCCTAATTTATTCCTCCCCACTTTCCCCTTTGGTAACCATAAGTTTGTTTTCTATGTCTGTGGGTCTATTTCTGTTTTGTATATAAGTTCATTTTTATTTTTATTTTTTTTTAGATTCCACATATAAGCAATATCGTATGATATTTGTCTGGCTTACTTCACTTGGTATGATGATCTCTAGGTCCATCCATGTTGCTGCAAATGGCATTATATCATTCTTTTTTAGGGCTGAGTAATATTCCACTGTATAAATATACCACATCTTCTTTATTCATTCAGCTGTTGATAAACATTTAGGTTGCTTCCATGTTCTGGCTATTGTAAATAGTGCTGCAATGAACATTGGGGTGCATGTATCTTTTCAAATTATGGTTTTCTCTGGATATATGCCCAGGAGTGGGATTGCAGGATCATATGGTAGCTCTATATTTAGTCTTTAAAGGAACCTCCATACTGTTCTCCATAGTAACTCTACCAATTTACATTCCCACCAACAGTGTAGGAAGGTTCCTTTTTCTCCACATCCTCTCCAGCATTTATTATTTGTAGACTTTTTATGATGGCCATTCTGACCACTCTAAGGTGATCTCATTGTAGTTTTGATTTGCACTTCTTTTGTTCTTTGTTTCTTTTTTTCTCTTTTTCTTCCTCCTTTAGAATTAATTGAATGTTTTTATGAATCCATTTTATCTCCATTAAAAATTTTGTTTAGGGACTTCTCTGGTGGTCCAGCAGTTAAGACTCCATGCTCCCAATGCAGGGGGCCCAGGTTCAATCCCTGGTCAGGGAATTAGATCCCGCATGCTGCAACCAAAGATTCCACATGCCGCAGTTAAAGACCCAGTGCAGCCAAATAAAAAAAATGTTTTTTGTTTAGTTTTTGTCCAAAGGCTTACAATATATATATTGAATTCATCACAGTCTGCCTTCAAAAAAAATTATACTGAGTCATATATAGCTTCAGAACCTAACAACAGCACACTTCTAATTATTCTCTCTCATCTTCTCTGTGGTTTTCATTTTACTTTCATATTTGCAATAAAACCACAATACACCAGTACTATATTTCTTTTTGAAAGACAATGATCTTTTGGAGAGATTAAAAATAAGAGAAAGAATGTCTTTCTATTTATTTATATCTTAACCATTTCCAGAGATCTTCATTTATTTTTGTAGATCTATTTCTTTGTGTATGATACCAGATTCTCTGATATACTCCTCTTGCTTGTAGAGCTTCCTTTAATATTTCTTATAGTACAGGACTGTTGGTAATGAATTCTGTCATTTTTGTTTTCTAAAAAATTCTTTGTCTTTTTTTTTTTCGGTATGCGGGCCTCTCACTGTTGTGGCCTCTCCCATTGCGGAGCGCAGGCTCCGGAATCGCAGGCTCAGGGGCCATGGCTCACAGGCCCAGCCGCTCCACGGCATGTGGGATCTTCCCGGACTGGGGCACGAACCCGTGTCCCCTGCATCGGCAGGCGGATTCTCAACCACTGCGCCACCAGGGAAGCCCTTGTCTTCATTTTTGAAAGATATTTCATTGGGTGTAGAATACTGGGTTGACAGTTATTTTCTTTCAGTACTTTAAAAATGTCTCTCCATTGTCCTCTGGTTTGCACAGTGTCTAATAAGAAGCCTGGTGTGTAATTCTCATCTTTGTTCTTCTGCATTTAATGTCTTCTTTCTCTGGCTGCCTTCAAATTTTTCTCTTTAACTTTGGTTTTCGGTAGTTGGATTAGGGTAGGAGCTAGGTTTCCAGAGGGCTTTTTCAGTGTTCCTACTCCATCCTCAGCTTTCAGCCTTCCCTGTGTGCCTGAACTGGGGAAGGGTCTCTGAGCACACTTTTGCCCTTCCACCATGGGAAGGCTGCTGTTCCCTTCCCTCATTCTTGGGTCTTGCTGTCCTGGAGTTGGGGATTGGGGAGGGTTTTCTGCTGCCCAGGTCCAGCTTTAGTCCTAGAAGACCCTGTGTCCTGGGTCTCAGGGGATTTGGGCTTTCTCAGTGATCCTGTCCCTCCCTGGGGTAGCAAAACTCTGCCAGTAATTTTGGCAGGTTCTTTGCAGGAGAGAGTATCCTGCTCCTCCCCTAGAAGCAGAGGGTTTTTGTTTGTTTTTTTACCTTGATCTCAATCACAGTAGTTTTCACCTGTTCCCTGGGAGCCACAAGTTTTTCTACCCTTCTCCCTATGGCTTTGGTCTGTAAGGAAGAAGGGTCTGGTCAGAGCTTCATGCCTTTTTTTTGTAGTGGTGGCTGCTCTCTTTTCCAAGCATGCATCACAAATGGCGGCTTTCTCTGGTCTCCTGCCTGGGCTTCTGTTTTTCTTGAGCACCTGGTAAAGTCTGTGAAGAGCCTGTTAGTGTGTGCCAATTCCCATCATGTCTGCAGCTCCCAGGGGTTCTATACTTTCGTGCTAGCTCACATTAAACCTTTGTCAATTTGTTTAATATTTTAGCTGAATTCTTCTTACCTGCTTGCACGGTATCTGGTGTCTCCTCCTCCCAGGTTGGCTACTGTTCATCCCTGTCTCTCACTGGGAAGTCCTCTCTTTCCTCAGATTGCTTGGCTGTCCTAAGACAGCTTGCTGATTGGTTCAGAAAAGCTATGATTATGTGGTTTGTCTAGTTTTTTCTTGTTAGAATGGCAACAATGGTCTTTTCAGCTTTCTACATCCTAGGTGGGAGCAGAATCAGTGTACTTTCCTGTTAACAACTTCTAACTTGTTAGATAAATAGTGGGACTGATTTCAAGAGAGGTTTCCTTTTCAAATGTGTGCCTGTTTTGTTCCCATTTCACTCTTTTTAAACAAAATTGTTAAATGTTTACTTATTATTTCTTCCGGCCCCTTACCAGCCGAGTCTTTCTCAGTTTTTATGGTCACCACCCATGCCTTCAAAGATACTTCCCCAATGTGTACTTGAAAAGTCCTGAGCATATAAGAATTTGATCTGGGACTTCCCTGGTTAAGAATCTGCCTGCCAATGCAGGGGACATGGGTTTGATCCCTGGTCCAGGAAGTTCCCACATGCCACGGAGCAACTAAGCCTGTGAGCCACAACTACTTAACCTGTGCTCTAGAGCCCGTAAGCCACAACTACTGAGCCCGCGTACCACAACTACTGAAGCCTGCGTGCCTAGAGCCCGTGCTCTGCAACAAGAGAAGCCACCTCAATGAGAAGTCTGTGCACTGCAACGAAGAGTAGCCCCCGCTCACTGCAACTAGAGAAAGCCCACGTGCAGAAACGAAGACCCAATGCAGCCCAAAAAAAAGAATTTGATCTGCTATCCTGTTATGTTTAACCTAATCTCCGTACTGAAAAGCTTTTGTTTTGAAGGAAATTGAAAACCTTGCTACTGTACCTTGCATGGCAAATTATCTGCTGGAGCAAGTGGCTTTGGTTCAATAGAAGCATCAGTGGCAGATCTCACTTGGTACTTTTTCCCCCAAAGAGGAAGAGAAAGAAGAGAAACCAGTAAAAACCATTTCGTAGATATTTTATTAAAAATATTATTTTAAATGGCTGTTGTTACTTTCTCACTGAATTATAAATCACTTGGTTGGATAACTCAGAATTAGAAGAGCAAAAACAAAATCAGGCTACACTTTTAGAATCACTCTGATTTTTCTTTTTATCAATGGGAATAGACCATGAATTGATGAACCTAATAATACTTGCTTGAAGTTTCTATAAAGGTAAATAATGGGTTTATTTTCTATCCTTTGTATGAAAAAGTGTCTTTGACATTTAAAATATAATATTGGATGATTAAAATGTAATCAAAACAGTTTTTTTTTTTTCTTTTTGTGGTACGTGGGCCTCTCACTGCTGTGGCCTCTCCCGTTGCGGAGCACAGGCTCAGCAGCCATGGCTCACGGGCCCAGCCACTCAGCGGCATGTGGGATCCTCCCGGACCGGGGCACGAACCCGTGTCCCCTGCATCTGCAGGCAGACTCTCAACCACTGTGCCACCAGGGAAGCCCCAAAACAGTTTTAATTTATGGAGCTTGAAATAACCTAGGGCAAATTCGGAGAAGTTCCCGGGCAGCTGCAACACCAGAAGCAGATATTCTCACCCTGGCTACAGGCTCCAGCGTGGGATCCGGCTCCCGCTCCTGCTGCAGCTCCAGCTCCAGCTCCTGTTCAGCCCAAAGAGCCTCCACCAGCCTGTGCTTTAGGAAATTCAGCCCCTCCTTACGCTTCAGCCTGCAAGGCCCTGAACAAAGATGGCGGAGTAGAAGGATGTGCTCTCACTCGCTCTGGCGAGAACAACAGAACCACAACTAGCTGCTGGACAATCATGGACAGGAAGACACTGGAACTCACGAAAAAAGACACCCCACATCCAAAGACAAAGGAGAAGCCACAATGAGACAGTAGGAGGGGCGCAATCACAGTAAAATCAAATCCCATAAATACTGGGTGGGTGACTCACAGACTGGAGAACACTTATACCACAGAAGTCCACCCACTGGAGTGAAGGTTCTGAGCCCCACGTCAGGCTTCCCAACCTGGGGGTCCGGCAACAGGAGGAGGAATTCCTAGAGAATCACACTTTGAAGGCTAGTGGGATTTGATTGTAGGACTTCGACAGGACTGGGGGAAAAAGAGACCCCACACTTGGAGGGCACACACAAAGTAGTGTGTGCATCGGGACCCAGGGGAAGGAGCAGTGACCCCAGAGGAGACTGAATCAGACCTACCTGCTAGGGTTGGAGGGTCTCCTGCAGAGGCGGGGTGTGGCTGTGGCTCATCATGGGGACAAGGACACTGGCAGCAGAAGTTCTGAGAAGCACTCCTTGGCGTGAGCTCCCAAACTCATTTTATGAGGCCACCATCACCCTGATACCAAAACCAGACAAAGATACAGACTGAAAGTGAAGGGATGGAAAAAGATATTCCATGCAAATGGAAATCAAAAGAAAGCTAGAGTAGCAATACTCATATCAGATAAAATAGACTTTAAAATAAAGAATGTTACAGGAGACAAGGAAGGACACTACATAATGATCAAGGTATCAATCCAAGAAGAAG
>NC_041233.1:50839882-50842223 GCF_002837175.3 Physeter macrocephalus
AAGCTTTAAATGACACAATAGACCAGATAGATTTAACTGATATTTATAGGACATTCCATCCAAAAACAGCAGATTACACTTTCTTCTCAAGTGTGCACGGAACATTCTCCAGGATAGATCACATCTTGGGTCACAAATCAAGCCTCAGTAAATTTAAGAAAATTGAAATCATATCAAGCGTCCTTTCTGACCACAACGCTACGAGATTAGAAATGAATTACAGGGAAAAAAACGTAAAAAACACAAACACAGGGAGGCTAAACAGTACACTACTAAATGACTAAGAGATCACTGAAGAAATCAAAAAATACCTAGAGACAAATGACAATGAAAACACGACATTCCAAAACCTATGGGATGCAGCAAAAGCAGTTCTAAGATGGAAGTTTATAGGTATACAAGGCTACCTCAAGAAACAAGAAAAATCTCAAATAAACAATCTAACCTTACACATAAAGGCCCTAGAAAAAGAACAACAAACAAAACCCAAAGTTAGCAGAAGGAAAGAAATCATAACGATCAAAGCAGAAATAAATGCAATAGAAACAAAGAAAACAATAGCAAAGATCAATAAAGCTAAAAGCTGGTTCTTTGAGAAGATAAACAAAATTGATAAACCACTAGCCAGACTCATCAAGAAAAAGAGGGAGAGGACTCAAATCAATAAAATTAGAAATGAAAAGGAGAAGTTACAACAGACACCGCAGAAATACAAAGCATCTTAAGAGACCACTACAAGCAACTCTGTGCCAATAAAATAGACTACCTAGAAGAATTGGACAAATTCTTAGAAAGGTATAACCTTCCAAGACTGAATCAGGAAGAAATAGAAAATATGAACAGACAAACCACAAGTAATGAAATTGAAACTGTGATTAAAAATCTTCCAACAAACAAAAGTCCAGGACCAGATGGCATCACAGGTGAATTCTATGAAACATTTAGAAAAGCGCTAACACCCATACTTCTCAAACTCTTCCAAAAAATTGCAGGGGAAGGAACATTCCCAAACTTATTCTATGAGGCCACCATCACCCTAATACCAAAACCAGACAAAGATACTACAAAAAAAGAAAATTACAGACCAATATCACTGAGGAATATAGATGCAAAAATCCTCAACAAAATACAAGCAAACAGAATCCAACAACACATTAAAAGGATCATACACCATGATCAAGTGGGATTTATCCCAGGGATGCAAGGATTCTTCATTCTTCAAGGGATGCAAACCAATCAATGTGATACACCATATTAACAAATTGAAGAATAAAAACCGTATGGTCATCTCAATAGATGCAGAAAAAGCTTTTGACAAAATTCAACACCCGTTTATGATAAAAACTCTCCAGAAAGTGGGCATAGAGGGAACCTACCTCAACATAATAAAGGAACACCCGTTTATGATAAAAACTCTCCAGAAAGTGGGCATAGAGGGAACCTACCTCAACATAATAAAGGCCATATATGACAAACCCACCGCAAACATCATTCTCAATGGTGAAAAACCGAAGGCATTTCCTCTAAGATCAGGAACAAGGCAAGGATGTCCACTCTCACCACAATTATTCAACATAGTTTTGGAAGTCCTAGCCACGGCAATCAGAGAAGAAAAAGAAATAAAAGGAATACAAATTGGAAAAGAAGAAGTAAAACTGTAACTGTTTGCAGATGACATGGTTCTGTACATAAAGAATCCTAAAGATGCCACCAGAAAACTACTAGAGCTAATCAATGAATCTGGTAAAGTTGCAGGATACAAAATTAATGCACAGAAATCTCTGGCATTCCTATACACTAATGATGAAAAATCTGAAAAAGAAATTACGGAAACACTCCCATTTACCACTGCAACAAAAAGAATAAAATACCTAGGAATAAACCTACCTAGGGAGACAAAAGACCTGTATGCAGAAAACTATAAGACACTGATGAAAGAAATTAAACATGACACAAACGAGATGGAGAGATATACCATGTTCTTGGACTGGAAGAATCAATATTGTGAAAATGACTATACTACCCAAAGCAATTTACAGATGCAATGCAACCCCGATCAAATTACCAATGGCATTTTTTACAGAACTGGAACAAAAAATCTTAAAATTTGTATGGAGACACAAAAGACTCCAAATAGCAAAAGCAGTCTTGAGGGAAAAAGAAGGAGCTGGAGGAATCAGATTCCCTGACTTCAGACTATACTACAAAGCTACAGGAATCAAGACAATATGGTACTGGCACAAAAACAGAAATATAGATCAATGGAACGGGATAGAAAGCCCAGAGATAAACCCACGCACCTGTGGTCAACTAATCTATGACAAAGGAGGCAAGGATATAC
>NC_041233.1:50842720-50847067 GCF_002837175.3 Physeter macrocephalus
GCAGCTGGGCCCGTGAGCCATGGCCGCTGAGCCTGCGTGTCCGGAGCCTGTGCTCCGCAACGGGAGAGGCCACAACAGAGGGAGGCCCACATACCACAAAAAACAAACAAACAAACAAAAAACAAAAAACTACAATGGGGTATCACCTCACACCAGTTAGAATGGGCATCATCAGAAAATCTACAAACAACAAATGCTGGAGAGGGTGTGGAGAAAAGGGAACCCTCTTGCACTGTTGGTGGGAATGTAAATTGATACAGCCACTATGGAGAACAGTATGGATGTTCCTTAAAAAACTAAAAACAGAATTATCATATGATCCAGCAATTCCAATACTGGGCGTATACCCAGAGAAAACCATAATTCAAAAAGACACATGCACTCCAATGTTCATTGCAGCACTATTTACAATAGCCAGGTCATGGAAGCAACCTAAATGCCCATCGACAGACAAATGGATAAAGAAGTTGTGGTACATATATACAAGGGAATATTACTCAGCCATGGAACCTAGAAAAATGGTATAGATGAACTGGTTTTCAGGGCAGAAACTGAGACACAGATGTAGAGAACAAACGTATGGACACCAAGGGGGGAAAGCGGCTGGAGGATGGGGATGGTGGTGTGCTGAATTGGGCGATTGGGATTGACATGTATACACTGATGTGTATAAAATTGATGACTAATAAAACCTGCTGTATAAAAAAAGAAATAAAATTTAAAAATTTAAAAAAAGAAATAACCTAGTGCAATTATTATAATTTTAAAAATAAAAGGTGGTAGAAATCTAATTTATTTTGAGTATGGTGCTGATTAATAATTTTGTATACACTGTATCTATATATGTATGTACTTATGTACCTGATCATAATAGACAATATATGCTTGCTTATACATTTAGATTAATAAAGAGACTTCCCTGGCAGTTCACGGGCTAAGACCCCACGCTTCCACTGCAGAGGGCACGGGTTCGATCCCTGGTCGTGGAACTAAGATCCTGCATGCTATACGGCATGGCCAAAAAACCCAAAAAAACCTTTGCTCTCCTTTTTTTTTCTTTCATGGAGACTTCCTGTTTTTCACTTTAATGTCCCAGAATACTCAGGAATGGGTGCATACGCAGGGAATAAAGTGATAGGTATGGCCTTCTTGTTTAAAAATAGTACTTGAACCTCTTACAATTGCTTAACCAATAGCACGGCTTTATGGCACCACAGAAAGATCTTGTTAAAGAATCATGTCCAAGATTAAATCCTTGCTTTGCTATTTATTCGCTCTGTGCCTTTGGACAAGTTGTTTAACTTCTCTGGGCCTGTTTCCTCATTTATAACATGGAGTTGTTACCTATCTGCTGGATTACAAAAAGGGAGCAAAAGTTTCTTGGGTTTCCAGCCTTAGAGGGTTAATAAGGTGGAAAGTAATGAGCCTACAGTCATTTTGTGGCTAGTTTTCCATCAACTCGAAGGCTGGAACTCCATGTGTAACATCCTCCTGCTCTACTTCCACAATCATCGCTCCTGATGATCACAAAAGAGAAAGGCCTCACAAACTGTGGCTCAGTGCCATGAGCCACCCAGTTTAGGAGCTGCTGTCACCACAGCAACTGCCCCTGTGACTGCTGCTCTTGTCCATATTCCTTGTCCTCATTCCCTCTGAGACTTCTTAAATATTCTGCTCCATCCAGATGTTCACCTTCTCATTCAGAAAAACAGAATGGCTCGTTCTCCCTGGAAACCCAGCAAGCCCCTTTTGTACTCAGGGTTGTTGGGCTTTCAGCCTATATAATCCTGCTCTTTCTCTCAGAAGTGCTGGGGTGACACTCAGTGACCCACATTTGATGATGCCATCTTGATGCCAGGGACAGTGCTGGGTGCTGGTGGAGGACAGCAGTGACTAAGACACAGCTCCTGCTCTTCAGGAACCATTAGGCCTCTCCAGTCTTGGGGACTATACACTATTAAGTTCAGTCCCCCAAATCAACCTGGGCAGTCATCTTCTCTTTTCCTCTTTTCCACTACTCCCACTTCACCTATTCAACCTCCCTTCTCTCTGCTTCTCTCTTCCCCATCTCAAACACGGCTCTTCTCTTTTTAGCTTCAGTGGCTGAGTGCCTGGAGGGACTAATAACCAAGATCATGCACTCAGAAGGAGAAACAAATCAGAACCATCTTCCCTAAACTAGCAAAGATTTAGGAAATGTACAGCCTCGTTCCTTTTATCAATTTTGTTTTCCTTCAACATAAGCCATGCAAATAGTATTTTGTGTAATTTATGAGGTTAAAAAATCAAACAACCAAAAATTGTTTGTCTTTCAACTTAGGAGAAGGAAAGACGGGCTAAACTAATTTTTTTTTATAGCTTATTGCTTGCCGCCAGGCAAAGCAACATTGTGATGACTACTGCCTGTGTTTTCCAGAGCTCTGATCCCATTCATGAGATGGACAAGATATTTCTTTTGATCACAGTAGCATCTTGTAAGTTAGTAAAACCCTAAAACACTAATTAATTAGATTTTGTCAAATTTTAAATAAAATACAATACAGTGAAATAGAATTAAATGTTATAATAAAATCAATTCATGCTCTCAAGCTATAGCTCATTTGAAGTTTTACTTCTATGTACATTTAATTACTGAAAATAAGTTGCAAAAAATTTACCTAAACTCCTACTAGATAAACTAGAGGTGAGAACCACATTCTCTTCTTACAAAGTTTGGTATCTTGCACAATAGTAGTGCCAAATTTTTAAAGAGAGTCTTCTTTAATTCAGAATATAATTAAAATCTCATGTAGCTTTATTGGTTTTAGTATCCAGCAGAGAAAAAATATTGAAACTCCAAGAGAATCTGAATTAAATGGCTACAACAGTTTTGTTTTATTAGTTCTGACTGGGTGAAAAAAAATTTTAAGGACAACTTTGGGAAAATCTAGTTCATTTAGAGCCCCAGATGACTTTTAAGACAATAAAACGAACTATAAAACCTACACAAGTGATATTAAAAATTATGTAGTTCAATGAATGTGACATTCATTCAGTATGGAAGTCATACTGTGACATTCACAAATGTGGTTGTAATTTTTTTTAACTATAGCGAAATGAACATGGATCTGACGATTGGATTTAGAAGACGTGGTGTTATATAGCTTAACAGAATTAAGTGCTTCAATTTGCTGGTTAGGATTATGTAGCTGAGTTGGAATGTTATACCAATGCCTTATAAGATCCCCATCACCTCACAGGGTCTGTGCCTAAATCAAAGAAAGGAATGATGCTTCCTTTTCCTATATTGATTATTTCCCTAGTATTTTAATATATACTTTTGGAATGTTTGTAGACTTAGATCTTTTTGGCTGGTGGTCGAGTCATGCACAGAATAAACTATAAACTCATACTATTTATGAAGATGGAGAATGAAGGCTGGCCAGTGATTTAATGTAAGGGCATTAAATGAGTTGGAGTAATCATCTCAATTACTTGCTAGGTAGAAGGGGCAGGAAAAAGGAGATAAAGATGAGGGAGAAACATTTTGTGAGAAAATAATAATCACAGTTACCTGCTTAATTTAAAACAGACATAACTTCTGAAGTCCTTTAACATAACAACTGTCCTTTCTTTGTCCCCAAATCCCGTCTCTGTCCTTGATACACAGAAGAATACACTTTACTTTCAGTCTCCCAGCACCTTCCTGAATTCTCCATCAGGCCATGTGAGGAGAATTATGGCTGGTGGAGGGGGCACGACATCAGACCAGACCCCAGAGAGACCGATGATTCACAAATGGCCCTCCACAGATGGTTTCCAGGAGGAATGCACTACCTGAACTTGTATGCAGACTTAACAAATAATTCAAATAATTTTTAGCTTAAAAAAAAAACCAAAACAGTGTTTTTATTTTTTAACATAGATTCATACTTATTTTTAAAGTTTTTATATTAAAAAATTTCAAACCTACAGAGAAGCTGAAACTAGTACAATGAACATCTGTATACTCCACTTAAATTCACAAATAAATTTTCTAATCTTGTTTATCTCCCTCTTTGTGTATATACATATACACATATGTATATATTTTGTGTATGTGTATCAATTTGAAAGTAAGTTGCAGATTTCATGACCTTTCACACCCAAACACCTTAGTTTGTACCTCCCAGAATAAGGACATTTCACCCACAATACCAATATCACACCTAAAATATCACACGTAAAACCTTTTTTTTTTTTTGCGGTACGCGGGCCTCTCACTGTTGTGGCCCCTCCCGTTGCGGAGCACAGACTCCGGACACGCAGGCTCAGCGGCCATGGCTCACGGGCCCAGCCGCTCCGCGGCATGTGGGATCGTCCCGGACC
>NC_041233.1:50847158-50889883 GCF_002837175.3 Physeter macrocephalus
CATGTGGGATCGTCCCGGACCGGGGCACGAACCCGTGTCCCCTGCATCGGCAGGCGGATTCTCAACCACTGCGCCACCAGGGAAGCCCAACAATGAACATTAATATAATAATGTCATCTAACATACAATCCCTATTCAATTTTTCCCTATTATTCCCCCTAAATGTCTTTTAGAGCTTAAAAGAAATCCAGAATCCAATCAATTGGGGTGATACTATGAGACCTTGTGAAAATCCTCATCCTCAACAATGTTTCACTTGATGGTTTTGGATGATTCTTGAATGAATTAATACATTTTCTGATTTTAATCAATGTTTCTACATTTGTTAGCTAGCATCTTCCAGCTTTACCATCTACCATCCCTTTCTCTGAGTATCACTATGAACAGTAATACTATGAACTCTTATAATCCATAGTTTTGATGCTTAAATTACCCCAAATTTGGCCAATGGAAAACGCTTCAAGCAGGTTCCTGTTTTCTGTCTGTGGTTTCTGGCACAAGATACCTGGAGCTCACCTTGTACGTGTCCTGCCCCAGACCTAGAATCAGCCACGGCTTCAAGGACCTACTTACACGATGAATAGGTCACACATCCACACAGTTCAATTCTCCAAAGAGTCACAAAGTGTACAGTACATTCTCCCTCCATCTCCACCTCTCCCTTCACAGACAGCCAATGTTATTAGGTTTTTGTGTATCCTTCCAGAGATAGTTTGTATAATAAAGGCACAAATATTCTTACCTTCTCCCATCGTTTTAAATGAAACGTCGTCAGATTTTGAAAGACGCCTATGACCCCAACCCAAAAAGATCAGAAACCTTTAGGTTAAGCCCTAATTGTTTCAGATGAGAAAAGCTCAGGGAGGGTGACTTGAAAAGTTGTATTGAGGACACTCACATGTTATTCCCTGGACTTGAAATTTTAGTTCCTCTCTAGGCTCCTAGACACCTACTCATTTTTCAAACATCACATCCTTGCGGAACACTTTCTCTTCCTTAACACATCTCCCTCACCCAACTAGGTGGTGTCCGCTTGTTATAAGGTTTCAGGTTATCACGTACTTCTCCTTCCTAGCACATATATACGTCACTGTATTAAAATTTGTTTCCTGCCACTGCGAGGACAGGAACTACATCTGTTCTGTTCACTGCTGGCACACAGTAGTTGCTCAACAAAAAAAGTGCGGACTGAAACTTGAACTCAGGCCATCCGGCTTCCAGCCCACTCTTCCTACTGCCTTCCCACTGCAGTCGGAGAAATAATCCCAAGATGTAAATAAAAACTCTAAACAGAAAAAGCCGGGAAGTGTTTTCATTTCCACGATTAATGGAGGACCTTGGCAGAAACCGCTCACCGCGAGGTGTGACGGCCGCAGGAGGGCGTCAATCAAGAAAATGCCCCCTTGCCCCGTAGGCGAGTGGAGCCGCACAGAGCTGAGGCCACACCGGGTAGCGCGTCACAGCTTCAATAGCAAACACGTGCAAAAAGGGAAAGCGGGGCTGCGCGCAGCTGCGATCCCCCAGGACCCGGGGTTAGGGGACAGGGAGCAGCCCCCACTGGGTCAGAGAAGACTGCACAGCTTCTGCCTGGCGCCGTAGGATCCAGGCCTTCCCTTGATTCCTGCCCGAAGCGACTTCTGCCAGCGTCCCCGGGGAAGTGGCTGAGTCCCGGAGCCCACAGATGAAACGGGCCAGAGAGCAAGAGTCCGCAGCACCTGAAGTCTAACCGTCCTTACCACGCTGGGACGCAGGCAAGGGCCGTGGATCTCCCTCCTTGGAGTTGCCCCAGGAACCCAGGGCACTCTCTCCCGCTACGAGCACTCCCGAGACGCCCGGGACAACAGCCAATGCTACCGTTACTCCAGGGAGCGCGCTGACCACGGAGGGTGCTCTCCGGCCTGCGAAGGCGCGGCCCGACCAGGGGCCTCTACGTCTGCGGGGCCCGAGTCCAGTCGCCCCTTGCCTGGGCCGGCTACCGCCTCCCCGGTCCCGGGCCTGGACCAGTGCCCCGAGTTTCGGCGGAGGTGCCTCGCCGCCGGGGCTAGGGCCGCTTGAGGCCGCCTTCCAGGCAGCTGCTTGCCTCGCGCCTCGCCTGACGGACGCGGCCCTGGGCTTCCTTCGAGGGCGTCCCGGGGCAGGGTGCCTGGAGCCCCGAGCGTCGGCGGCGAGGGTACAGTCGGGCGCAGGGTCCTAAGAGCCTGGGAGCAAGCGCGCCCCGGGGGCGGGGACCTCGGCCGGCGGGGGCGGGCCAAGGGTGGGGGCGGGAGACGGCTCCGGGGGCTCTGCGCCATTGGCCGCAGGGCCCAGCGGCAGGAAGGGGCCAGAGAGCGCGGCCCCACCCCGCGGTCGGCAGAGCCTATAGCCGGGAGCGCGGAGCGCGGATAAATGTAGCGCCGCGGCGCGGGCGGCAGCTCTCCGAGGGCCCGGAGCGCGGCGGAGCCATGCAGTACCCGCACCCCGGACCGGCGGCAGCGGGCGCCTTGGGGGTGCCGCTGTACGCGCCCACGCCGCTGCTGCAGCCAGCGCACCCGACGCCGTTCTACATCGAGGACATCCTGGGTCGCGGGCCCGCCGCGCCCACCCCCACGCCCACGCTGCCGTCCCCCAACTCCTCCTTCACCAGCCTCGTGTCCTCCTACCGGACCCCGGTGTACGAGCCCACGCCGATCCACCCCGCCTTCTCGCACCACTCCGCCGCCGCGCTGGCCGCCGCCTACGGACCTGGCGGCTTCGGGGGCCCTCTGTACCCCTTCCCGCGCTCGGTGAACGACTACACGCACGCCCTGCTCCGCCACGACCCCCTGGGTAAGGCGGCCGGGGTCATGGCGGGGCCGAGCCCGGGCGGCGGCGAGAAAGGCGCCACCCGGCAGGTGGCAGCGCCCAGGAGGCGGCGGGGGCGGAGGGGAGGCAACAGAAAGTTGTGGCAAAAGCGATTGAAAAGCGGCTGTCGGGCGCGCGCGCGGGGCACGGCAGGCGCGGGCCCCGGCGGCGGGCAGCCCAGTCTGCCCGCACCATGACTCAGATTGGTTTTCCTGCACCTTGCAGGCGTCGGGGCGCGCGGGCCCGGGCCGGACCTCGGGCGCTGCCGCTGGGGCCGGCGGCTGGAGGAGTCCTGGGGGCGCGTGTCGCCCGGGTGGGGCTCCCTTAGCTGGAGGGACTGGGAAGGGAGAGCCAAAGCGCCCCGGGCCGCCCCTGCGGGACAGGGATAGCTGCTGGGCCGGGGTGGTTACGGGGCTGGACCTGGTTCAACAAGCTTGTGCAGTGAAAGAGCCTGACCCTTTCCGTTCATACAGGAAATCTTGAGTTCTCGATAGGAGTAAATCTGGTTTCAGAAGCTGTTAAGTGTTTTCCTGGCTGCATGAAGCAGACCCTTCCCCCGGAGTAGTGCACGCTGCTGATTATTTTATCGACATCCTCAATACAGACAAATTCAGGAAACACTCGACTTCTGATAGCCGGGATCCGTTTTTCTGATATTGTTCATTTCCTCTGTGTGGGATGTGACTTTATGGCAGCTAAAATAACCAGTTGCTTCCCTTTTTTTTTTTTTTTGAGGCTGTTTTGCCCCAGTCTGAATCCTGACGTAAGCAAAATCTCGAAAAAACAACATTGCCAACTTTCAAAGCATTTAGCGCAGGCCTGCAGACCCACGGACAGACGGACGGACTGACCCACACGTCTTTGGAATAGGAAGGGCAGCGCGGACACGTTGGCCGTATAGAGTTTGCGGGACTTGTCCCCTCAGTGCGTGGCCTAAGAAATAAGCCACCCGTGATCTGCGCTGCGGGTGGCCCTTGGTGCCCCCGGGTAAATAAAACGGGTCTCCTTGCCTTGGGCCACCAGGGTTTTAAATCTACTCTGTTATTGGCAGCTTCTGCAGGCACCCTGGAGACAACTAACATATTAATTAATTGACATTTTAATGTCATCAATATTATGGTGTGGCCCCTCCCTCAGTTCTCCACCTTCCTTTCTCATCGCTAGAGAGATTTGGGGGGGATTATATTTTAGTTTTTTTTTTTAAGTTATTATATTGTGGTTTTGATTCCATTCTTGAGGATTGGATGGCGCAGGCCCGGTGCGGCTCTGTTTGCCTTCTGGGCACCGAGGGGGACCCTCAGCCAGGCCGGGCCTGGGGGCAAACGTTTTCACAGAGCGCGCCCTGGGTTTCCTTGGGTTACTGCTGGGACTGCGCAGGAGGAAGCAAAGGGTTTTTCGAGATAGACCAACAGGAAACACATTGACGGAAATGTTGCCATAGCCCACGGGGTGGCTCTAACTGGCCGCCCCCACCGGCCGGGTGTGAAATCAGAGGAGGCCCGGCGCCCTCCAGCCAGGATGGGAAGCTCCACGCGCCCAGAAGCTTGCTCTCGGGCCGGAGGGCTTCCGTTGTAGCCAGGCCGCCGGACCCTGGCAGCAACATCTTGGCTAGTGTGACAGACCCACTCTTCCCCAACCTAACGGGTATTTGGAAAGTGCGGTTCACCAAGGGAGAGGACCTCTCTGCAGGTCCTCTAGACCAAAAAAGTTGTGTATAAATTTTGAGAGCGACTGATTAAAGAGGGTCATGGTATTTTAAGCTCAACCTAGAGTCGGTGTTCTTTAGGGGATCAAAATGATTGTATGTAGCCATGGGTGTGATGGTGGTGTGTGTCTGTGAGCATACACGTGTGATCTTTGTGCACATGCCGTGTAGGTGTGTTGGGTCCACGTCTCAGGGGGTATACGTGAATGTGTCTGCTTGAGTGTCCCGTAGCCTCCCCTCCCATTCTTTGTCATCCCCAGTGCAGGCAGGTCCGGGGTGGGCCACGCCGCTTCAGGGCCCTCACTAACCGTCGCTTTTGCCCGCAGGCAAACCCCTGCTCTGGAGCCCTTTCCTGCAGAGGCCTCTGCATAAAAGGAAAGGCGGCCAGGTGAGGTTCTCCAACGACCAGACCATCGAGCTGGAGAAGAAGTTTGAGACCCAGAAATACCTCTCCCCGCCCGAGAGGAAGCGTCTGGCCAAGATGCTGCAGCTTAGCGAGAGGCAGGTGAGCTCGCTCGCGGGGCGCAGGCAGGCTCCTGGGGCGGGGGTCGCGGGGCAGAAGGGAGACAGTGGAGCGACCGGGAGCTGTGGCGCGCTTGGAGCGCTGGTTGGCTCAGCAGCTACTGAACGGCTTCTCCCCTACTCCCCAGGTCCCTCGGGATTCTGGGCTCCTGGCAAGTTTTCTTTCTGTCTTTCCTGTAGGTCAAAACCTGGTTTCAGAATCGACGCGCTAAATGGAGAAGACTAAAACAGGTATTGACATGGTTCTGTTTCTATGGAAATAAATATTTTTATCATGTTATCTCAATGCGAGGCCTGTTACAGGTTGTATGCAAAAGTCATTTGAGGGACTATTTAACCTCTTCACCTTGATTAAAAAGGCAAATAGTCCTGCTGAAATTCAGGATGAGTTGTTCAGGCGGCAGTAATACTAAAAGCACCTAATGCGGTTCCTATATCAATTATGCTTGGGTTTTCACACACTGGCTAGTAAAACTCCCAGCTAATTGTTTTATAAACCCCATATGTTGTTTATCTAATTAACGCAGGAAAGATAAAGTAATTGACAGTAAATGACTTAAGCAGTTATCTTTGGGAGAAAATTGTTTCTTTTATTTACACAGCCACAATAAAACTAGGCAGAGCTCAAGGGTAAATATAAGGAAATAAACACTTTTAAGTCTTGTTTGCACTGTTTTTTAGAAGAATTAAATATCAAAGTGTTAAAAAATTATTTCCCCTCTAATTCTAGCTCTTAAAATGAATATAAAAACAGTAAGAGAATATCCAAGCCTGTTTGAAAGGCAGCTTAAACTTTCTAACAGTCTTTCTTCCAATGACCTTGTTACGAAATATGTGATAAAAAGTAAAGGCTAATTCAGTTTTTAAAGAAGCTCTGTTGACTTAAAGCTAAAGATTTGTTTTTGATGTCCTAATCTGGATGTCTTCTCCAAAGTTATCTGACAAATGCTGAATTTTTCATTTGCCAGTCTATATACGGTTTATAATAAATATTTTTGAAACAGTAATGAGTGGGGAAATTGAAAGCGTGCTTTTTAAAATTTAGAGATAAATTTCAGATTCCCTCTCAATATCTGACCTTGTGACTTGTTACATAGTTGTAAGCTTGGTAAATCTATTATTCTATAGTCTTGCTTTAGAAAAAAAAACCTTAGCAGTATATCATAATATTTCCTCATAGTGTCTATGTGCATTTTAGACAAAAACAGGATTAAAAATTTACTAACTTATTTGGTTCTTGGTCAAAGGTAGTTTACCAGGGACTTTTAAAACAGTGGTTCCTATGTAATATGGGAATATTTTCCAGAAATTTCCTCCAGATTTTAAGTACATTATATTTGTCTCCCTTTCCAGTTAGCAACATTCTTCCAGTTCTGCATTTTTTTCTTTGCCATGATTGTGTAACTTGCTACACACATTTATGTGTGTATATGTTTGTGAACTTACTCCGGAAAATGCTTAAAAAAAGGATTCAATCTAATAATTTTGAAACTTTATCCTTAATTCACTATTTAGCATTCATATTTTTTAAATGTTGGAAGACTTTGTTAATTGGCAAGGTTTAAAAATTTGAAGAATAAAGGTAGTGTGTATCTGTAGTGATCTAATTTCTTTTTCTCCCTAAACTTTTAAGAACCTTGAGACCATGGGTCTGGGCTGGAGTTAAGCCTTCATTTGACATAACACATTTACATTTATATTTGTGATTGGTTGTTCTTATCTGGCAAGAGTATAATCTTTCTCTGAATATGACAGGAACTTTATTTCTTCCAAAGTGAGAAAGAAGCACAAGTATGTATTTTCTGAATAAGAATATTATACCTGAAAGCAGTTGATAAACTAAAAATTAAAAAGATGGTAGAAGATGAAAAGACATTTGATTTATGTCTCTCACTTCTTCATATCTCATGAGCCCACCAATCTCCATTTTCATCCTCTTCATTCAGGAGAACCCTCAAAACAATAAAAAAGAAGAACTGGAAAGTTTGGACAATTCCTGCGACCAGAGGCAAGACAGTGAACAGAATAAAGGTGCTTTGGATAGCTCTCAATGTTCGCCCTCCCCTGTCTCCCAGGAAGACCTTGAATCAGAGATTTCAGAGGATTCTGATCAGGAAGTGGACATCGAGGGTGATAAAGGCTATTTTAATGCTGGATGATGACCACTGACATTGGCATGTTCAGAAAACTGGGCTTTGGAATAACATTTGCTACAGAAAATCTCCATAGATGAACCGGAAAACTATATGAGAAAGGGAATCAATTTTGGGTATTCTGGAAACCTAAAATGTGTGGTGCACTGGCTAAATAACAAACACATTGAAACCTTAATTTTGACTTAAATAGTTTATGAACTGATTTTTAGATTGTATGATAAAGGGACTCTTCACTGATTAAATTCACCCCCTTTTTAAAAAGTAACTTGTTTTTTCTATTTATAAAAAGTAATTTTGAACTTTTTTGTTAAATTTTAAGTTATAACTTTAAAGATTTTAATAGGAATTTCTTGAATGATTTTTCTATAACCTGTTCCTACATCCCACTTAATGGAAAAGTAAAGGGACATCCCAAATCCAGAGGTATGCCTTGGAAAGGGGGCCCACAATTCAGGCAGACTTGTAATATTTTAAAGGAAACATTCCTTACTTTTTTGTTACATTCTTACACTGCTGCCTTAAATCCAAAACCATCTCAGAGCTCTTGTCGAGGGGATGTATGTGTTCTTTTTGTCAGAGAGATATATAATCAATATAAGTTGATAATCTTAAGTGCTTGTTTTGCACTGTCACTTAGAACCTGTTTGACCAAGGTGTTAAGGGGATAGTACAGTCCAGTTCAAGCAGAGAAACTGACTCATCAGTGACTAAAATTAATCACAGATGAACTAGAAGTAGCAGATTAATTAAGTGTAAGTAGATTGTAGATATTGTGTTTTATATTAAACAGTGTTTATAATGTGTGTGTATATATAATTGTTCACTGTAAAAAAGACATGGCCAAAATGGTTTGTTTGTTTTTTTTAAATGAGTAACTTGTATATAAAATAAATCCGTCAGTGGGATGACTGACCTCTTTGGACCTTTCATTCTTCGATTAAAACAAACCCACACCTTTTCTTCCAGCGCCTGGGGTGACTGGCGCGGTGCTGGGCGCTGGGGCCGGGGCTGGGGCGTGGGGTCCCGCGCAGGAGCGTCTGGCGGTGCGTCTCGCCGGCGCTCCTGCGGCTCGTGGCTCCTGGCGTCCTGGGGGCGCGGTTCTGGGGCTGGCACCTGAAAGGTAGATGTGAGCCTTTCCCCGGGAGTTTGCTGGGGGTTGTCTGGGGGCGGGGAGTGGTGTGTGTGTGTGTCTGGAGCAGCGGAGGAGGCTCCCGCCAGCAGACCCCGAACCCCGGGCGCACCAGGCGGCGGGAAGGGAAGAGCAGCTGCGCCGCGGCGGAGCGCGGGGGCCGCCGAACGCCATCGATTCACCTTGGCTGGCCGGGCAGCCCGGGCCGCCGTCCTTGACCCGCGTGAGTCAACACTGCGTCATCCTTTGGCTGCCGAGCCCGGGTTGGGGGTCCGCTGAGGGGGAGGGGGAGTACTTTGTGCCAGGACAGCGGTTCTCCCTCTTCAGCGAGCTTCAGAATCACCGGCAGAGCTTGTTGGAACTCATTGCCCACCCCATCCCCAGAGTTTCTGATTTGGGTAGGTCTGGGGTGGGCCAGGGAATTTACACTTCTAACAAGTGCCCAGGTGTTGCCCAAGCTGCTGGTCTGGGGCTCTAAGGTGCTCCTTGTGTGGAAAAAGCAGGTGGGACCCGCGTTCACCCCTCACTGCCTCACCTGCTCCCCTCCTCCCGACAATTCCTGCCAGTGTGGGAACAGGAGGCCGGCATCGTTGAGGAGGACGAGGGAAGGTGTGAGCAGGGTTCATGGTTGAGGGGAGGGAGCAGGGTTGAGGAAGAGGTATTGTGAGCTGGGGAGGAATGCAGTGCTGAGCTGGGGTGGGGGTGTGGAGCTGAGAGGAAGGGTGGGCTGAGGTTTCTGCCCGGCCGGGTATTGCCAGCCCAGCTGCTTGCCTACTTGGGCCGTCAGGTTCCTGACATTCCAGGAAAATGATGAGCGAGATCTGTGAGGCGGGAGTCCAGAAATCTCTTCCTCAGATTGGGATAGACATATACACGCTACTATATATAAAATAGGTAACTAATAAGGACCTCCTGTGTAGTACAGGGAACTCTACTCAATACTCTGTAATGGCCTATATGGGAAAGAATCTAAAAAAGAATGGATATATGTATATGTATAACTGATTCACTTTGCTGTACATCGTAAATCACCTACACTCCAATAAAAATGAAAAAAAAAGAAAAAGAAAAAGAAAGAAATCCCTTCCTCTAGGCTGGGCCTCCATGGAGGCCTCTAGTTATTGTGGAGTTGGGTGCCTCTGGACTGAGGTCCTGTGAAGGAATGCCTCTGCCCCTGGCCTGGCTTGACCAGGGCTGTGGCTTCCCAGACATGAGCACTCAGATGAAGAGAGTGAAAAAGTTGTTGCACTTAGGGGGTTGTCACACCCTGCCTCCTTAGATTCCAAGAAGGCCCCTGGAATTACCTGTGAATTTTATTTCTTTATTATTTATTTATTTAAATAATTTTTTCCATCAAACTTGCTATATTGCTACTTACAGATAATTTTTTTTTTAATGAACAGGGGACTCCTTTTTAAGAACATTTATTTATTTATTATTTATTTTATTTATTTATTTTGGCTGCACTGGGTCTTAGTTGCAGCACACGGGATCTTCCTTGCGGCATGCAGGATCTTTTTTTTAGCTGCGGCAAGAGGGCTTCTTAGTTGCAGCAAGCATGTGGGATCTAGTTTCCCAACCAGGGATCGAAACCAGGCCACCTGCATTGGGAGTGCAGAGTCTTACCCACTGGACCACCAGGGAAGTCCTTACCTGTGAATTTTAATTTCTGAGAAAATTTGTACTGGGTCCTGAAGCAGAGAGGTGTGCATTGGCCTGGAAGTTTAAAGATTTGGGTTGGAGTTTTAGTTCTTTGCCTCAGTTCTTTCACCTATTGAATGAAGATGGTCTAGTTGATCTACATGACCCTTACCAGCACCCCAATTCCCAACTCAGTTTTCCTCAGTGTCGGAGCCCAAAGTAGACATCCAGTGGGAGGGTCTCCTTTCCCCTCAACTGTAGGCTCCAGGCTCCCTGTCCCTGCCTGACAGGTTTCATCAAGGTTTCAAAGGTCATAGTCAGTCTCATTTGAAAAGAGGACTGTCTGTATCAGAGTTTGGGGAGAACAGGAGGCTTATGGGCCTAATATTGAATTAAAGCAATCCTGAAATCAGTGTGTGTGTGTGTGTGTGTGTGTGTGTGTGTGTGTGTGTGTGTGTGTGTGTGTGTGTGTGTGTGTGTGTGTGTTTCGCTCCTGGAGATAACCTCTGGTTAATGTTTATTCTTGAGAATAACTGTATCATGACTATCAAGCAGAGGAATACAGGTTTATGTATTGATTGGCACTAGAAAAATTGAGAAGTGAAATCTTGTTTTAAAGTAGACAATCCCTGAAACCAGGCCGTTTTCCAGTTTAAAGCTATTCCCAATTCTCTTCAAGTTGATCATGTTCTGAATCTAAACATGTCCTTAAGAATCCACAGCATGTTACCTGGAGGAAGTACAGTATTTTCAGGACACAGATTGGCATTAACTGTTTTCTAAAGTGCCCCATTGCAGATTGCCAATGAATATTTACAAATTCTTCCTACAATCCAGGCATTTTTCATTTGTTTGTCTTTTGGCTATTTCATGTTGAAGCAGCATGTATGACCTTTACAGCACAACTCCTGTCTTGTTTTTAACTCTTTTTATCAGGAGATTCAACTTGAAAACGGTTATCATTTAGCAGAAAGACAAACAGAAAAGCACATTTTTGTAAGCAAAACGTTAATGATTGGAAGAATTGCCCTAATTTCACCATGACAGTGTGTGATTAATCCCCTGGGTCATGTACTTATACTTTAAGTTATTCAGTTCGTCAGTCTTTGATATTCAGAACCCTTTCTAACTTAATAGGATATTGATTTTGTTGGATGATGTACTTTGACTCTTTAAACAACATCACTTTTAGGAATGACTAGGCTGCTGTGTAGTATTTTATTTAGAGAACTGTTGCATAAGGTTTCTTTTTCTTACTTTTTATGGTTTTCTCAGGGTGAAGGCTGATAAGACATCTTGTGGGAAAAGAGGAAACCATCTCTGATAGTGAAAGTACCTATTCTCTTTCAACATTTCTGACAACCTTTTTTCTGTGTGTGGTTTCATTGTTGTGAATATTCATTTTAGTTAACGGGGGCAGGGCAAGGATTTAAGAAAATGTATCTAGACTTGGGGGAAATGCATTTAGCTGGTGACAGAGCACACCAAAAATCCCCATTCCAGTTATACTGCCTTGTGGAAGACAACGGGAACTCAAAATCTCACCCTTTTGATTCTTCTTTAAAATCGAATGATTTTAAAATCGAATGCTCCTCTAAATCTGTGATTGGAGGTGATATTTATGTGAATACTGACAGCATGGGACAAATGTGGAAAACTAAACAATCACTCACGATGCTTCTAATTAGGAGTTTGGTATCTCGTAGTAAAAATAATCAGATGTTGTACTAATATTTACTTTTCATCCCTTTGGGTTTCATGAAATTCCAGCTGGAATCTCTATCTAATCTGATTTTATCCCTTGATACTTTTTTTTTTTTGGTATGGTTGTTGAATCCGAATGAGAAGCACTTTGGAGATTCCTCCCACCCACGAGTATACCTGAGGTCCAAGGTCTACAGAACATTAGCTACCCCTTCAGATATGGCTGTGGGGAACCCTACTCAGGAATCTTACCGTTGTGGATAAGAGCAGGGCTGGAAGTAAGGCAGACGAGTCCCCTCCACCTCCCTTGCTGGTTGGGGGCCTTGGGCTCAATTCTCAGCCTCAATTCCTCGAGAGGTGGGCGGCTCACCTGAGAGGAGTCATCAATACCTGGCACACAGTGGGCGCCAAGTGTCAGCCAGAAAAGCTAGAAAGCCCCCACTGAGTCCCTTCTTTTGAAGCAGCTCTTTGATTCGCAGTTGCAGGCGGGAAACCTCTTCAGTCGGATGTACACAAATCTCTCCAGACAATAGAGAGGGCCGCGGGGAGGAGACCTTGGGGCTGGAAAAGGCATTTCCTGTCTGCGGAGGATCTTGACTTTGGAGCATCCGGCGGTAGCCGCGAGATTTTCGAGGCGGCCGAAAACTTTCTCGTGTGGCTGTTTAAAAAAGTCACTGCCAATTTCAGTCACTGCGATTTTCTCGATGAAAGCTAAGGAGATAACTTCTCACTTAAAAAAATTTTTTAAGCTTTAGAATTTTTTTTTTCTAATTTGGAAGGGGAGTTTGGTATTATTCAAAATCTTAAAAGTTCAAAAATCTCATCACCCATCTCATCACTCCATAACACTACGACAAGAAAGGGTTAACGGTAACCTCATCCCTGCCCGACCCCCAATTCATAGATACTGGCAGGAAGAGAAATACCTATTCAGTTTGTCTCCATTAAACTTGTTTATATTTTTCTTTTGTAGTTTATGTCTTTTATCCCTCCTCACCTCTCCACTTTTTAAAAATGTATTCCCTTTTTACGACCTTCCCCCCTTTCCTGCATCTGAAGATTCCTCTTCCTCATTCAGTTTATTTCCCCATTAAGAATAGAAAATGACTAGTTTCACTTCTTTAGACGTCACAATTAGGGCTAAGATTTTCTTCAAATATATAGAAAATTTCAGCTTTCAGGTGAAAATTCTAAGTTTGAGGGCGATGTTGCTGGAGTCCTAATACACTGCCCCCATCCCTCCAAGGACAGTTCTTTTAGTTTAGCTTTTTATTTATTTATTTATTTTCCTTTTGAGCCAGGATAAGCAATCATAGTGATAATAATAATCAAAAAGTAATAATACTTGTATCCTCAGGGGTCAAGCATTTGTGCACTGGGGGGTAGTGGAGCTTCCCAAGAGATGGTGCAAGGGGTAGGCTCAGGATGCCCTGGCAGAGCCTTCCAGAGGTCCTAACGCAGAGGAAAGTAAATGGAGTGCTGTTCTAGGGAGAGAGATAATCAAGTTCACAGACCTGGAAGGGAAGGAGGGCAGGGAATAAGTATGACTAGAATCTTTAGAGGTGCTTGGGTTCCAGCATTTTGGAAAAAGGGATTATGGACTGCATCCTCCCCTTCCAGTCACACAGATCTCTTTGCTTTTACTTTTGCACTTTCCTCCATCTGGAACTCTCCTTCCCCAGACAGTCTCCTGGCTGGCTCCCTTGCCTCCCTCAGGCTTGGCCTTCCCTAGCCATCCTGTTTAAAACCACACCTCCCTCTTTCCTATTCCCCTCCCACGATTTAATGTTCTCTAATTACAATTGGATATCATATTTCAACTTATTTATTTATTACTTGTCTCTCAATGAAATGTTATTGCCGCAGCATAGGAATTTTTTTTTTTTTTTTTTTTTTTTTTTTTTGCGGTACGCAGGCCTCTCACTGCTGGGGCCCCTCCCGTTGCGGAGCACAGGCTCCGGACGCGCAGGCTCAGCGGCCATGGCTCACGGGCCCCGCAGCCGCTCCGCGGCATGTGGGATCTTCCCGGACCGGGGCACGAACCCTTGTGCCCTGCATCGGCAGGCGGACTCTCAACCACTGCGCCACTAGGGAAGCCCCGCAGCATAGGAATTTTTATCTGTTTTGTCTATAGCTATGTATCTCCAGCCTGACACACAATAGGTGCTCCATAGTATGTGTTCAATGAATGAACGAATGAATATATATTGAGCACTTACTATGCATTAAATATTATATGAGTCCTTCACATAGTTTATATCATTTAATTCTCACAAAAATCTTCTGAGGTGGCTACTGTTATTACCCTGTTTTCCTGATAAGGAAACTGTCACCGAGAAGTTAAGCCCAAGACCTCAATTACTGTACCAGTCAATGTTGTAATGTGAAGTTCTTCATTTAATCTTTTGTACCCTTGAGAAGGTATCAAGCCAAGTCTAATTCTAGATGTAAGAAGAGAGTTGAGGGTTTTTGTTCATTTTATGTAATCTTTTTGTTTTAATTCAAGTCCAGCATTAAATCTGGAAGGGATTACCACACAGTGTAGGGGTTGTGCAGCTTCTATGTGTATAGCACATTATTCTGTTACACAAGAAACTAATAAGCTGACTGGAGCACCATTTCCAGTTTTCTGGGGAAATGAGCATTATAAAATACACTTTAGGAATTCCCTGGCAGTCCAGTGGTTAGGACCACATCCACTGCAGGGTGCCCCAGTTTGATCCCTGGTAGGGGAACTAAGATCCCGCAAGCTGTGAGGTGCGGCCAAAAAATAATAATAATAAAACCACTTTATATCTGTTAAAGTGTTTAAAAAAATATCTATCCCTGGCTTATGTTATTTGGTGTTCCCATTATATAAACTGTCTAGTATCATTACATTTCTTCTTCATCTGATCCACTGATGCATGTTCCACAAGGGCCTCTGAACATAGAGCAGCTCAGTGGCTTACTATGGGGTCCCCAGCATCTAGCACTGGGTTTGGCATGCAGTAAGGTTTTTTGTTTTTTGGGTTTTTTGATGTGGACCATTTTTAAAGTCTTTATTGAATTTGTTACAATATTGCTTCTGTTGTTTATGTTTTTTGGTTTTTTGGCCAGGAGACATGTGAGAGCTTAGCTCCCTGACCAGGGATTGAACCCGCACCCCCTGCATTGGAAGGCGAAGTCTTAAACACTGCACCGCCAGGGAAGTCCCATGCAGTAAGCTTTTAATAAATATTGTACTGCAGAATGAAAATGAAAACCACGTGCCCTCCCCAACGAAAAGGAGAAACATTTCCCCTCCTCCCCAAGCCTTGCACTCTCATTATATTTCCTATTCCTTGACCATCAGAAGTATAGCTTCTCTGGATGGCTCCCACAGCACAGGAGAAAGCATAGTAAGGGCTGCAAGTACAGGAGAGTCTCTGCTAGGCTTGGTCATGGGTGGGAGGAGGACAGGTTTAGGTCTGTTTCGTGCTTTAAACAAGCTCTAAAAGATGTTCTCCCCCCTCTTTTTACGGACATTAATTATTTTTGACATCTTTATTAGAGTATAATTGCTTTACAATGGTGTGTCAGCTTCTGCTCTATAACAAAGTGAATCAGCCATACATACACACATGTCCCCACATCTCCTCCCCCCTGTATCTCCCTCCCTCCCACCACCCCCCATCCCACCCCTCTAGGTGGTCACAAAGCACCTAGCTGATCTCCCTGTGCTATGTGGCTGCTTCCCACTAGCTATCTATTTTAGGTTTGGTAGTGTATATATGTCCGTGCCACTCTCTCACTTTGATGGACATGAATTTTAAGAGGAAGTGCTTCTGTGGGTTTATATTGGCCATCTTTCCCTTAGATTTGGCAATTTCATTCAATTTCCAATTCACACTTCTCAATTTCAATCAAGAGTTTCTTTTAAAATATACCTGGTTTACTGAAAAATGACACCATTTGGGGTAGCCTGTTATTACTACTATTTTTATCAGCATGATCCATTTAGCAAATGGAAGCAGGAAATCCAAATGTTTTTAAATGGTTTCTTAAAGTACATGAATTGCAAAGAAACAAATGTAGAAGGAACATAAAATGTGTTTGCTTCACACCCTTGTTCAATGTTTTAGCTTTCCTCAGCAGCTTATGGAGTCTGTATTACTACAGACTTTCCATTAATTTTAAATTAGGCAGACTAATTCAATAAATGTTTAAAAAATGGCCCCTGAGCACAGGTTCAGATGTCCAGAGGAAGTGGTTTCTTAGACACCTGCCTCCCATGTATTGAGTTGATGGTATGTAGGTGGAAGGGAGTGAGATAGTTATGATGATGTATGGTGCTGTTGATTAGTTAATTGAAGGTAAAATTTTTAGCTTTACCAAGCAATTACCTGATCTCATTAAGGTCTTTAAAATCACCCAAATATGATTTTGCCTGAAGCAGCTGCCCCTTGTTTAGATGTTATTTCAGGCATTAAGAAAAACACAATACTAATGGTAACCAGGGAATTTAAGCCTGCAATTTCTCGAATATATTGTTCTGAATCTTAGCCATTATTGAGTACTATCTGAACATGGGACGCTAAAATATATTTACATTTGTATGGTGTTTTATTTTTCAAAAACTTTTAAAAGCATATGTTTATAAAATATATATTTTTAAACAAATGAATTTTTTTTTTTTTTTTTGCGGTCCGCCGGCCTCTCACTGCTGTGGCCTCTCCCGTTGCGGAGCACAGGCTCCGGACGCGCAGGCTCAGCGGCCATGGCCATGCACCACGGGCCCAGCCGCTCCGCGGCATGTGGGATCTTCCCGGACTGGGGCACGAACCCGTGTCCCCTGCATCGGCAGGCGGACTCTCAACCACTGCGCCACCAGGGAAGCCCCTGAAATTTTTAATGTTGAGTTTATTTTAATTTTTAAGGAAATGTCTTAGTGAAGTATAATTTACATACAAAAAAATTTCACAAATCATAGGTGTATGTATGGCTCACAAAATGTAGACACCAGGTAACTGGAATCCTTATGATGACATAAAACTACTAGATCCCTAGAAGCTCCTTTTATACCAACTCTGGGTCATTGTGCCCACTTCTGCCCCAAAGGAAGCCACTCTCCTGAGTCCAAACAGTGTAGACTCATTTGTTGATTTTTGAACTTTATATAAATAGAATCATACAGTCCTCTTTTGTCTCTGGCTTCTTTAGTTCACTTTTTTATTTGTAAAATTCACCCACATTATTGTGTGATGTTGTTTGTTCATTCCAAATGCTGTGTAGTAGTTCATTGTATGAATTTTCATGCTACTTTAAATAATCCATCTGAAATTAAAAACTGTGCCACAAAGTTTACAAATATTTAAAAACAATAACACTTCACATATTATAACTAGACACTTATTTTTCAAATGACATGATCCATTTGTAATTCTAAGACTCCTAGGTGCTTGGAAGGAAAGAAAGCAGGAAGACCACAGGCATTATCAAGAAGCAAATGACAGGGCTTCCCTGGTGGCGCAGTGGTTAAGAATCCACCCGCCAATGCAGGGGACACGGGTTCGAGCCCTTTGTCGGGAAGATCCCACATGCCATGGAGAAACTAAGCCTGTGTGCCACAACTACTAAGCCTGTGCTCTAGAGCCCATGAGCCACAACTACTGAGCCTGTGTGCCACAACTACTGAAGCCTGCACGCCTAGAGCCCGTGCTCTGCATCAAGAGAAGCCACCGCAATGAGAAGCCTGAGCACAGCAATGAAGAGTAGCCACCGCTCGCTGCAACTAGAGAAAGCCCACTCACGGTGACAAAGACCCAATGCAGCCAAAAATAAATAAAATAAATAAATTTATTTTTAAAAAAAAAGAAACAAATGACAGCAACCCTTTGCATACCAGGAGGGTTGGGAATATTAGTAACTAAGCTACTGCCTATTTTTTTCCACTTAGGGAAGTTAAATTTAAAAAAATGTTTTTCTAAAAACAACTTTCCAAGGTTAATTTATGTTACACATGGTTGTTCATGGTAAGAAAGCTAAGTAATAACAAGTCAAATGAGCAAAGAAGAATCTCAAATTTATTTTACTTCTAGACATAGGGTCTCCCAGTAGTTATAGTATTTTTATGCAGTAATTTTAGGAATTTTGTTTGCATCCTACTCTACTTTTATGTTCCTTTTACTTTGCAGTTAATGATTGTGAAGGTGCCATGAAAAGGTGGCCTGGCTTTGACTCCTGGATTTGCTGTTACGTAGTGATGTGACTTTGGACATATCCCTTACCCTCTCTGAGTCTGTTTCTTCATAATAAAATGAGGGTCTTGGACTGGGTCTTTTTTATTTTAGAAAAATTTAAAATTTTATTATTTTTGTTGTTGGTCATGCTGCACAGCTTGTGGGATCTCAGTTCCCCGACCAGGGATTGAACCGGGGCCATAGCAGTGAAAGCCCAGAATCCCAACCACTAGGCCGTGAGAGAACTCCCTGGGTCATTTTTTTTTTTTTTTTTTTTTTTGTGGTATGCGGGCCTCCCTTTGCTGTGGCCTCTCCCGTTGCGGAGCACAGGCTCCGGACGCGCAGGCTCAGCGGCCAGCGGCCAGGGCTCACGGGCCCAGCCGCTCCGCGGCATGTGGGATCTTCCCAGACCGGGTCGCGAACCCGGTTCCCCTGCATCGGCAGGCGGACGCGCAACCACTGCGCCACCAGGGAAGCCCTCCCTGGGTCATTTTTAATGTTGCATTTAACACTAAGATGCTACGTTTTTCTATTCTGTATCTTTCTAAAGAACATGTTAATCTGTATTTCACTGGTTATACATTTGAGGTGTTGAGGGGGTGGAGGAATCTCTCATTTTACTGGCTCTCTGGTGTTAAGTTCCTGTGCCGGGCTGCTGCTTTTACTTGCACTCAGTAAGGTTGAATCAAGGCTCAGTCTCTTTCAAGGCCTATGACAGCTCACCATAGGGAAGTGTTCTAAGGGAAAATCTTCCTAGTAATTCCCAGACTGGCCATAAAATAATAGAGTATTTAAGTATGCTAATGTTGACTACAATTCTTCCATCAAATTATTAAATTAATTCAGCCATTCATTCAGCAAGCATTTATTGAGCACCTACTATGTGCCAGTGGCTATGAGAAGCACTGGGGATATTAACCTGAATAAGACAAAGTAGTGTGACTTTGAAGACCAGGGAAAACATCCTTTGAATTTCCGATAAAGACAAATATATTTCTATTCCAAGCATAATAATGATTTGCTTGCTATATAACAATTCCATACTATTTCAGTTCTTGAGTTTGCCATTACAAAAGCTCTTAACCAGGGCTTCCCTGGTGGCACAGTGGTTGAGAGTCCGCCTGCCGATGCAGGGGACACGGGTTTGTGCCCCGGTCCGGGAAGATCCCACATGCCGCAGAGCGGCTGGGCCCGTGAGCCATGGCCACTGAGCCTGCACGTCCGGAGCCTGTGCTCTGCAACGGGAGAGGCCACAACAGTGAGAGGCCGGCGTACCAACAAAAAAAAAAAAAAAAAAAGCTCTTAACCAAACAATCCATAGCAAAACATTTAATGACACATGGGCAGTCCAGAGTTCTAAATAACCAACTGAGGCAGTCCTGTTTATAGAATTGCCCCACCAATGTCCTCTTCTCTCCTCATTTTCATCCTGGGCCTCATGTGCCCACTTCTTCCCCCAACATAGTGTGATCAAACGACAATCAAAGCATCCCTAACAAATGACATCATCTGGCATCCCACACCCAGAACTGTAGTCTCTTTGTCACCATTTCCTTTCCATCTTCCCTGGCTTCATCCAGGTGACTCCAGCTCGGGCAGGTCCAGGGTTGGCCAGCTCTCTTCCTCCTCCTTCCCCTCTGATCCTGCCCTTCCTTCCTTTTCTCACCCTTCTCTTTTGCTTTACTTGGAACCAAAAAAATCCTTCAAGTAAAGTTGAAGAGAGTTGATGTACAATTATGTTGTTTGAAGCCTTTTGCTATTACATGCAATGCTACAATAAATATCTTGCATATGTGTCATTTCTGCTGTAGAATACCTAGGACAAATTCCTAGAATTGGATTTGCTGGGTCAAGTGATATGTGCGTTTTTAATCTGGATAGATACTGCCAATTCACTCCCTATGTTTTACCATAATTGAGATTATACTGAATGTGCAATTTTATTTCCTGTGTTTAAAATATTTTATGTAAATATGAATATTTTCTTTTATAGATGTCATTTTAATGATTGCATAATACAGTATATGTTTATGTAGCAATGCCATATTTCTTAATTCCTAATTGTTGGGTTGTGTAACATTGTTTGTTGCTATAACATTTTCTAAATTGAGCTCAATTTACCTCCATTTCAGTTTAATTCATTCTAGAGCACATTCTTAGAGTGAGTCAGAGGGATGAATATTTGGTAAATATTGTGAAATTATTTCCTGGGAAAGTTCTATTAATTTACATCAGTGGAGAACAAGGCTCATTTCACCACACCTTCACCAGTGGGGAGTGCTATTTTTCTAATCTTTCTTAATCATATGGGAGGAGAATGGTATATTAATTTTATGTTTATTATTATTAAAATGAATTGTTTTATATGCTCTTTATTTCTTTGTCTTCTTTAGCATATTGTCTTTTGTGGCTTAGTCCTTTCCTTATGGATTTACTTGAACTCTTTATGTTGGAGAATGTGACTTTTTGTCTCATTTATTATAGAAATATTTCTCAGTTTCTAAAATACATGCTTGTAATTTTGACATGAAAAATTCTGTGTAGTCAAATGTAGCAGTATATTCTTTATGATTTCTTTTCTTTCACTTAAGCTTAGAAAGTCTTTCCTCATTCAGAGAGCCAATAAGCATCCATGTACATTAAAAAAATTCCCCCTAAGGCTCTCCCTTCCATTCTCCCCCCAGCCCCTTCCCTTTATCTCTACATTTAATTCTTAATCTATCTGGAATTTATTTTGCCCTGCAGTATGAGGTGAGGAACCAAATGAAAAATTTCCCTCAAATATCTAACCAATATTCAATAGTCATTCATTCAATAATCCTTGCTTTTTGGCCCTTTTCCTATATTAAATATCTAAAAACATGTTGGTTTCTGGACTGATTACAATGTTCTTACAATTTGGTTTCTGTACTTCCTATATTTGTGGCTGGGCTTAAGGACTAGAACTTGTGTTTTGCAGCAGAAGGAAGAGATCTCCTACTCATCCTTAGATATAATCAGCTTTCTCCTTCTTGCAAGGTGTGGGCCAGCCTTTTGAATAGACAACTTCTAGCACCCAGTTCTACCATATCTAGGTCTTCCTGCTCATTATTCTTACACCATTATTCAGCTGAAAGGACTGTCAGACGTACAAAGCACCAGACTGAAGAAGCCCAGAACTTAGGAAGCTTTATATGTCTCACTGTCTGTTTTGTTTTTTTGTTTTTTTTTTTTTTTGTGGTATGCGGGCCTCCCTCTGTTGTGGCCCCCTTTTTTTTTTTTTTTTTTTTGTGGTATGCGGGCCTCCCTCTGTTGTGGCCTCTCCCGTTGCGGAGCACAGGCTCCGGACGCGCAGGCTCAGTGGCCATGGCTCACGGGCCCAGCCGCTCCGCGGCATGTGGGATCCTCCCAGACCGGGGCGCGAACCCGGTTCCCCTGCATCGGCAGGCGGACGCGCAACCACTGCGCCACCAGGGAAGCCCGTGTCTCACTGTCTGAATCATCTGACATGGAGGAGCAGATGCCCTGCCCTCCAGTCCACTCATATTTTATTTATTTATTTATTTATTTATTTATTTATTTATTTATTTATTTATTTATTTATTTATTTATTTATTTATTTATTTATTTATTTATTTATTTATTTATTTATTTATTTATTTATTTATTTATTTATTTATTTATTTATTTATTTAATTGCGGTGCGCGGGCCTCTCACTATCGTGGCCTCTCTTGTTGCAGAGCACAGGCTCCAGACGCGCAGACTCAGTAGTTGTGGCTCACGGGCCTAGTTGCTCCATGGCATGTGTGATCTTCCCAGACCAGGGCTCGAACCTGTGTCCCCTGCATTGGCAGGCAGATTCTCAACTGCTGTGCCACCAGGGAAGCTCACTCGTATTTTAAATTATACTATTTCAGTGTTGTATTAGGCAAAATCTTAGATTAAAAAAAAAAAAACTAACACTTACTGGAGGGTTATATTTTTTTTCCATTTCATCAAATCTTCATTAATGTTCTCAGTAAAGTTGAATATTTTCTAGATATAACTCATACTCAAATTTTGAATTTATTGAGGCAAAATACACATGACATGAAGTTAACCTTTGTAAAGTGAACATTCACTTAGTACGTTCACAATGTTATGCAACCACCATCTTTATTCTGTTCCAAAACATTTCCATTACTGCAAAATAAAACCCTGTACCCATTAAGCAAGCACTTGTCATTCTCCCTTGCCCCCAGCCCCTGGTACCCACTAATCTGCTTTCTGTCTCTATGGGTTTACCGATTGTAGATATTTCATATAAATAAAATAATACAATACATAGTCTTTTTGTCTAGCTTCTAAAACATCAGCATAATGTTTTTGAGGTTCATCCATGTTGTAGCATGTATCAATACTTCATTCCTTTTTGTGGCTAAATAATATTCCATTGTATGTACATACTACAATTTGTTTATCTATTTGTCAGTTAGTAGATATTTGGGTTGTTTCCACCTGTTGTCTATTGTGAATAGTGCTACTATGTGTGTGTGTTCACATATTTATTTGAGTACCTGCTTTTAATTCTTTTGGGTATATACCTAGGAGTGGAATTTCTAGGCCATATGGTAATTCTATAACTATTTGAGGAACTGCCAAAATGTTTACTGTAGTGGCTGTACCATTTTACATTCCCACCAGCAATGTATGAGGAGTCAAATTTCTCCATCTTCACTGATACTTGTTATTTTCCTTTTTTAAAAAATTATAGCCATCATTGTGGTGTGAAGTGGTATCTTGTGGTTTTGATTTGCATTTCTCTAATGACTGATGATGCTGAGCATCTTTTCATATGCTTATTTGCAATTTATATATTTTCTTTGGAGAAAATGTCTATTCAAGTAATTTTCCCATAAGTTGGGCTGCTTGTCTTTTTGTTGTTGAGTTGTAAGAGTTCTTTACATATTCTGGATAAACTAATTATAGAATTTACTACAGCCTTATCAGATATATAATTTGCAGATATTTCCTCCCATTCTCTAGGTTGTCTTTTCATTTTCTTGATAATGTCCTTGGACACACAAAAGTTTTAAATTTTGATGAAGTCAAATCTATCTATTTTTTTCTTTCGTTGCTCATGCTTTTGATGTCATATCTAAAAAATCCATTGCCAAATCCAAGGTTATAAAGATTCACCTCTATGTTTTCTTCTAAGAGTTTTATGTATTTTGCTCTAATATCTCAGTCACTGGTACATTTTGAGTTAATTTTTGTATATTGTGTGAGGTAGGGGTTCAACTTCATTCTTTTACAGGCAGATATCCAGTTTTCCTGGCACCACTTGTTGAACAGATCATCCTTTCCCCATTGAACGATCTTGGAACCCTTATGGAAGAGCAATTGGCTCAATTGGATATATTTTGGGCTCTCAATTCTATTCCATTGGTCTATATGTCTAACCTTGTGCTAGTACCACACTGTGTTGGTTACTGTAGCTTTGTGGTAAGTTTTGAAATTGGGAAATGTGACCTTTCCAACTTTTTTTTTCAAGACTGTTTTGGCTGAGAGTTTATTATATTATAGTATTTATAGATACTACTATAAACCTTAGCACACATTATGTTATATAATTTGTGTGACAACTTTGTAATGTAACTATTAATATCCACATTTTTCAGGTTAAATGCATTGGCCAACGTTACAGATTTGGTAGTAGATATAGGATTAAAACTAAGATTATCCAACTCCAGAGCCTGCTTTCTTAAGAATTACACATACTGTCTCTGTCAAAGATGAAAGATCACTGGAGCTTAGTAACATTGTTTTCTTTAGGTAAAAGGCTAGAAATCTGTTTGTAATAGTGAACATTTCTTACTTGGTAAGAAATGACCTGGTTACACTGAATAGATATACTGAAACACACTTTTTTTTTGCATTTAATACTTAATTTTTAAGGTTTGTGACTGCTCAGACAGTTTTGCATCTTCCTCTGCCTTCCTCTTTCTGTGTGATCTTATTTTTTTCAGATGGATGTTATTTTCTATTTTGAGAAAATTACACAAATCTGATTTATTATCACAACAGTTCAAAAGTGGTTCCTGTTGAAACCCTCCACATTGTCAATATTGTATGCTTCTGTCATTCTCCTTCACAGGACAGGAAACTACTGAGCATGGGTGATGCTCAATAATGTGTTTTGAACTAAATTGTTGTTGAAAGAAATCTTAACCTCCTTAGATGTGTCAAAGCAAATATACAAATGAAGATTTTGCCATCATTTGTGTGTATGACATTGAAAGCAAATACACAGTGCTTATTATATTGGTAAGCTGTTTCTACAGCTTTGATGTAGTATTTATTTATTTATTATTTACATTCAGTAAAATTCACTCTTTGCTGTATACTTCTGTGAGTTTTGACAATGCACCATTGTATAACCACTACCACATTCATGATAGAGAATGGTTCCATCACCCCAAGAAATTTCTTCCTCATCCTGCCCCTCTCTCACTCCCAATCCCTGGTATCCACTAATTTTCTCTCTGTCCCTGTAGCATTTCCTTTTTTAGAATGTCATACAAATGGAATCATATAGTGTGTTGCCTTTTGAGTGTGGCTTTTTTCACTTAGCATAGTGCATTTTCTATTCATCTATGTTCTTACTTTTAGCAATAGTTAGGTTCTCTTACTGTGCTGAGTAGTATTCCATAGTATGGATGTGCCATAGTTTGTTTATCCATTCATCACTTGAAGGACATTTGGATTGTTTCCAGTTTTTGGAGATTACAAGTAAAGCTTCATAAACAGTTCGTATAAGGGTTTTTGTGTGAATTTCTCCTGGGTAGATACCTGAAAATGGGATTCCTGTGTTACGTGATAAATGCAGGTTTAACTTAATGAGAAACTGCCAAGCTGTTTTTCACTTTCTTAGAGCTGCTATAACAAATTACCACAAACTTGATGGCTTAAAACAACGGAAGTCTATTCTTCCACAGTTGTGGGGCCTAGAAGTCTGAAATCAAGGGGTTGGCAGGGCCATACTCCATTTGAAGGCTCTAGGGGAGAATCCTTCTTTGCCTCTTCCTAGCTTTGATGGCTCTTGGCAATCCTGGGAATTCCCTGGCTTTCAGCTGTGCCACTTCAATCTCTGTCTCAGCCTTCACATGATCTTCTTCTCTCATGTATCTTTCTCTGTCCTCTCCTCTTTATTCAAGGACACCAGTCATAGAATTTAGGGCCCACCCGAATCAATTCTGACCTCATCTTAGCTAATTATATCTGCAAAGACCCTACTCAAATAAGGTAATACTCTGAGGTTCAGAGTGGACATGAATTTGGCGGGGGACACTTATTCAATCTGCCACAGTGGAGTCCCACCTGCAGTATATGAGCATTCCAGTTGCTCCCAATCCTTACCAGCAGTTAGTATTGTCAAAAAAATTTTAAGAGCCATTCTCATAGGTCTTATAGTGTTGTCTCATTGAGGTTTGAATATGCATTTCTGTAGTGACTAATAATGTTGAGCATCTTTTCATGTACTTATTTTCCATTGTATGTCTTCTTTGGTGAAGTGTCTGTTCAAATCTTTTCCCCATTTTAAATAATTTGTTTTTTCTTTATTGGGTTTTGAAAGTTCTTTATATATTCTGGATATAAATACTTCATCAGATATGTGATTTGCAAATATTTTCTCCCAGTCTGTGGCTTGTCTTTTCATTCTCTTAACAGTGTTTCTCATAGAACAGAATTTAAAAATTTTGATGAAGTCCAATTTATCAACTTTTTCTTTTATGGCTTGGTTTGGATGTTGTGTCTAAGATCTCTTCCTAATTTGGGGTCACAAAACTTTTCTCTTGATGTGTTTTTGAAACAATAAAGATTTTTTAAAATTTTATTGAAGTATAGTTGATCCAAAACACTGTGCTAATTTCTGCGGCACAGCAAAGTCACTCAGCTATACACACATACACATTCCTTTTCATACTCCTCTCCATTGTGGTTTATCACAGGATATTGAATATAGTTCCCTGTGCTACACAGTAGGACCTTGGTGTTATCCATCCCATACATAGTAGTTTGCATCTGCTAATCCCAAACTCCCAAATCCTCCTTTTCCCCATCCGACCTCCCGCTTGGTAACCACAAGTCTGTTCTCTATGTCTGTGAGTCTGTTTCCACTTTGCAGATATGTTCATTTGTGTTGGGTTTTAAAAAATTTTTTATTTATTTATTTTTTGCTCATGCCATGTGGCATGCGGGATGTGAATTCCCCGACCAGGGATCGAACCCGTGCCCCCTGCAGTAGAAGCTTGGAGTCTTAACCACTGGACCACCAGGGAAGTCCCTGTGTCGTATTTCAGATTCCACATATAAGTGATATCATATGGTATTTGTCTTTCTGTTTCTGACTTACTTAGCCTAGCATGACAATCTCTAGGTCTATCTATGTTGCTGCAAATGGCACCATTTCATTTTTTTTTTATGGCTGAGTAATATCCCTTTGTATATATGTACCACATCCTCTTTATCCATTCATCTGTTGATTGACATTTAGGTGGTGAAACAAAAATTTAATTAGGTCAAATATCAAATTGATTTGAGAGAAAATGCTTGGGTTCACTCAATATTAGAAAGAGATTAATTCAGTTAAATTAATTGATGGTTTAGCATTCAATGTCTTCAGGACTCCTTCATTATTTTTCAACTCTTCTTTCCTCTTAAACACAGAGGCTTCCATCTCAGGCAGGGTCTCTCTTTATGGTCAGTGACTCCAGGTTTAGCGACTTCAGGAGAGAGAAGTAGTTCTCTTCCCCAATAGTTCCATCAAAAGTCCCAGGACTTTCTCTCATTGGACTGCCTTGGTGAACATGCATTTATCTCTGAACTGATTACTATAGCCTGGAGATGGAATATGACTGTTGGCCATGTCTTGATCTTGTCTTCACCCCTAAAGGGAGGGACGGAGAGGGGTCAGACCCACCTGAATCCCATGAATTAAGAGTGGGTAAGTGAATTCATAGTAGAAAACTAGGCATATGTTAACAGAAAAGGGGGAACCAATTGTCAGGTAAATAACTGTCAGGTAAAAACAACAATTTTTGACTACAATTGAGAAAGTGCTCTTTGTAACTTGCTAGGGACTGAATTTCTATATTTCTATATCCCCAAATTTCTATATTGAAGCCCTAACCCCTAATGTGATAGTATTTGAAGATGGGGCCTTTGGGAGGTAAATAGGTTTAGATGAGGGAGTAGGGCCCTTGTGATGGGATTACTGACCTTGTAAGAAGAGACAGCAGAGAGCTAGCTCTCTCTGCCATGTGAGGACACAGCAAGAAGTGGCCATCTGCAAATCAGGAAGAGGGCTCTCACCAGAGCCTGACCATACCAGCACCGTGATCTCACACTTCCGGCTTCCAGAATTGTGAGAAAATAGTATCTGTTGTTTAAGCCACCCAGTCTATGGTGTTTTATTATGGCAGCCCTAGCAGACTATTACTCAACTGTTCTTTATCAGTTTCCAACACCTGCTGTAATCAAAGCAACAGCTACCCTTCATTGATTGCTTTTCGTGTGCCAGGCACTGTGCCCTGTTTTCCCAACAGTTCTCTGGGGAAGATACTAGTACTCTCATCCTTATATTACATAAGGAAACTAAAGTTCAGTGACATTGGGTAATGTGCCCAAGGTCACATAGCTATTTGGTGGTAGCCCATGGATCCCAAGCCAGGTTTGTCTGACCTCAGTGCCCACCCTAGTAACCACTATGATATCCTGTTATCTCTCCCCAGCCTCCCAACCAGCCAGCCTTCCCTCTTCCACCTTGACTTGACCCTTTCATTGACATGAATAAATTCACCAGGGTGGTGATTTTTCAGTATTTCAGCCCTTCCCCCCCAGTGACAGACAAACTCTGCCTCCTACTAAGTTCTGGATTCAGAGCACAGGCAGGTTTCCTGCCCTTTCCCCCATAGCAACTAAATTCTGCTTTGAATTAGTAGGGGATCTTGGGCCCAAGAGAGTTTCCTGTCCCTCACCCAGCTGTTGCAGACCTCTGCTTTGTATCAGAGCTGAATCCTGGGCACAAGCGTATCCCTTGCCCCTCCTCCCGGGGCAGACAACCATCACCTTGTCCTCCAGGCTAGGGCTCAGAGTATGCATGGACTTCTCCAGGTACTCCTGCTCTACCCTCAAACCTTGGCAGACACTGTAGGACTGTACCACCAAGAGAAAGGATCTCTTAGGTCTACGGTTGGCTTCCAATCTTTCTCATGGGTACCAAGTAGAAGCTGATGGAAAAGAGATGGCAAGCAGGTAGGGATTCCTCTTGTGTCTAGAGTGCTTAGGGATTTTCAACTGTCATGCTAGCCCACACTCAGCCTTTAAAAATTTTTCATTTTACCCAATTTTATGGTGATTACCTATTCTTCCCACTCTTTGCCATGAGAGAAACAGTTGATATGTCTTTTCTCTCCTCAGAAGGGCTTGTCATCCTGTGGAATTCAGTTGCCTTGGTTGTTTTGCAGCTCAGTTCTCTGATGGGCTCAAAAATTTTAGTTTTGTAGATTATCCATTTTGTTATTGTGGGAGCAGCATTCCCTTGAGGCTTTCTACATTCTAGGTGGAAGTAGAAGTTCTCAGTTCCAAGCTTAGAAAAATAGTTTCCAAAGTAATTGTTAGAAAAATACCAGCCTCACAGAGTGTGGATATGGGGAAGAAAAGATTCTGGGGTCAAATAAGCTTGCAAAATTTGGCATTATCTTATTCTCTTTTGGATATTTACATGGCACAATAACATCGTAAAGGCTCTGAGAAGTCCTGCAGAAAAGAAAAATAAATTTAACTTTATTTAACAAAGTATCCTTAACATTTGTTTGGTCCCAGAACTCTTTGCTTGTGTAGCACCCATTATTTCCCTTAGAATTACTATTCTGTGAACACAGCTTGGAAAAGAGAGGCCTAGATAGTCATGCTTTATTCCCTGGAAACCTGGGACCATAACAGAAAGCAGAGATCCCTCAAGATAGTACCAGAATCCCTGTGGGTATTCCTAGAACCAAAAGCCATCCTGAAGATTGGGTAGGGGTGATGGGTGGTACTGAAGCACTCAGAAATGGCCTCCGTCATAGTTGGTGTCTAATTTTGTGTGCTGTGACTTCAGAGAGGATACCTGAATGAATGAAACACAATGATGAATCACAACGTCAATATCAAATATCTGAAAGTCTATAGATCATTTCACTGGCTCTCCTGGAGAGTCTGACACACCCCACTACACTTTCTAAAACCAATCATAAATCTTTTCCTCTAGACTATGTTTATACAGCTTGCTCTGTTGGCTTGTGGTCACCATACCCACTGTGCTTGGGCTACACCTTGAATACGGAGCTGCTATTGTATAGTAGGGCTGGATGTGAACCTATTCTATGGACCCTCATGCTAGTTTGAAATGAATCTTCAGCCTCAACTTATACGCCTTAGCTTTGGGGCCCTGGTCTGTCCTATGGATTTGAGAGTCTCTGCCCTCCACCCCGCAGTTACATTATCAACCTTTGAAGTAGCCAGCCTAGACATCTGTTGTTTCCATCTCCTTGTATCCCTTTCGTTTCTCCTCTTGGGACACGACCTCACCTCCTTTGAAGAACTAACCCTCCTCCATCTCTTATTCAGGTGGGCCTGCTAATTGGTAATTGCTGGCAAGGACCAGAGCTGGGATTCAAACCTGAGGAGTCTGACTCCAAAATCAACTTCCATAAAATTACACTAACCTGCTTCCTCGTTCTGAATGGTATCACTTTTCATTTATATAGCATTGATTACTTTTTGTTACTCTGAGTAGTGAATTTTTTTTTTTTTTTGGCCACGCCAGGCAGCTTGCAGGATCCTACTTCCCTGACCAGGGATTGAACCCGGGCCTTGGCAGTGGAAGCGCCCAGTCCTAACCACTGGACTGCCAGGGAATTCCTGATCTGAGTAGTGAAATTATTTTATATTACAGAGTTTCTCCCCAGCCATTTGGATAACCACATATAAAACATATCTGAGTCAAGAGTTAAGATTATTAAAAAAAAAAAGTTCTCATTTCACAATGGGGAAATTATTTTACCTTATTAGTTTTAGTGATGGCACAAATTAGGTTCTTTTTGAAAAATAATTATTTTTGCTCTGAAGTCTTTGGTCCTTTTTATTCCTTAGCTACTTCAGCGCCACTGTGGCCATGAGTGATAATTAGGGAAGCTAACAGCTTTTTCAGAAAGATAGTAGCCTAATTAACCTAGAACTATTAACCATGAATCAAGTAGTCTATCATGACTTCATTGTTCATTACACAAAAATTATGTGATCCCCTATTTCTTCCATGCCTCTCTCTCAGTTTAAAAGGGTATTTAACTAAGCAATCAGGGATATTAACTATTCACAGCCTAGGCAAGTGTGGGCAAATAACCGCTGCAATAATCCACTGGCAGCCTCAGAAATGGCTGGCTGTGAATAAGCACACAGCACTTAGTCTGGTCCTTCTTATGTGTTTGCTGATACATTTACAATTTTATGCACAGTTTTAAATGTTAAGCACTAATTGGAAATGGGTACCGAAGCATCAATAGAGTCTACATTTTGCCCCTGTCAATGAAAATGCTAGATACAGATTTAATGCAAAACTAAACATTCAGCTCAGTATGTGCTACTCCAGTAAATTAGCCAGTGTTTGTCATCTTTTTAAAAAACTGGGAGTTTAATGCCTCATTTCACATGGTTTTGTTAGGGACAGCTAGAAAGCTGATAAACAATCCATTTGTTCTATTGCAGTAGCTCCTAGCCACACCACTGGAGTTAAGCTTCAGTGCTCATTGCCTTTACAAACGCTGTTGTGAGTTGAAGTGGCCTCTTTTGAACATTTGACTGAAGCAGAGCCTTGGCAAGAGTGCTTTCTCTGAGGAACACAGACTCGGCTTTGTTGGACAGTGGCCCCAGAGTAATGGGCTCTGAAATGACCCAGGGAACCCAAAAGGGAACATAGCATCAGTGAGCCCCTCCTGTGTGCTGTTCTAGATTTTCATATGCATTAGTCCCACAGCAATCACCACAACCCCGAGAGATCCATGTGACTACCTCCACTTGGCCAGATGAGGAAACCAGGGCTCAGAGATGAAGCTGAACAGCTAGTAAGTGGATTTGAACCCACTCACTATATCACGCTGCCTGGCAGCGAGGGACTGCACTCCCCCATCTCTACCAGTAGTGCATTATTTGTCATTCAAGGAGGTTACCTGTGTCACCTCCACCAGGAAGTCATTGCTGATTGCCTGCTTGTTGACTATCCTTGTTAATTTTTTTTTTTTTTTTGTATAAATTTATTTGTTTTAGGCAGCGTTGGGTCTTCGTTGCTGCACGCGGGCTTTCTCTAGTTGTGGCGAGCGGGGACTACTCTTCGTTGTGGTGCGCGGCCTTCTCATTGCAGTGGCTTCTTTTGCTGTGGAACATGGGCTCTAGGCGCCCGGGCTTCAGTAGTTGTGGCTCTTGGGCTCTAGAGCGCAGGCTCAGTAGTTGTGGCGCACAGGGTTAGCTGCTCTGTGGCATGTGGGATCTTCCCGGACCAGGGCTCAAACCCGTGTCCCCTGCACTGGCAGGCGGATTCTTAACCACTGCACCACCATGGAAGCCTCTTCTTTTTTAAAATAAATTTATTTATTTATTTATTTATGGCTGTTGGGTCTTTGTTGTTGCGTGCGGGCTTTAGTTGCAGTGAGCGGGGGGGGTCACTCTTCATTGCGGTGCACGGGCTTCTCATTGCAGTGACCTCTCTTGTTGCGGAGCATGGGCTCTAGGCACGCGAGCTTCAGCAGTTGTGGCACGTGGGCTCAGCAGTTGTGGCTTGCAGGCTCCAGAGCGCAGGCTCAGGAGTTGTGGCACACGGGCTTAGTTGCTCCGCGGCATGTGGGATCCTCCCGGACCAGGGCTCGAACCTGTGTCCCCTGCATTGGCAGGCGGATTCCCAACCACTGCGCCACCAGGGAAGCCCCGAAGCCTCTTCTTAATGTATTTTTATTGCGCTTTATCTGTGCCTCCAATGTAGCCCTCAGGACTTTCTACCTTTGATTATATTAGTTGAATACCTGTCTGACTCCCTGTGAGAGGAAGGGTTATCTCTCAGATCACCTTTGTAAACACTGTAAGACTGTCCCTATCAAAGATAATAAATGTTCATTAAAATTTTTATAAAGTAGATGGATCTTCACATCTCAAATCCTATTTCCAGAATTATGAGGAACGCTATGGTGAAGGGGCAGGTCCTGCAGGAAGTCTCCTTCTATTTGAATCCCAGCCGAATGACCTAAGGCAAGTCACAGAGCTTCTCTGAATTTCAGATTTCTTACTATATAAAGTAGGGACAATAATGGTACCTACCTCAAAAGGTTGTTGCAAAATTTCAATAAGATAAGGCATGCATAGTGCTTGGAACAGTGCCTGGTACATAGAAAATGCTCAATAAACGTTGGCTGTTAGTCTTCTGAAAGCTGGAGATTCTACAGCATAGCAAGAAACTATGTGGCACTTGATTTGCCTACAATTTTAAAATCTAAAAGAAGGGGGATTGGATTGAGCTATGGTGGAACTGACAAACCTGAAGGACCAATTGATTATGACCAATCAGATAAGATATGGAAAGAGAAATGATTGCAAAGACCCAGGTTTTGGCAAGCCTTGGATTCACCACGTGCTTGGACCCAACAGTATATTCCAGTTGCAGTCCAGGATGTGGGCATGAGATTTATGTACGGAAGTGTAGGCAATATGTATAATGCTTTCTGACAATGACTTTCCACTGACACAGGTGTCATATTTTCTGAACCTACCTAATAATTATATACCAGAGGGACAGACAAAGAGAGAGATGCTCACACAGTTTAGAGAGCTAGTTTGGTAAACCAGGGGGCCATTCTGTCCCTGTTCTGGATCGCTAACAAATGAACTGACTAACTGCTTGCCTATTTAACACAATTTGACTCAGAGTGACCCTCTGAACATCTCTTTGAGGCTGAATCTTCTCATAGATAAATATGGGTCAAAATACAGATACCTCCTCTCTGTTTCCCTCTCTGGGCCTCAGTTTCCCATTCGTCAAATGACCACGCAGCCTTTCAGCCCCTCCCCTGGCCAGCCTTCCATGGCTCTGCCTTCCTTGGATGCTGTGAAGTCAGTTCGGTAATGTTGACCAAGCTGTTTCGGACTTCCTGACCCCTGGCTCTGCCAGACACCAACCGACCAGAAGAGTTGACGGATACAAAGGAAAAAACTGTCTTTCTCTCCTGGCAGGAGGACAGCTGCCTGACCGGGATTTCTCCTGAGTGACTCCTCAGAAAGGAAAGGGTGGGGCAGCGGGATGGCTATGTCTCCCCCGCTTTCCTGGCCACCTGGCCTCTGCTTGCACGTAACAATTCTCCCTTTGGGCAGCAAGCAAGTGGCAGGAGGGCCCAGATGTCTACATTTTCTTAAGCAAACAGGCACCTTCCAGGACCCTTGCCCTGACACAGCAGCCTCACTCTCATGGAACTCTAGAAGCAGCCCACCGTGAAGGGAAGAGAAGGGCAGGAGGTCTTGCAGCCTAGACTCTTTGGCTCCAGCCGGCCGGAAAAGTCAACAGCCTTAAACAGAGGTTCCCAAGCCCCGTGTACACCAACAGCATCTGGGGAGGTTGTTCTAAGACAGATTTGTGGGCTATAGACTAGAACACTCTGACTCAGTAGGTAAATGGTGGGCCTGAGCATCTTATTTTTAACAAACTCCCCAGGGGGTTCTTGTGCACAGTCGGGCTTGGGAATCCCGTTGGTTTAGGTCATAGTGTGATAGAGGAGATTAGAGGAGTCTAGTTGGCAAAACACATCAGCTCCACCCATGCCCCGGTGGGGTGGGCCGTTTCTGGTGTCCCAGCTCCTTCTAGCTGTGCCCACGGGTGTTAACATCTCAAAACCTCAGTTATCGCATCTCTAAAATGGGAATCATGGTGATGACCCCAGAGTCTTAATGTGCAGGTTAGATAGACAGTGTCCACGGAACACCTGGCAGAGGGCTTGGCACTGAGTGAGCATTGAAGAAATGTTAGCCGTTGTCATTGTTATTGTTACTGTTGTTATGACTTCTGAAAGCAGTTTGACTCTTCTCTGGCTAGTGTGTCAGGAACTCGCCCTATTCCAAAGAATCTTTCTGAGAGGCCAGTAAATCTTATACTGACTTAAAAGTAAATAAATAAATAAAAGGAAAAAGGCGTAGCTAGATTTTGGGTGGGGCCTGAGGCTTCTGAAAAGGTAGAGGGAGGTACAGGCAGACAGTTGGAGGACTGCGACCTGTGGGTGGAGGGGAAGGGGTGCTGCGTGGGAGTCAGGAGACCTGGGTCTAGGCTTGGCTCCGAGCACATGTCAGACCTTGGGTGGGTGGTCACGTGACCACCCCTGGTCTCCTTCTCCCACCTCGTTTGTACAGTGGAACTGCCTCGGATGACATCTAAGGTCTTGTTCTCTAGATGATTTACCCCAGAGCCCCCTGAGGAACCACACTTCCAACACTTTTTACAAAGATGGCTTATGGAATTAGGCTAAAAATATGTCAATGTCTGTTCAATCGCATACATGGCTATTAGAATATTCCTTCAATTTCTTGTACTTTTGAAATATTTAACAACCATAACTAACTGAGCTATCATTTACAAATGCCAGCTGATTGGTTCACATTAATCCCGGCTGGCGTGACCCCAATTAAAATGGGGAAGCAGGCAAAATCGCGTTCAGTGGTCCTCCAGCTGTGTGACTGCACCCCCCTTCCCTTTGGGATTCCCCCCTGCACTCCCTTTCAAGTTCTTCAGCCATCCAAAGCCTCCCTTCCGCAAGGACTTCTTTTTCCAGGGCTTCCAATCTCATTGTGGGACTGCTTGGACCTGGGGTTATGAACAGCTGACATGACAATTTCAATTCCTGCTTCTATTCGTAAACCAAATGGCATGCGTGTCAGACCCATGCTTGTGGGTGGGGAGGCTGGTGAGGACGTTTTGTTGGGGGGTGGAGGTCACACACTGCCCCTCAAACTCAGATCTGAGCACCAAACAGATTTTTTCCATTTGATTTCAATCCAAATGATGGATCTTAAACTGAAAAGCTAATAGCCTTCTCTTGAAGTGATTTACTGTTATTTAACTCTTACAATGATCCCTTATACCACAGGTGACTACATCCCATACTTTGGAGCTCTGGACCCTTGCAGAGGGTCTTCTAATCACACTACTGGTTCTATCCTGGCCTTAACCCACCCAAGCCAGCCCCTCCATTGTTAGCTTTAGATGTCTTGCATTCTCTCCCAGGGCTCTTCTCCAAGTCTCTTGGGCCTTTGCACCTTGTCTCAGCAGCCACTCATTCAAGTCTGTGCTGAGGCAAATTTTGCCCAGGGATCAGTCTTCCTAACCCCTGCCTCCAAATATTTCCAGGGAGGGTTGACTATGTAGCCTCTCAGAGCCTCTATTTCCTCATCTGCAAATCGAGGAAATATAAAAATACTTGCTGCAAGGATTAAATGATCCAGTGAAGAGAAAGTGCCTTGCACATGGCCATAATAAGCAGTAGCAGCTCTTGTTAGCCATTAAGACATTAAGTCTGACCCCAGTGCCAGCTGCTTTCAAACACTCAGCTCTTAAGCCACCCCCTTAGCCCTTGCTACACGCATTCACTGACTCTAACAAATGCCAACAAGTGATCGGTTTACTTAAACTCCTGGTCAGTGACGGTTGATTGTCTGGAATGCCATTTGTGTTTGCATGGTACATCTCAGATCTGAATTAGCCACCAAAGTCAAGTAGCTTGAAAAGGAGTGTGATTGGAGGGCATGTCATTGTTTCCCAACTGAGAGGCTCATGGCTTCCTGGGGAGACATTTGTTTTTCTCCCTTAGTGGACATGTGTAGAGGGGCAGCTTCTAAGAAGGGGATATGCCTTTAGCTCTCAAGGGGCTTTGGAGTGGCTGTGTCCTCCTGCCTATTGGGCAATACATTCATGGTAAGTGCAGTTCCTTTGTGTGGGCCTTTCTTTGACTTACACACTAGACTCTTGGAAGCCAGGCTCATCCTCTTATAAAAGGACGCCGAGCAGAGAGTCATACAGTAAAGGGAGGTAAACATTCTTTTAAACTAATTTATCAATTTAACACAGCATAGTGGTGTTGGGTTACTGGGGTCAACAGCCAGCAGTCACATTCCTCAGTTGTTTGATTGGTGAAATGCATTAACAAACAGCCAGTAAAACTCTTTCTGATTAATTATGTTGATAAGTTTTTTTTGTTGTTGTGTGCTACTAGCTTTTTAATTTAATCTGCTTGGACAGCAGCCATTCTGATGAAGTGTCTTGACTTATCTAAAGAAGCCTTGAAGCCTTGATGAGAAGGCTACCGGGCCTGGAATTTTACTGTGGTATCATATAATCATTAACGCATGTGGCTACTGCCTTCCTGCATTTTGCTTCCTTTCTTGAAGTGTTTGTAGGGTGAGGGCGTTTAGGTAAGCAAGGATGAGCTCCAGAAGCAGTGAAAGGAAAGGAGGATGCTGTGAAGAGCTGAACGTGAAAACATAGTCTTATTGTCAGGAATAAAAATATTTGAAAAGACTAGTAAGAACTGCAATGAGCACTCATCTTTCATTTTTTATTTTTATTTTTGTTGCGGTACGCGGGCCTCTCACTGTTGCGGCCTCTCCCGTTGCGGAGCACAGGCTCCGGACGCGCAGGCTCAACGGCCATGGCTCACGGGCCCAGCCGCTCCGCGGCATGTGGGATCTTCCCAGACCAGGGCACGAACCCGTGTCCCCTGCATTGGCAGGCGGACTCTCAACCACTGCGCCACCAGGGAAGCCCAAGCACTCATCTTTTAAAGGCAAAAGAAGGCAAGTCTACATTTCTCTCATGACGTGGAAATCTAGATCGCGGTTTTTCCACCTTGGTACAGTTGACACTTTGGGTTGAGTAATTCTTTGTTGTAGGGAGCTGTCTTGTGTATTGTGGGATGGTTAGCCTTTACCTAGTAGATGCCAGTAGCTATCCTTCATTCCTTTGTGGCAACCAAAGATATCTTTAGACATCACCCAATGTCCCCTGGGGGACAAAATTGCCCTCAGTTAAGAGCCATTGTCCTAGATGTACAGTTCTAAAATTTCAAATAACCTATTATGACTCTGCTGACCCCATTTCACCATATTATTTAAGACACAACTAAACATTTAATTCTTCCAGGTGTCCTTTGTCACCCGGACTGTTCCCTCATCTGTTCTCTCTACATCAAGACCTTCAATCTACACTGTCTCCCCCTCCTGCTCCTTTTTCTCTTCTTCCTCCTCCTTCTTTCATACACAGAAGCCTGTACTGAGCAGCTGTTCAATACCAGCTTGCCAATTAACTGGGGGATTCTTTCTCCCTTAGGTTTGAGACACCTCGGAGGCGGTCTAGATAAAAATCCCCTCAATTATTCAGAGATTAAAATGAATATTCTTTAATTTAAAATACATGTCTAAATGATAGCAATTTAAATGGAGTGAGAGGCAACAGGAAGAAGTGGTAGAATTGCTGAAATTAAACATACTTCACCACTATTAAGTACTTACTAGGTACCACACGCACTACCTCATTTAACTAGATGTTATCCCCATTTTACAGATGAGGAAATAGAGGTTTAGTGAAGTGAAGTAATTTGTTCAAGTTACTTGAACCGGAGCCGAACCGGCAGGCATTAGTCATACAGCTGCAGCCCTAAACAGGTGGAGGATCACTGAACGAGGCTGGGGACCAGGAGGAGTGACTTTTCAGGAGTTGTAAGAACAACTCGGCTGAATTCTAGAGGCCCCAGCTTTCAGTGTCTCGGCCGATGCAAATCTTGAAGTGAAAGTGGTCCCATTTCTTTGTTTCCATCTGTCTTAGTGAAACTGTCTCTGCTTAGCGGTGTGGAGTATTGCTTTCCCAGTTTAGAAAGTTAATTTAAAAATGCAGCTGAAGTGAAGAATATGGTTCAAGAGGGTGCCCAGCTGGCAGGTGTTAGGGGAATAGGGTGGGGGCAGGGAATGCAGGGCTGGAGAATCGAGAAATAAGTTGAACCTTTGACCCTTGAAGAATGTGAGAAAAAAGAAAAAAAAAGTATGGACATAGGTCCAGAGCCTTGGCAGTACCTATCCCTGGACCTGTCCTAAAAAGCCCACTTTTGCTCATTTTGTAGTTCTGACACAAAAGCACAAAGAAGTAGTTGTTTCCAATGTCTTGGTGGCAAAATTGTATGCAAACGTTGAAAAAGATTTCCCTACTCCCTTCTATGTTACAGAAGTAAACATGTTTACTGGAGAAAAATTAGAAACAAGAAAGAAAAATTTAAAAATAACCAACAATCCCATCACATAGCAGAATCCACTGTTTACATATTGTGAACCATACTCTTGCAGGTCGCAAAGAAAGTCTTCAAGTGAGTTGTAATCAAATGATCGGATGAACAAGATGGGAAGGAGGGAGGAAAAAGGAGGCCATGGTAAAGGCCAGAGTGAACAAAATCAACCCTCTTGTATCAGCTGCTCTCGGCCTGCTTTAATAAGCCTTATGCGTTTTGCAGGGAGCAGGATGTCAATTCCTAAAGGTGGGACCCTCCTTTACCACTGACCGTAGACATCATCTCTGCCTCACTCTAAACCCCCTCCTTAAGTCTGGAGCAAGGCCTCTCAAGGGCCTTTGATAACCCTGCATCCCCCCTAGAGGACCCTTCAGGAGCCAGCCATCCGTGCATGCGTTCCTGAACACGCTCTTCTGGCCGTCTCTCCTGAGTAGTGCTTCAAGAACCACAGCCCTAAAAGACTCTCTAAACTCTAGGGTTCTCTCTAGAAACTACCCCTGCTGGGCCTTCTGGAGGGCTGCACCACTGGACAGCGTGGGGAAAGATAAAGTCACACCATCATTGGGAAAGCTCTTCTTTGTGCTGAAATCTGCTGTCAGCCTGTCTTCCGCTCCATTGCTATGTAACCCAATGCTGTGTGTCTGTGTGCCATGATATGTGATTTAGACGTTTTTTGCCTTTGAGGATGGGAGATGTTTTTCTCCTAAAATGATTGTTTGATTTGCTTTTTTTAAACCTATAACATTTTATTTATTATTATTACTTTTTTATGGAAGTATAGTTGGTATACAATGTTGTGTTAGTTTCAAGTGTACAGCAAAGTGATTCAGTTATAGATATATATATATTCTTATCCAGATTCTTTTCCATTATAGGTTATTACAAGATACTGAATTTAGTTCCCTGTGCTATACAGTAGGTCCTTGTTGTTTATGTATTTTATATATAGTAGTGTGTATCTGTTAATCCCAAACTCCTAATTTATCCCTCCCCTGCCCCTTTCCCCTTTGGTAACCATAAGTTTGTTTTCTATTTCATTTGTATCATTTTTTTAGATTCCATGTATAAGTGATATCATTTGATATTTGTCTTTCTCCATCTGACTTACTTAGTATGATAATCTCTAGGTCCATCCATGTTGCTGCAAATGGCATTATATCATTCTTTTTTATGGCTGAGGAATAGTCCATTGTATATATGTACTACATTTTCTTTATCCATTCATCTGTCGATGGACATTTAGGTTGCTTCCATGTCTTGGCTATTGTAAATAGTGCTGCTATGAACATTAGGGTGCATGTATCTTTTCGAATTATGGTTTTCTTCGGACATATGCCCAGGAGTGGGATTGCAAGATGATATGGCAACTCTCTATTTTTAGTTGTTTAAGGAAACTCCACACTGTTCTACATAGTGTCTACACTAATTTACATTCCCACCAACAGTGGAGGAGGGTTCCTTTTTCTCCACACCCCCTCCAGCATTTATGATTTGTAGACTTTTTGATGATGACCATTCTGACTAGTGTGATTTGCTTTTAATGGAAAATCCATCAATAGTACAAAAGGGCACATACAGTGAAAATTGTCCCACCCCCAGACTCTTTTATCTAATCTCTCAGTTCCCTTCCCCAGAAGCAGCCACTACAACTAATTTCTTGTGTGTTCGTCTGGAGAGATTCCATGCATGTACAAACGTGGCCCCTACGATCTTTTCCACGCGGTCAGAGTGAATATTTTTAATGGACAGCCGAGTCTGTCATTCCCTTTCGAGTCTTCCCAGGACACAGAGGACCAAGACCTCTGTGCTGCAGCCACACTGGCCTGCCCTCCGTTCCTGCCTCGGGACCTTTGCCCATGGTTTTGGGACCTGGCCACTCCCCCTGGGTGCTCTCTCCCCTTGTTTTGCCCAGCCAAGCTCCTTCAGGTCTTCATTTACATACCACTTCCTCAGAGAGGCCTTCCTGACTTCTGTCCCTAAACTGAGTCCTTCACTGTCCTCTCAGCACAGCCAGATCACCTTGGAGCATTTTCTTAACTTCTGCTTATATATCTGTTTGTGTGACTATGTGTTTAATGTCCTTCTCCTGCTAGACCATGAGCTTCCTGAGGGCAGGGACCCCAGCGTCCTGCACAGCGAGGGTACACAATGTCCCGCATAAAAGTGCTCCAGTTACTGAGGGAATGAATGAAGTCCTGACTGAATATTTGGTTGGTTTGGAGGCAGTTGTGCTTTTGTGTGTTTTCTGCCTTTTTATTTATTTATTTATTTATTTTTTGGCCACACTGCGCAGCTTGCGGGGTCTCAGTTCCCTGACCAGAGATTGAACCCGGCTCCCGGAAGTGAAAGTGCCATGTCCTAACCACTGGACCACCAGGGAATTCCCTATTTTCTGCTATTTAACTTAAAAAAATTTTATGGAAAATTTCAAATATACATAAAAGTAGGAAGACGGATACATTGAACCCCTATGTACACATCACCTAGATTCACCAGCTGTCAAGATTTTGCCACATTTGCACAATTTTTCCCTCTTTTACTTTATTTTTTTCCCCTAGCCTTTTGAAGTCACAGAAAAATTAATGATAGCTGTCATTTATTGAGTATTTAGTATGTGCCAGTAACTGTTAAATGTTTCCTACATACATCCACATTTAATCCACTCAACAACCCTGCTAGTGGGCATTATTATCCCCATTATTTTAGAGATGAGGAAGCTGAGACAGTTTAAGTCATTTTGTGCAGGGTCCCCCATTTAGTAGATGGAAAAGCTGGGATTCAAACCCAGGTCTCTCTGACTCCAAAGCCTAGGTTCTCAACTCCCAAAGTGCTTGATGCAGACTTCATCAATGCACTTCTCTCCCACCTGCCATTCTTCTTCATACCTATAGACTTTAAAAATGTTCAAAGCATTTTTATTGTGCTTAAGCTGTAAGGGAAATGCTCTCATGCATGTGAAAGGAGTGCAGCAATTGGCTTTATTATTCCTCTATAAAAAACCAGCAATTCAGCCAATAAATATTTATTGAGCCCTTTTTATTTACCAAGCACCACGTTAAAAGCTGGGAAAACAGTAGTGAGAAAAAATAAATACCGTCCCTGTTCTCATGGAGCAGAACCAAGTCAGGTCCTTCAACATTAATTCAGATAGTTTGTGGTTGAATCCATCCTATGTAAATATACTCTTGGTTTTTCAGCTGAGGCTGTGGGTTTAGAATGAGAGAAGTAAGATGGAGCAGGCGATGCTGAGAGTTCGAAAGAGTCAACTCCATTATTCAGAGGTTCCTGCTCTGGGATCCTCTTCTACGTTTTGTCTTTCCTTCTGCTTCATGACTACCTGAAGCAATACTGCTTTCAACTCTGACTAGACAGAGGAAGGGAAAAGATATGTAGTTCACAATTACTCTGATAGCTTATCAGGGATGCTGTGGACTGTTGCACAGTTGGTGCACCGCAGTTAAGGTGCCTGGTTGAGGAGGCCAGTTGGAGCTGCATCCAACTGAGCCCTACTTGCCAAGCTGTGGCCCTGGCCTGAGGCTGCACAGCCCTGAGAAAGAGATGTCTTCTTCTTCCCCCAGCCTTCCCCCAGGCTTTGTGATACACAAAGGCATCACATAAGCTTGAGGTGGTTCTCTTGGTAGAGCTGGAAAAAGAATGGAAAGCGATATGGTTGAAACTGCTGTGTCAAATTCATGTTGTGTGAAATTTACCATTTGTGTTCTCCATGTCTCTGTTGACTCAATTGATGTAATTCAAAGTGCTTTTAGTTTTTTTTCCTTTTAAGAGACTTTATTTTTCAGAGCAATTTCAGGTTCACAGCAAAATTGAGCAGAAGGTACAGAGATTTCCCATGTACCCTTTGACCCCACACATGCCTAGCTTCCCAAATTGTCAATATCCTCCACCAGAGGGGTACAAGTGATGAACCTATATTGACCATGTCATTGTCACCCAAAGTCCTTAGGGTTTTTTTTTTTTCCACATCTTTTTTGTTTGTTTTTCCACATCTTTATTGGAGTATAATTGCTTTACAATGGTGTGTTAGTTTCTGCTTTATAACAAAGTGAATCAGCTATACATATACATATATCCGCATATCTCCTGCCTCTTGCATCTCCCTCCCACCCTCCCTATCCCACCCCTCTAGGTGGTCACAAAGCATCGAGTGGATCTCCCTGTGCTATGCGGCTGCTTCCCACTAGTCATCCATTTTACAGTCCTTAGGTTTTGATGGCAGTAAGAATGCAAGTATTGGTTCAACATAGGAAAAATGCATGGTGGTTAAAAGCATAAGCTTAGCAAGGTACATATTGTGACTTAAGAAACTTCCTGCCAACATGTAACTGGGAATAATGAGAAGAATTGGTAATACTTTTTAGCTGTTTTCTTCCTTCCTTCCTTCCTTCCTCCCTCCTGCCTTCGCTCCCTCTTTCTTTCTCTCTCTCCCTTCCTTTCTTTTTTCTTTTTCTTTCTTTCTTTCTTTCTTTCTT
>NC_041233.1:50890246-50891691 GCF_002837175.3 Physeter macrocephalus
CTCTCTCCCTCCCTCCCTCCCTCCCTCCCTCCCTCCCTCCCTCCCTCCCTCCCTCTCTCTCTCTCTCTCTCTCTTTCTTGCTTTCTTTCTCCCTCTCTCTTCCTTCCTTCCTTCCTTCTTTTTTGGCTGTGCCCTCCAGGGCTTGTGGGACCTTATCCCTGACCAGGGATTGAACCTGGGCCACTGCAGTGAAACTGCTGAGCCCTAACCACTGGACCACGAGGGAATTCCCTAGGTGGTTTATTCCTTATACTTAATTTCTAGAGTTAAGTTGATCATCTCATCATAATGATGAAGAAAATAATAACAACTGTATAGCCCTCTATGAATAAACCCAGAGGTTTCCCATTTGGAACACATTCACCCTGGTTTTCTTTTTTTTTACCGAGGTATAATTGACCTGTAACATTATTTAAGTTAAGGAATACAACATGTTGATTTGATACCTCTGTATATTGCAACATGATTGCCATTGTAGTGTTAGTAAACACCTTGATCACATCACATAATTATCATTCCTTTTTTTGTGGTGGGAATAATTAAGATCTAGTCCCTTAGTAAGTTTGATGTTTATAGTACAGTATTGTTGCCTATAATCACTATACTGTACATTAGATCTCCAGGACTTATTTATCTACTAGTTGTAAGTTTTTACCCTATTTATCTACTAGTTGTAAGTTTTTACCCTTAAACAACATCTCTCCTATCCCCCCACTCCCCAATCCCTGGTAGCTACAATTTACTCTCTGTTTCTATGAGTTTGGCTTGTTTAGATTCCACATGTATGTGATATTCTACAGTGTTTGTCTTTCTCTGTCTGATTTATCTCACTTAGCATAATGTCCTCAAGATCCAGACAAGTTGTCACAGATAGCAGGATTTCCTTCTTTCTCATGGCTGAATAATATTACATTGTATATATATTACATCTTCTTTATCCATTCATCTGTTGACAGACACTTGGGTTGTTTCCATACCTTGGCTACTGTGATTAATGCTGCAATACACATAGGAGTGCATATTTCTCTTCGCTATCCTGTTTTCATTGCCTCTGGATACATACCCAGAAGAGGCAATGCTGGATAATATGGTAATTCCATTTGCAATGTTTTGAGGAACCTCAGTACTGTTTTCCTCAGTTGCTACACCAATTTACATTCACATGAGCAGTGCACAAGTGTTCCCTTTTCTCAACATCCTCATTGGCATTTTTCTTTTTTCTTTTTTTGAATTTAATTTTATTTATTTTTTTTATACAGCAGGTTCTTATTAGTCATCCATTTTATACACATCAGTGTATACATGTCAATCCCAATTGCCCAATTCAGCACACCACCATCCCCACCCTCCGGCCGCTTTCCCCCCTTGGTGTCCATACGTTTGTTCTCTACATCTGTGTCTCAATTTCTGCCCTGCAAACCGGTTCACCTGTACCATTTTTCTAG
>NC_041233.1:50892317-50936352 GCF_002837175.3 Physeter macrocephalus
AAAAGTTTTGTGCTTTTTTTTTTTTTTTTTTTTGTGGTATGCGGGCCTCCCTCTGCTGCGGCCTCTCCCGTTGCGGAGCACAGGCTCCGGACGCGCAGCCTCAGCGGCCATGGCTCACGGGCCCAGCCGCTCCGCGGCATGTGGGATCCTCCCAGACCGGGGCGCGAACCCGGTTCCCCTGCATCGGCAGGCGGACGCGCAACCACTGCGCCACCAGGGAAGCCCTGAATGTGTCTTTTTGAATTATGCTTTTCTCTGGGTATGTGCCCAGTAGTGGGATTGCTGGGTCATCTGGTAATTCTATTTTTAGTTTTTCAAGGAACCTCCATACTTTTCTCCATAGTGGCTGTATCAATTTACATTCCCACCAACAGTGTAATAGGCTTCCCTTTTCTCCACACCCTCTCCAGTTGCTTGTAGATTTTCTGATGATGCCCATTCGACCTGGTGTGAGGTGATACCTCAATGTCGTTTTGATTTGCATTTCTCTAATAATTAGTGATGTTGAGCAACTTTTCATGTGCTTCTTGGCCATCTGTATGTCTTCTTTGGAGAAATGTCTCTTTAGGTCTTCTGCTCATTTTTGGATTGGGTTGTTTGTGTCTTTAATATTGAGCTGCATGATCTGTTTATATATTTTGCAGATTAATCCCTTGTCTGTTGATTTGTTTGCAAATATTTTCTCCCATTCTGAGGGTTGTCTTTTGGTCTTGTTTATGGTTTTCTTTGCTGTGCAAAAGCTTTGAAGTTTCATTAGGTCCCATTTGTTTATTTTTGTTTTTATTTCCATTACTCTAGGAGGTGGATCAAAAAAGATCTTGCTGTGATTTATGTCAAAGAGTGTTCTTCCTATGTTTTCCTCTAAGAGTTTTATAGTGTCCGGTCTTACATTTAGGTCTCTAAACCATTTTGAGTTTATTTTTGTGTATGGTGTTAGGGAGTGTTCGAATTTCATTCTTTTACATGTAGCTGTCCAGTTTTCCCAACACTGTTTTCCTCAGTTGCTACACCAATTTATATTCACACAAACAGTGCACAAGTGTTCCCTTTTCTCCACATCCTCATCGGCATTTATCTTTTGTCTTCTTGATGATAACCATTCTGACAGGTGTGAGGTGATATCTCATTGTGGTTTTAATTTGCATTTCCCTGATGATTAGTGATGTTGAACATTTTTCATGTACCTGTTGTCCATTTGGATGTCTTCTTTCGAAAAATGTCTATTTAGTTCCTCTGCCAATTTTTAAAATCCAATTATGGGTTGTTTTTGTTGTTGTTATTGAGTTGTATGAGTTCTTCATATGTTTTGGATATTAACCCCCATCTGTGTTTATTATTGTGTATAATAGTATTAAAAACTTTAATTTAGTGAGCACAGATATTTGCAGGGCATCGTGCCGAGAATTTCACATATGTTGCTTTATTGAATTCTCTTCATAGCTCCATAAGGTAGGTATTACTATCTCAGTTTTATACATAGGGACACTGACACTTGAGTTACCCAAAGTTACATAACAAAGAAGTGGTAAAAGTGGGGCTTGAACCCTAGTCTATTTGACTCCGAAACATACACATATAACTACGATCTTTTATACTCCTTTGTTGTGGAAGGAGAGATCTATGTAGTCCGCTTTGAGGTCTCTATCCTGACCTGGGTACCCATGGCACAAATTTCAGACCTTCATAAAATACTTCCAGTCTCCTCCAAGTTGGAATCTTTCTCAGCTTTCGTTATACTTACTACCCTCATAATGCATAACTGATGACCAGGAATCCTTCCTGGGTAGTGCAGCTCAATGACTACTCTCCTTAGTTGTTATAACCACAATTCACACTTATGTCACAAGCCCTGAATCAATCCTGGCCTTTTATCTCTGCCAGCCTCATTGCTCAGCAGAACTACTGACATAAGAGCGTACAAAATCTCATAAGGGTTTTTCCTCTTTGACAATCTCCTCATAGCTGTTCATAAGAGAGGACAGTAATTTATAAGGAGTAAGTTGTATGTAATGGGATTTGGGGGGATCAAAGAAACTTCAGTTTAAAAGGATGAAGAATGTACTTCTGTGGAAAGTTGGGGCAGGAGGTGGTGGCACTGAGAGATGGTTTTCATGGTCCTGAGATCACAAGTATGATCAGGAGTTGACTGTAATTATTTTTTGCTTTGGGTTCAAGTAAGATAATTGGTTTTCAATTGGCTAGCATGGTATTTCATTTCACCTTTAATCTAAGGGGCCCATAGTTTTCATAAGACATCCTCACCAGTAATAATAACTCACATTTATTTTGCATTTACCCTTGACTGTTATAGGCACTTTATAGACCTTCTGTCATTTAATCCTCACAACCATCCTGTGAGGGAGGTACCATCATCGCTGGCATTTCATAGATGACAAGACAGAGGTCCAGGTGGGTAAATAACTTGCTCAAGATCACAGGGCTAGTAAGCAGCAGAGCCTGGATTCAAAACCAGGCAGCCTGCCTCCAGGCTGGGCTCTTAACCACTGTTCATGTACCGTCTAAATTCTTTCTGGGGAATTAAGGATGCTGATACAATCCATTTTGCATATAGAGATTGTTGGTAGCAAATGCTTAGAATGCTTCTGGCCTACTTTTTGTTTCCAAGGTGAGGGGTTTTCCCAAAATACTCTTGGCATCTGTTCCATCTTCACTCCTCCCCTGGGGAGATGGAGTGAGTTACCTGAGTAGGAGAGAGAAGGGACCTGCAGGGCCTATGTTCTTTCTCTCATTCCTTCCTTGGGGTGCAATCTGCCTATGGAGACTACACATTTTGCTCTGCTCCCTGTGGGTGGGGTGGGGAGGCCTGCAGTGGTCCAGTGCTCCAGTGTATGGAAGTCTGCCTAACTTTGGGTTTCAGTGTGAGGAAGCCCCTTGTTCCATATAATCAGTCTCCACATCAGCTTAATAAAGAGGATACTTTGAACCCTATTTGATTATTCCTTTGTCTTCTTTCTCAGTTGGTCTAGAACTCAGATGGATAAGAGAGGTATTATGTATCATCACTGCACCCTCCCCCAAGAGCTATTGAGGGAAATAAATTTAAGAATATAGATAAGTAATAAAACATCACATGAATTAAAGACTCTTGATCTAACATCCAATGAATCCATCCCCTTCCAAGATAACCAATTCATCAATTAAACTAAAGAAGGGGAACATAGCAGGTACTTTTCTTACATGATCTCCTTTAACTCCTGTAACAATCTTGTGAGGTGAGATTTATTACCCCTGTGTTATCAATAAGGAAACTGTATCTTATTCAGTCAATAAATTTTGGGTGTGACCCATAGGCCAGGCTTTGTTCCAGGAGTCTCAGAGAGGTAATGGGAATTGCTCAAGGTTATATAGCTAGTCAGTGGAAGAGGTAGGATTTGAACCCACATCTGACCAGTGGCACAGGTTAGGCATTCCTTGAAGAGAAGAGAGAGTGGGAACTCATTTTTTAAATGATAATAAACACATATTGAGCCCTGGTTTTATACCAGTGTGTAGCTTTATACCACTCAGTGCTTTGTGGTACATTATCTCATTAAATTCTTGCATCATCCTTATAAAGTAGGTGTCAATTTCCTCATTGTATACACAGGGACCCTGAGGTTCAGTGATGTTAAATAATTTTCCAAAGGCTACACAGTAAATGGCAGAGCTCCAGTTGTAAGCCAGGTTCTTCTTGTTCCAAACCTTTAGTTCCTGAGAAGAACTGCCTTTAGTTTTTCTGGAGCTTACAAAGGTAAATGGGAGACATAGCCTCTGAAATGACACCAGAGCATCTTGAAATCATTAATTAACAAGCGCAGATCAACCTGGTGGGTGTGCATGGAGGTGCTGAAGGGCAGGAAGGGAAGCCAGAGGAAGAGATATGGGGGAGCAAGATAGGGCAGAGCAGAGTGATTGACATTGGGTAGGTTCACCCAGACTTCATGGAGAGGACTTTTCAGCTAGGTTTCAGCTGATACGTGCTTGATGAGGGTGAAGAAAAATAACATGATAAGTTTGAGAATCAGGGAAAATTTTTGAATCGCATGCCTCTGTACACGGTAAGTTAGTTGTAAAAAAGAAACAAAACAACCCAGCAGCAATAACAAAACCCCATCCTCTCTGAAAGTAAGGAAGAGCCCTGGCAAGGAGATGGCTTCCCTCCAGGTCTTGAGAATTTTGTTTCGGTGAGGCTGTAAAGACCCGGATCTTTCCATGGCTTTCTGTTAACTAACTGGTGACAATAGGGTGTCATTTAACATTTCTGGACCTTAATATCTTTATCTCTAAAATGGGGAAGTAGAATATGTGCCCTCCAAAGTTCCATTGAGCAATAATTTTCTTTCTGTTCCCTTACAGAGCAGAGAAGAGTATTAGCCTTTCCCAGAGTTTCTGACACAGAGATGATGGTTAATAAATGTTTGTTGAATTTAACTAATTAAAGGCAATGATACTAATTGAAAAACACATTCCCCCACATAGTAGGCATGTCCTGTTTGCTATATTCTTGTTGCCTATGTTCCGTACTTCATCTCTTCTTGCCTCTGAGTCATCAAACTTGTCACTTCCTTGTTGAGGAAACCTCTACCCACAAATCACTCCGGTTCCTTCATTCTGAACTCTGTCTAGGATGGGCTCAATCACTCTGTGAATTCCTTGTATTCTTAATTCTGTTTATGTAGCCTTCTGATCTCCTAGTTCTCAACTATAGCTAAATTGGCTTTGTGCATATTCTACATTTTTCATTTAATAGACGTGTGGAGGGCTTCCCAGGTGGCGCAGTGGTTAAGAATCCGCCTGCCAATGCAGGGGACACAGGTTCGAGCTCTGGACTGGGAAGGTCCCACGTGCTGCGGAGCAACTAAGCCCGTGCGCCACAGATGATGGTTAATAAATGTTTGTTGAATTTAACTAATTAAAGGCAATGATACTAATTGAAAAACACATTCCCCCACATAGTAGGCATGTCCTGTTTGCTATATTCTTGTTGCCTATGTTCCGTACTTCATCTCTTCTTGCCTCTGAGTCATCAAACTTGTCACTTCCTTGTTGAGGAAACCTCTACCCACAAATCACTCCGGTTCCTTCATTCTGAACTCTGTCTAGGATGGGCTCAATCACTCTGTGAATTCCTTGTATTCTTAATTCTGTTTATGTAGCCTTCTGATCTCCTAGTTCTCAACTATAGCTAAATTGGCTTTGTGCATATTCTACATTTTTCATTTAATAGACGTGTGGAGGGCTTCCCAGGTGGCGCAGTGGTTAAGAATCCGCCTGCCAATGCAGGGGACACAGGTTCGAGCTCTGGACTGGGAAGGTCCCACGTGCTGCGGAGCAACTAAGCCCGTGCGCCACAACTACTGAGCCTGAGCTCTAGACCCTGCAAGCCACAACTACTGAAGCCCGTGCACCTAGAGCCTGTGTTCCGCAGCAAGAGAAGCCACCGCAATGAGGAGCCCACGCACTGCAACGAAGAGTAGCCCCCGTTCACCACAACTAGAGAAAGCCCACGCGCAGCAACAAAGACCCAAAGAAGCCAAAAAAAAAAAAAAAAAAAAAAGACGTGTGGAGAGTCTCATTTGCTCCTGCTGTAGCTGAACAAGTATCTGCATAAAGGGTGTGAACGAAACCATATGACTGAAGGAACAACACCTAGTGGTAGCAGGCTTTAAATGCAGGCTCAAATTTTGACTGAATTAACTTGAAATTTGATTTTTGAAATTAAATGTATACAGTGGTAGGAATAACATTTCAAGGAGGAAAGGTTATTCCATATTTAGGATTATAGAGATAAAACAACATGTATTTGATGGAATTTTTCACTTTCATCCACAGGGCTTAACACCATATATGCAGAGCCTGAATCTCTCAGCTCAAAATTCTAAATTGAAAAAGATGGCTTTCTTCTAAGATTCTGAGATTGAGTCAGAGCCTTGGAATCAGGTGATCTGGCTGTCTGTGGCAGTAGTGTGGCAGACACTCCTGGCTGGCCTCCCGATATCCAGTCTCCAATTGGATTCTTCGCTAACAGATCTCCTGTTGTGTTTAGGGCAGCAGTGTGCTCATTCAAGAACATGCACCTTCTTTAAGACTCCTTTGAAGTTACAGTGGCCACAACCCAGGTCTGGCCAAAAAGACATAGGTAGCAGTTTCCTGCGTGGGGCTTTCAGGAAGCCATTGTTTTCCTGATAAAAAGAGATGAGTCCAATTGGCAGAGGCATTTTGCCTTTTACTCTTCCCCTTCTTTCTGCATCGAGTATGGATACTATGTTGGAGGGGAAACAGCCCAGCTTTCAATTCTGAGGAATAAAGTCAAGTACTAGGAGTGGCAGAGAAAGAAGCTAGAAGGAGTCTGAGACCTTGTGACTTCCTCAAACAGCTGCCTCAGCCTTACCTCAAAATGTCTATTAAGAGAGAAAAAGAAAACCTCTGTTTGGTTAAGCACTATGGTCAGTTATTTTCAGCTACGTGAAATCCTAACTGATGCAAATATAAAATAGAGGAAAATATGAAGTTTTTAGGCTTCAAGAAAAGCTTAACATATCTTGAAGATATTGGTGATCAAACGTACCAGATCATAAATATATTTTACCAAGCTTTGGTCTATCCAGATTTTGTCATTGATTACTTGAATTTTTTCCTTCCTTCTTTCCTTTTTAAACAAATTTTGTTGACTAGCTCCCCTATGATTTATGTGCTGGAGATGTCACAGTGAGCAGAACAGGCATGATTTCTGCCCTCAAATAATCATGCAAATATATAATTGTAAAACAATATAAATACAATGAAAGGAAATACAGGGAACAATGAGAACATGTAAATGAGAGACTACATCTGGACTGGGGAGGCTTCTCTGAGGAGCTGAGGTCTGAGCTGAGACTAGAAGGATGAACAGGGGTTTATTAGGCAAAGGTGGTAGATAGAGTGAAAAGAAGAAACAGCAAGTGTAAAGGCCCAAGAGCTGTAGAGAGCAGGGCACTTCTGAGGAACTGAAAGTAGTACCCTGTGACTGAAATACTGAGAAGAAGGAAGAAAATAGCACAACGTTTGTCTGGAGAGGTAAACGGGCCAGATAATGCAGGGCCCTGTGGTCATTTATGTTACAGACTTGGGTCTTTATCCTAAGAACAGTGGAAAGTCATTGAAGATCCTAAGCCTTTAAGGATGACCTGGCAAGATTCAAGTTTAAAAACCCAAATGCTGTTCTATCCATATGACCTAGAACTGACTGGTGATATGAGGCTGTAGTTAATGTGGGGAGTCTGGTTAGGATACCAGATGGAAGATGGTGTGCAAGGTAAGAGATAGGTTGGATTTAGGGGGTGGCAGTGGAGATGAAGGAGAGTTGTGGGATTTAAATACCATTGAGAAAGTAAAGTCAGTAAGACCTGGTGATGGATTAGACACAGAGGTTGAACAGGTGGGAGAGTCTTCCATGGAAGACTCCTAGATTCTGACTTGCAGAATTGGATGGCTGGTTGTGGGGCAGCGGCAGGGGTGGGGGGGCAGGTGGCATCTGCTGAGAAAGGAAAGCTGGAGGAGGCTTGAGCTGGGAGGGGTGCATTATGATGAGTTTTCCCCAAACGCGTTGAGTGTGAGGGCCCTTGAGACACCCATGTGGGTATGTCACATAGGCAGGTGTGAGGAGAGGTCTGGGCTGGAGGCATCGGCATGTAGATGGTGGATGAAGTTATAGATCATGAGATCATTGGAGGAGAGACGACAGAGTGAAAAGAGAAGGGGGCTCAGGACCAATTTGATATAAAGATGAATAACCTTGTTCTCATCCTCAGGAAGCTTATGACTTGGTAGAGGTGATGAGCTACATGCATGTATAATTATAGATAGAAAAGGATTTGTATCCTGCCAATGGCATAAATGAGGCATTCAGGGGAGGGAGGGAAACACTATATCAGCTGAAGGGATCAGAGACTGTTTCACGGAGAAGCATTTAAGAACATCTTTGCTAGCTAGCTAGAATAAAGTGAGGTAGATGAGAGGAGGAATAGGCTTCCTTCCAGGTGGAGAGGATGACTGAACAAAAGTTTGGAGGCTGAAAAGCAAGACACATGGAGGGAACTCCAGGGTTTTCAGTTTATCTAGAGATGGGGTATAAGTAGGGGAGTCATGAAAAGGTGAGTTGGAGCCAGATTGAGGAGGGTGGTAAATGCCAGGCTGATTTACTGTAGGAGTGGGGACCTGGCTAAGGTTTGTGTGTATGTGGAGGAGAGGGTGACGTGCTGAAACAGTAATCACGCCTCTGGTTTTCCATGCGGGTGCACCGGAGAAGAGAGATACTGGAAAAGGGGACACCAGATAGGAGGCTGGCGTGGAGATTGTTTGAATGCAATGACTGAACCTACAGAGCTAGTTAGCTTTAAAGGAGATTTATTGAAAAAAATGTGAAAATCTCACGGAAGGCAATCCAGAAGTCCAGGTGGCTCCCAGGAGATGGACAGTTGTCAGGCTCTTTCTGTACCTCTCTCTCCCTGGAGACATGTGGTCTTTTGTTTCTCTTTGCTTCTCTCAGAACTCGTAGTCTTTTCCGACAAGCTTTCTCTGTGAGGCTCTTGGCTTCTGCTCTCCCTGCACCATGGTTTTGCGTGGGGTTTGGGTTGCCATGGCACTCACTCTGACCGGATTCCACAGTATATCTTACAGCTCCAGAGCCCTCCAGTTTTTGCTACAGTGTCTACAATGATCATGGCATGAAGACATTCTATACCTTTGGGTGACAAAGTAGACTCCAAATTGATATCCCAGTCACCATCAGTACAATAATATAACAAATCTTCTTCCCATGTTGCATGTTGGTGGGAAATCATAGCATCCGTACAGGTTTGCTGGGCATGATTTGATTTCCAGTGTTTCCACATTTGTGTAATAGTAGGTTATCAACTGCTCCCAGAATGAGAATAGAGACCATGTTTGTCTTGTCTACCACTGTGTCTATTGCTATAGCAAATCACCCCAAAACTTGATGGCTTAGAGCAATAATAGATATTTATTATTTCACACTTTCTGTGGGTCAGGAATTTGAGAGTAGCTTGACTGGGTGGCTGTGGCTTGGGGTCTCTCATGAAGTTGCAGTCAAGATGTTGCTGGGCTGCATCATCTGAGACTTGATTGAAGCTGGAAGATCCACTTCCAGGATGGCTCCCTCACATGGCTGTTGGCAGGAGGCCTCAGTTCCTTACCACATGGACCTTTCCATAGGGCTACTTGAGTGTTCTCACAACACAGCCGCTGGTTTTCCCCAGAGTGAGTGATCCAAGGGGAAGCAAGGAGAAGCCACTGCCTTTTATGGCCTAGTCTCAGAAGTCATACTGTCGCTTTTACCGCATTATGTTTCTTAGAAGTGAGTCGCTAAGTCTGGTTCACACTCAAGGGAAGGAGAGTTAAGCCCTATCATTTGAAGGGAGAATTGTAGAAAAAAAATTGTAGACACAGTTTAAAGTCACCGCAACCACTATAACTTCAGCACCTGGTACAGTGCCTGACACATAATAGGTGATTAATAAAGATTTGTAAAAGGAATGATTATTCTCTCTTTTAAACTTAGAGTCACTGGTACTGAGACAGTAGCACTAAGGCAGGCAGTCACACTGAGGAATGGCCATTTGAGGCTTCATTCAGCATCAATGTATTCTGCTATGTTACCCCATCAGCCAAAGGGCCATTTTGAGAAGTTGTCTGGCCATTCACACAACATGTGAGCTGCTAGGATTCCTTCCAGAATTGGTACAAAACTGGAAAAAGAAGTATGAGGTCTCAGAGGTACATACGAGTTAAGTTCTGCTAGTGAACTAGAATTGTAAATGAATGTTTATAATAGGGACTGTTACTATTATTATTAATTATTATTATTATTTGAGGAGCAGCTACTTTATATTTCTTTAAAGACTTGGGATCTCTGATGTACTTAAGATCAAGTACAGGTCAGAGTGTGTGCTACGGGAGCCCAGACCTCACACAAACCATAGTGGAGGGAGAGCAGAATGAGGTTCTTTAATACAGGTTTTTAAATCCCTGAGAATTTCCAAGAGAAAAGGAGGTGAGAGGTAGGTGCACCAGTGATGGAGGTGTGCCTCTCAGCTCTCTCTTCAAGAAAGAGCCTGGCTTTCATCTGGGGGGAGTGCAATTAGTACAGCACCTCTGGCGTCCACCCTAGTTTTGTAGTTTCGAGCTGAGGCCGCACTCTTCCGGCGGCCCCCAGCCAATGAGAGAGCATGGTGAGGGCAGGCCTAGCTCCTTCTGTGCAATGTGCTCCAGAGCTCCTCACGGAGGTGGCGGAGACTTTGTCAGATCTGCATTGTGATCTGAGGCTCACCCTGCCCAATTCTGCAGCCTCCTCCTTTATCTTCCACAGGCACCTCCCTCTCCCCAGTAACCTCTTGCACTTGTAACTCCATCTCAGCATCCTGGAGGACCCGAATGGACACAGTAGGGATGGCGTAGAGGGTATGTGGTCATGGTAATTATGGAGCTTGCTTAAGTGAAGGACAGCAGAGTGCAGTGGTTAAGTGCTTTGGAGGCAAACAGGTCTGGGTTTGAGCCTGGCTGTGGCATCTGATATTGGACAGTAACTTAAACTCTTTATCTCTCAGTTTCCCCTTTGGGCAGATGGAGAGGATAATATGAATCTACCTCTGAGATTTGCTGGGAGGATTAAATAGGTTCATTCTTATAGAAAGTGCTCAGCATCATTCATGATTGAGTCAGGCAAAGTTCTTAGTTGTAAGCAACAGAAGCTGACTCAGGCTGATTGAAATAGGAAAAGAATTGATCACAAAGACAGTGGGCGGCTCCCAGAATTCCCAGAGAGGCTGGGGAAGGAGCTCGGGAAAACGGAAACAAGGGCAGCCGCCAGGGCTGCAGTCAAAATCATGCTACAGAATCAGCCTGACAAGGACACTGCGGCCGACAGTCTTGCTCACTGGATGCCAAGGCATGTCCCACTGCCTCCACCATTGGCATTCCCAGTTGTGGACCCCAGACCCTTCCCCTGTGGTCTAGAAATGTGATGTAGCTGTCCCTAACTGCACCAGCCCAGCCATCAGAAGGGCTTCTCTGTGGTCCTCAAGATCTTTTCTTTTCTCCTTTCCCCCCTCTCTTTCTCTCTTCCCTTTCTACTTCTCCTTCTCCCTTGCCCCCCCCCACTTTTTCTCTTCCTCCTCTGACTTCTTCTCTGTCTCTGTCTCTCTCTCATGTTCATCTCCGACTCCATCATCTCTAACTCTCCATCCCCCTTCCTCCTCCCCCTCCCCCTCCTTCTTCTTTCTCATTCTCTCTTTCTCTCTCTCTCATCTCTATCACCTCTACTTCTATTTCTCCTTCTATTTCTTCCCACTCCACTGGCTCATTGTCCTTGTCAAATAGCTGTACCAGATCTATTTGAAGAAACGTGACCCAGTGATCTCTCTCTAACTTCCTTTCTATCCTCTTCTTTCCTTCCCCAGACTTTGAACAAGTCTGTATTTCTTCCTCACTTCTTATTCACTCTGCTACAATCTGGCTTCCATCTCTTTTACTTCACTGGAACTTCTCTTTCCAAGGTTGCCAATGACCTCTGTGTCATCTTACCGGTGACCACCTTTTCTGCCCCCTGCTTGACTTCTTGGGAACATGTGATTTTGTTGACCATGACCTCCTTTTGAAATTCTTTCCTGTTCTTGGCTTGGTGATGCCATACTTTCCTGGATTTCCTCCTGCCTTGGACTTCACCATCTTGGTATCCTTTGTAGGCTTTTCATTCTCTGTTTACCTCTGTATTTATTCTCTAGGGCTGTCAAACAAAGTATCACAAACTAGGTGGCTTAAGCCAGCGGTCCCCGACATTTTTGGCACCAGGGACCGGTTTCGTGGAAGACAATTTTCCCACGGACGGCGGTGGGGAAGTGGAGGGGGTGGGGCGGGATGGCTCAGGCGGTAATGTGAGCAGTGCGGGGGCGGCAGATGAAGCTTCGCTCACTCGCCCGCCGCTCACATCCTGCTGTGCGGCCCAGTTCCTAACAGGCGGCGGACCGCTATTGGTCCGTGGCCCGGGGGTTGGGGACCCCTGGCTTCAACAACAGAAAATTATCGTCTCAGGGTTCCGGTGGCTTGCAGTCAGAGGTCAATATGTTGGCAAGGTTGGTTCCTTGGTTTGTGAAAACATCACCCTGATCTCTGCCTTCATTGTCTCGTGGCATTCTCCCTATGTGCATGCCACTGTTTTCAAATCTCTCCTTTTTATAAGGACACCAGTCATATTGGATAAGCCTTCTCCTCCCCAATGACCTCATCTTAACTAATTACATTTATCATGATCCTAGTTCCAAATAAAGTCATATTCTGAGGTACTGGGGTTTAGGACTTCAGTATATGAATTTGGGGGCAGTGGACACAGTTCAACCCATAACACCTTCTAAGCATTGTTTTCCCTTGGTCTCATCCTTAGCTCCTCCCTGAACAGCTTCATCCAAACCTATGGCTTTAACTACTGCACTACCTTTACAGTGAGGATTGATACCCAAAGGCGTTTCTCTTAAATAATCCTCTCCCACTGAGTTCTGGAGGGACAGTGGACATGTTTGGAGGTATACGAGTCTCTTTAAATTTATAATGTCCCAAACTGAAGCTTCTTCTCAAAGCTGCTCCTTCTCCTGAGTTTCCTGTCTCAGAGATGGGTTCCATCATCCATCTGACTCCTCCAGCCCACCCTAGGGATTATCCTGTAGGCTAGCTCTAGCTTACAGACTTTCAGTCTCCCAAGTCCTGCCAATTCTACTTCTTCAGTAGCTCATTGCATGGCTCATTTTCTCTTTTTTCCGCCTGCTATCACTTCCTTGGTTCAGTGTGCATCTCTTCTAACTTGAATTATTATGATTAATGATGACAATAACAAGCATTTATTGTGTGCGTACTATGTGCCAGGCCCTTTCATAAGATGCCTTCTAGTCTTACCCATTTTCAGTCTATCCTGATTGCAGAAAGACTGCTATAAACACACATGTAGCAGGTATAGGTGCTTAGTCCCCCAAATTCAGATGATCAAGAAAAATATAACATTTTTTCCTGTAATTCAACTTAATGATTATTTTAAACTTTCATTTTGTCTGATGGCTGAAAACATAATCTCAGATAATTCTGAGTAAATAAGTAATTCCTGCACTGTGCTTTTTCATTTACTATTTCTTTTCTTTTCTTTTTTTTTTTTTTTTTTGCAGTACGCGGGCCTCTCACTGTTGTGGCCTCTCCCATTGCGGAGCACAGGCTCCGGACACGCAGGCTCAGCGGCCAGGGCTCACGGGCCTAGCCGCTCCGCGGCATGTGGGACCTTCCCGGACCGGGGCACGAACTCGTGTCCCCTGAATTGGCAGGCGGACTCTCAACCACTGCGCCACCAGGGAAGCCCCACTATTTCTTAATATTATAACTTTTACTACGACTACAACTGCTACTACTACTATTGAGACTAACATCATTTTTTTGGCCGCATAGTATTCCAATATATGACTATACTAAAACTTTTAGCCAGTTCCCTGTTTATGAACCTTTAGATCATTTGCAGTCTTTCGCTATTACAAAATCTTTGTGATACATCTTTGCATAAATGTGCCAATATAAGTGCAGGGTAAATTCCTTGAGATGGAAATCCTTGATTGAAGGTTATGTACATGTAAATTTTGATAGCTGTTGCTAGGTTGCCCTCCAAAGAGCGTGTGCCAGTTTATACTTCCACAAATAGCATATGAAAATGCCCGTTTCCCCTCCTCAGCCCCAGTAATGGGTATTACAAAACTTTAAAATATTTGCTGTATTTGTCATATTTCTTTAATTATTATTTAATTTTTCATTGTAATATAATTTTTCATTAAAATTTTCATTAATTATGATTAATTTAAAAATTATATACTATTTTTAACCCCCCCCACCCTACTTAATTTAACATGAATATATTTTCATTTAAATAAATATTCATCACTCCAGATGTACTTTTGGGCATTTAGCTTCTAGTTTCAAACCCATAAGACCACACTAGACAGAAGCTTTCTTGGAATAAGAATAAAATGTTGATGACTAAGAATTCTTAGGTGGATTCTAAGCCTTAGAATAAACAACAAGCCAAGAGTCTAAGCCAGCAGCACCCCAAAGAAATAAAATGTAAACCAAAAATGCATACTCTCTACATAGCTTGACATACTCTATACATAACTTTTCTAATAGGCACATTAAAAAGTAAAAAGAAACAGATGAAACTAATTCAATAATCTTTTTCACCCAATGTATGCAAAATAGTATTATTTCAATGTGTAATCAATATAAGATTATTGAGATATTTTACATTCTTTTTTTTTGTTTGTTTCAGTCTTTTAAATCCAGTGTGTATTTTACACTTACAGCACATCTCAAATGACTGGCCACATTTTAAGTGTTCATTAGCCACATATGGCTAGTGACTACTATATCAGACAGTACAGGTAAGTGTTGTAAAGACACTTCCCAGCGTGCGGCATGTACAAGTAACACTCAAATAGCTTAAAATTGCATGTGACCAACTTGCCTAGTTTTGGGGGGCCAAGTTCACTTCCTTTTAGAGAGGAGGTACTCAAAGTTTATTTTTCTAATTGAGTTATTTTTATTTTTTCCATTGAATGTTTGCACTTGTCTTATGTAGAGATGATTGAAATACCTCATTGTAGCAGTGAATCATTTTGTTAGTCATGAAACAAAAAAAAAATTCATATGTTTTACTTTGTTTCTCAGAAATGAGAGATGTTTTAACAATGTGTTTTCATAATATTTGCCAAAATTTTTCATCACACAATAGGTTTTTTTTTTTTCCCTCTTCCTTTTGGACAATTGTTGAGTTGATGAAGCTTTTAAGATAGGTAAGAACAGATGTGTTGACTCAAGGTGGGAAGGCAAAAACAATTTTACTTGAAGAGAAGCCCTCAGGGAAATGACAGTCTCCCAGAGGTGTCTGAATCCAGTTTTAGGAAGTACTAAGTCTTTAGTGAACATTGTGATTGGGTTAAGAGCCAGCAGAGCTCGGGCAAACTGACAGTCCTCCAAATATCACAGTGCAGTATTATGACCAGTCTCCCTAACTTGATATTTCTTAAGAGGATTTACATTTTATTTATTTGCTCAAAATTTGCTCCTGAAATTGGTCCGTTAGGCAAATGTTAATCCCATTTACTTCTCGAATTTTAATGCTCCAAAATACCAACTTAGGGAGGGAAAGAGAAGTGTTCTGTGAAGTTACGTAAGTGCTTTATAATATGATGTGAGAAAGGAGTTCTTTTCATTAAAATGTTATCAATGCTCAATTCAGACATGGAGGCATTAGAAATGGAATTGGAGACTATCAGGTGCAGAAGCCTGACATACCATTGAATTCAATCCTATCCATTTGTCTCACAAATTAGAAAACAGACTCAGAGAGGTGGAGACACTTCCTTGGACTTTCTGATGTCTGGACCAGTAGTTCTCTTTGGTATGAATTATAGCCAACATTTACTGGGCACTTGCTGTGTGCTAGGCTCTGGGCTAAGTGCTTTTCATAAATGTCAGCCATTCACAGAATCCTTGCAGGGTAAAGTATTACAAATTTAAAAGAAAAAAAAATCATCATTCTTCTCTAATGATATTTTTTCTTGAAACCTCATTTGCTTTCTTAAACAGAAGTTGTTGATGCACAAACCATTCTCCACTTCTAAAGTCAAAGTCTGCCAGAGACTCCCAGGTATATGCCACTGGGCTATGTTTTGACAGCTATTCACAGCTCAAGCCCAATATATTTCTACTAAGGATGCAGAGAGGTTTGGAAAGCACAGCTTTTTTTATTTTTAAATTTTTTAAAAACTTTACTTTTATTTGAGTATAGTTGATTTCCAATAGTTTCAAGTGTACAGCAAAGTGATTCAGTTATACATATATGTATGTTCATTCTTTTTTAGATTCTTTTCTCATATAGGTTATCACAGAAAATTGAGGGGAAAGCACAGCTTTTTTCCTCTGTTCCTTCCTTACTTTGTTCACTAATGATTTCTTCCCTCTGTTCCTTCCTTTTTTCCTCCTCCCCCTCCCTTCCCTCCCTCTCTTCTCTCCCTCGTCCCCCTCCCTTCCTTCCTTCTTTCCTTCCTTCCATCCTGTTATAGAAAGTGAAGTGTTAAGGACATTTTCTGTCAGGATTCCAAACTCTCTTTGATTTATCTTGGATATGCAGAATATTCAAAATACAAGGGCCTTAGGGGTCATCTGAAGGGAAGTAGAGGCCCAGAGAGGTAAAGGATTTTATCTGAGGTCAACTAAGTGAAATTCTACCAAGGTCAGAAAACTACTGCATAGCAGGAGTCCAGTCACCCCCAACTTGGAAGGCTGTCAGAAGAGCAAAGGCAGTGTCTGCCTGGCTCTGGCGGTGTCATCCTTTTTAAATAACTTAATTCAATCTTAAAATCAGCAAGTTCTTCAGCTTCCCCTGAAGGAGGCCAGGATCCCTCACTAGGAGGCTCAGAATGAAAAGAAAATCTCTAATCATACCCAGCACTTCAAAAGCCCTGGTGCTGAGGGCCAGGTAGCCAGTAGGGCTTAGAGACACAAGGAGTTAGGGCTTGGAAATACAGGAGGAGGAAACAGGACTTTTATTAATCTGTGCCTTAAAACTCTTTAAGTCACTTGATTGTGGAATAAAACCAACACATTAAGAAGACTTCAAGAGGGAAAACTTGAAATTGGTTTTACACTTTGGAAGCCCAGGATTCCAGATCCGCCATCCTTAGTGACAGACTGGCGAGGTTCTCAACACGGGACATTCACATTCCCATCCCAATGACTTCAGCAAAGGAATCTCCAAAGTCAGTTTCTAGGCTTTAGCTTCTTCCCTTGTTAAAACAAGAGAATTGGTTCACACGACTGCCAAGGTCCTATCTATATGTAAGAGCCATGTGACTCTACAATCATATTAAAATCATAAAAAATAACATGTGATTCAATAGCTCGTTAATTTTTTTATCGTCCTGATTTTTTTCCCATCCCAGTTTGTGGCTTGGTGAGCAGCATGAACTTAGGAGAATACTTTTGATGCCCCAAATTACTTGTAAGAATTTTATCTCACGATTTTTTCCCAAAGGATGTTAGGGCTGCTGCATTCTCTTTGACATCCTTGCCTATAAAACAGTCTAGAAGTGGACCAGTACTAGAGGTCAGCAGTGTTACTGGAATGTTCCCCAATGGGCTCAGAATAAAGCCAAACTTCTGCATGTGACCTACAATGCCCTACCTTATCTGGCTCCTCTTTACTTTCCAACCTTGTTTCACACTCTCTCTCTCCTCATTTGGTTTATTCTGGACACACAGGCCTTTCCCTTGTTCCCGGAAGGCACCAACCTCTTTCCCAGCTCAGGAACATCATATAGGCTGTTTTCTCTACCGAGCTCTCTTCCTTCACTCTTGGTCTGCTTGGATGATTCAGGACTAAATATCGCATCATCAGGGAAGTCTTTGCTGACCACCTCATCTAAACTGAAATCAGGCTGCCCTGTCCTATTTTCTTTAGAGCATTCAGTATAATTTGTGACTTGTATATGGCTGTGTGTTTTCTTCAATATCTGCCTCCCTAACTAGACTGGAAAGTCCTTGAAGGCAGGGACTATCTTTTTTTTGTTGTTCACTATTGTATTCCCTAGCACCTAGTAGGCACTCAATAAATATTTGCTAAATTAGTGAATGAATGAATGCATTCACAGAAAATTCCCAGCACCGTCAGCTCTTTATGGTTGTTTATATAACCGACAACACTGTGAGAACACTTAGTGAAGCTGTCACTTTGACCCTGTTTTGGCATTGTGGAACTAGCTGTTGGCCTTTCTAAGTTGGCAACTGTTCCAATGTGTGTCTATTCAAGGTGGATTGGCCTCTTTAATGACTCAGTGGGAACACCATCAAGCCAGTTAATGCATCCTCAGTTCTCTCAATCTGAGTTCTCCCTAAACTTCAGGGAAGTTCTCCTGGCCAAGAAGATACCTGAGATTTGAAGTTTGAACTAAAGTATCCTTAAGAGAGAAAATCAAGTGAATCTCAAGTGATTGATTTTTGCCTATGAATAAAAGTCAGAATTAAGTCATATGTGGAATTACTACACAGTCACATGACTGCAATCAGTTTTGCTTAGATGTTGCTGGGACCACATGAAAAAGGGGTTATTTATTAAGAATGGACTAGTTCCTTTAAAATTCTGTAGCAATCATGGCTCTCTCTCTCTCTCTCTCTCTCTCTCTTTTTTTTCTTCTAGTCCATGGAAAGTGTTATCTCAGGCAGCTTTGTGCAGGAAGTTGGGTTTATCACTTCCTCACAGTTGCAGTTTGTCTAGGACTTAACTACATGCTATCAGATTACATCAAAACGTAGGCCTTTGTGTGTTTAACTCATCAAAGGAGTGGACCCTCAGGACTTGATATCACTTCACTGCATATGCAGCCATGTAGCAAAACAAAGCCTATCTAACAGGACAAAACTATTTCTGTTGTGTGGCAGCTCCGCTAGCTCGAGCTTGCAGAAATGGTCGGGTTTCAGGTGTCTGCAGTGTTTCACTTCTTGTTTTTATATTTATCTCTTTTTAGAATTGCAGTCATTTGCCTGGTTGTATGCAAGGAAGGAAAACCCAAAATATTACCTACCAGGGAGCACAAGATTGCTCCAATTTAGCTGGAGGCAGCACTAACCTTATCATCTTGATTTTCACTTAAGTTGCGGTTGCCATAGTCTGGGCTTTGGAGCGGACCACATGCGGAGTTTGAATCCTGTGTCCTCCGTTTCCTGGTTGCGCATCTTTGGGCAAGTTATTTGACCTCTCTGAGCCTTGGTTTCCCCATCTGAAAATTGGAGATAATAATAGCACCTGCCTCATAGCCTTCTGGTATGGAATAAATGACATGGTTTAAATAATATGTGAAAAGTGCTTGTGGAATGTGTCACCATAGGAAGGATGTGCATATTTTAAAGCTGGAGGGGTACGCCATGCTCTGCAGAGCGGCCAGGGCTGGCAGAGCAGTCCCAGGCTGACTGAAGTTTCTCAGGCTACACTTCCACCTTTGGGGCCTCGTTGCTATTTTCTTCTCCGTGGAGTTCCCTCTTCTCTGCGGTGGGCTGGCTGCCAGATGCTGCCTCTATTGGAGGCCACAGGAAGCCAATGCAACAGTGAAGTAATACTTCTGCCCTAGGGCTGGCTCCGCCCTGTTGACCAAGGTTTTTTCGATCTGCTCAGCCGATTCCTTTTAATGCCTTGCCTAAAAAGGACTTCTCACCCAGCTCTGCTGCACTGGGAAATGGCTGACTGCCCCAGAGGCTTTGGACAAACAGCTTTCGGGGGATAGAAATGGTGAAGTGAACTTCTTTTCCCAGTTCAACGCTTTAGAAGTTTAAGGGTACCATTTTGCAGCGACTCTCCAATATGACGCTCATTTACCAAAATCATTTGTCAAAGGAAGAGAGACAGGGCTTGATTCTATAAAATCTCTCCAAGCCAGTGGAATATAATGAGGCACTCTTGAAAAAATTATTTGCATCAAGACAGTATGCAAATTTTTAAGGTCAATGACTGGAAAGAAATTAAGTTACACCTAAAAAACTGTATACTTTAAGAAAGTGAGTGTTTTCCTTTTTCTTTTAACAAACCTGAAACCATTTTAAATAGGAAATTGAAACAAGCTTAATGCCTTATTGCTTCTTTACAATCTGGTTCTTCACAAATGGCTCCCTATCTTCATAGCTTCTTCCCTTCTGGCTCCTGAGGCATCAAGATGTCCTGTGAGCCACATTTTGCCTCAGTTGTTCAGAGGATCACTTCAGAGCCACCAACCACCATTCACCTCCATTTAGGGTAGGTGTCAGAGGTTCCCATTGAGTGGATTTTGCCTTTGTTTCTGGCCCCTTGGTGTGAGCTGTTTGGCTGTCTCTTTAGCTCTTGTCCCTGGATGCTGCCTCTCAGAACTCCCCGTAATGGTCACAGGACCAGGTTCACTTCATCTTCAAGCCCTATAATAGGAGACAGTTTCCCTAGCTGGATCCAGCATCTTGGGCTCCCCTTCATCTGGGAAGAGAGTTGGGACATTTGGCTACAACCCTCTTAGGATGGTTGTGAATGCCAAGTGAAGACCAGCCTCTTCTGTAGATTGATGAGATTAAAAATAAATTTTTTCTAATTGCAAAAGCAATAAATGCACACACACACACCCTAAATTGCACACACATACACACACCCTAAACACAGAAATGTTTAAAGTTTAAAACTAAAGGCCCTCATATCAACCTCCTAGTAATAATTCTTTGTTATATACTGTTCCATATTTATTTCAGTGCATATCGAAAGTATTTTACTTAAGAAAAGAGAGAATGGAATGCTACCTACTCTTCAGAAACTTACATGTTTTCCTTAACAGTATATCTTGGATAGATAGATTCAAATGTCAGTATACACAGACTTACCCCCCTATTTTATATGATCGTGGCTATCCCACAGTAGCGTGTACAATAATTTCTTTACTCAATTTCTTACTAAGGGACTTTGGACTATTTTGGATTTTTTTGGCTTAACAGTGCAGTACAGAACATCTTTGTGCGAACATCTATGTGTTCATGTATATTTCTGTAGAATTGCTGGGTTAAAGGGCATGCACTTTTTAAATTTTAATAAACATTGCTAAATTGTGTACCAGTGTACTAGTTTGCAATCCACTCAAAAGTCCGAGAAGTCTTGTTTCCTCAAACACTTATCAACTCTAGTATTACCAAATTTCATAAATCTGATGGGCAAGAAAAATCTTGTTTTCATTTGTGTTTCCTTTATTAGTAGTAAAGTTGAACATCTTTTAAGATGTTTCTTAGCTACCTTTATTTCCTCTTCTGTGAATTTTCTGTTTGTATTCTTTTTCCAATTTCCTGTTGAGATGTCTTTTTCTTATTAACCTGTGCATCAGTAAGGATATTTTGGGCTATTATTACAGAATGCTTACTAAAATGTGGCTGATGTTTATTGTTTACTGTATTCCATCACACAATGTCTGGAGGCAGGGTATTTCAGGGTTGGACAGTGGCTTAGCAATCTTGGGCACTGACTTTTCCTGCTGTGTTGTACTCAACTTGTCCTTATGTGATTTCAAGATGGCTGCCATAGTTCCAATCATCACATTCTAGACAACTATCTCCAAAGCACCAGAAGAACTCCCTGCCCCAAATTCTCAAGATTCTTTGATCATGGAGGAAAACTCTTCTTAGCAGCTTGCCTGCAGACATCTCTCTGACCCTGTGCCAGGATTGGGTCACATGTCCCTTTCTGGGATGAGATGCCCAAGTGCCTGCCATTTTTTTTTTTTTTTTTTGCGGTACGCGGGCCTCTCACTGTTGTGGCCTCTCCCGTTGCGGAGCATAGGCTCCGGACGCGCAGGCTCAGTGGCCATGGCTCACGGGCCCAGCCGCTCCGCGGCATGTGGGATCTTCCCGGACCGGGGCACGAACCCGTGTCCCCTGCATCGGCAGGCGGACTCTCAACCACTGCGCCACCAAGGAAGCCCCTGCCTGCCATTTTTAATGAGCCTTTTCCCCATTATTCACCATGTTGTCTCCTGAATTATTTGAAGCAGGCAAATGCAACTTGATTATAATGCAACAATTCAAATTAGGGCAAATACTATACCTGAAATATAAGATTGTCCTTGACTTTGAAGGATGTATCTTTAAAGGCTCAATGTGTGACTTGAGCATGGGCAGTCTAGCCCCTTAATATCTGGCCACTCTCAGTAGGTCATAATGTCACCAGCTCAGCCTGCGATAATCCCATGACTTTTTCCTCTGGGCAGCCAGAGGTAGTAGGACCGTACCTGGTCTGTGTAGCCACTGTTAGTCCAGTTGGGATCTGCTGGCAGAATTTCTGGACCTCCTCAGATGAGATGAAGGAGGTTGGTTTCTTTGGGTGGCTATAATAATACCTACCCTTTAATTTTTCATTTTCATTTTTTTATTTTTACAATTTTCATTGAAATATAGTTGATTTACAATGTTAGTTTCAGGTGTTCAGCAAAGTGATTCAGATATACATATATATGTATTCTTTTTCAGATTCTTTTCCACTACAGGTTATTACAAGATATTGAGTATAGTTCACTGTGCTCTATAGTAGGTGCTTGTTGGTTATCTATTTTACAATATATATAGTAATGTATATATAGTATATGTATACACAATATATATAGTAATGTGTATATTTTAATCCCAGACTCCTAATTTATCACTCCCCCCTTTCCCCTTTGGTAATTCTAAGTTTGTTTTTTATGTCTGTGAGTCTGTTTCTGTTTTGTAAATAAGTTCATTTGTATCATTTTTTAAGATTCCACATATCTGTGATAGTGATATCATATGATATTTGTCTTTCTCTGTCTGACGTACTTCACTTAATATGATAATATGATAATCTCTAGGTCCATCCATGTTGCTGCAAATGGCATTATTTCATTCTTTTTTATGGCTAAGTAATGTTCCATTGTATATATATACACCACATCTTCTTTATCCATTCATCTGTCAATGGACATTTAGGTTGAGTCCATGTCTTGGCTATTGTAAATAGTGCTGCTATGAACATTGGGATGCATGCATCTTTTCAAATTATAGGTTTTTCCAGATATATGCCCAGGAGTGGGATTGCTGGATCTTATAATACCTACGCTTTTAAATGGATGTTGATTCCTGGCTGGAGTGATCAGAGACTATAACCTTTCCCACCCATTTTGGGGTAGGAATCTCCCCTCTTTTTCCTACTGGGCATGGAGAGAATAGGAGCTAGCAGTTACAATTTATTTTTGCTTTACTTATTTGAGTCAGCAATCTCAGAGGAAATAGAAATCTGACCTTTTTTTTTTTTTTTAATATTTTTTTAGGTACTGCCCTGGTGGTGCAGTGGTAAAGAATCCACCTGCCAATGCAGGGTACATGGGTTCGAGCCCTGGACCAGGAAGATCCCACATGCCGCAGAGCAACTAAGCCCATGCGCCACAACTGCTGAGCCTGCACTCTAGAGTCGGTGAGCCACAACTACTGAGCCCCTGTGCCACAACTACTGAAGCCTGTGGACCTAGAGCCCGTGCTCCACAACAAGAGAAGCCACCCCAATGGGAAGCCTGCGCACCTCAACGAAGGGTTGCCCCCGCTCGCCACAGCTAGAGAAAGCCCGCGCAGCAACGAAGACCCAACGCAGCCAAAAATAAATAAATATTGTGGTGGAGTGGCCTCTAGAGCACAGGCTCAGTAGTTCCACGGCATGTAGGATCTTTATGGACCAGGGCTCAAACCCGTGTACCCTGCATTGGCAGTTGTATTCTTAACCACTGAGCCACCAGGGAAGTCCAGAGAGGGCTGATCTTAGTTACACCTTTGTAACTAGACAATTGTCTTCTTCAGACTAAGAGACCTCCTCAGTTTCACCTTCTCTACTCCCAGAGTCCCAGTGGCATCTTCTGGGTACCAAGGCTCTGGATTTTTATAAAACTAAGGCTATGGACATAGAAGGTTGTGTTGCAGAATCATTTAGCTGATCTTCAACCTTTTCCCTTGATCTATTCTAATTTTCTCTAACTTAGCAATCCCCAAATGAAAGTTCAAACAAATGTCCCCCTCTTCTTCCCTCCTTCCCCTATTCTTTACCTCATGACTAACACAGTTACAGTGATATCTAAGTCAAGTGTTTTTTTGGCTAAAGAAAGTATTCAGTTTGGTTTTTAACCATAGGGAATCCTGGACAACTATTATTTAAATTTATCCCTAATTACTTTGTTTTTGGATGCTCACACATGGACTTAAACTTTTTCATTTCCAGTTTTTTGTTGCTAGTATATAGAAATACTATTGATTTTTATATGTTGACTTTGTACCCTGAGACCTTGCATTAGTTTTACTAACTTTTTCTCTTTTTTTGTAGATTCCTTAGGCTTCTCTACATATATAGTCATGCTCTCTGTGAATAGATAGTTTTGCTTCTTCCATGGAAAGGCTCCAGGAGGATGTAGTCCCACTGGCAACCAGCTTGATGAGCAGATGCGCGGTTTAAATTTTGGATCTGCTCACCCCTTGACTGGATTGTGTCAAGCAATGGAAAACCTGTCTGATCACATACAGTGGTCTGATCACATACAGTGGAAAACCTGTCTGATCACATACAATGGTCTTTTCTGGCTCTTTGATTCTCTGCATGCTGTTTGATCTTTCTATTCCCCCTATTTGAGCCTGTCTTTCCTTACTTGATGAGTTGGGTTTGAAAACTAGTTCATTTAGAGAGAGTTTTTAGTGTTTACCTTATTTTTAAAGCATTTTTTTCCTGGCTAACAGACAAATCTGCCATTCCTAGGGCATTAATCACTTTCCCTTTTCCGTTTCTTTCTTTGGTTTCCTATGAAGCTGTTGCAATTATTCCCTCCATACTTACCAGCCAGTTTGTCCACTGGCTCTTCCCTGATTTTTGCCAAGTGACTGTTCACCAGCAAGTGGTCTTGTGTCTCTTCCAAATGAGGGTCTGCGACTTTCTCTGCTCCTGCTTCCCAAAGCTTTAAATTTCCTTTATCAAGCAACTTCTCGTGATGGGAAAACCAGTTGGTCTCTACTGCTTCCTCACAGTTCCAACTTCTTCCAATTACTTGATAGTACCTTTGATTCTTTATCTTAATGACTTATACACTTGCTTTGTTTAAATATTTTACCCTCCAAATCTCACTTGTTCTTTCAACTGATTTTAATGTTTTTCTTTTTTCTTATAAATTTATTTATTTATTTTTGGCTGCATTGGGTCTTTGTTACTGCGCGCGGGCTTTCTCTAGTTGCGGCGAGCGGGGGCTACTCTTCGTTGCGGTGCGCGGGCTACTCATTGCGGTGGCTTCTCTTGTTGCGGAGCACGGCCTCTAGGCACGCGGGCTTCAGTAGTTGTGACTCGCGGGCTCTAGAGCACAGGCTCAGTCGTTGTGGCGCACGGGCTTAGTTGCTCCACGGCATGTGGGATCTTCCCGGACTAGGGCTCGAACCCATATCCCCTGCATTGGCAGGTGGATTCTTAACCACTGCACCACCAGGGAAGTCCTTAATGTTTTTTCTTTATCTCTCCTTTATCTATTTGGAGCTTACTTCTTTTTCTGATTACCTCCTTTCTTTGTTAAAATAAAAGGATGAAATAATATCCAGTGCAATAATTTTTTAGACTTCCTTCATGGATATATAGGTATAAGATCCTTTAAACTCAGAGGAACTTTATTTTTAGCAAATTATGGTGAAAGAATACAGTTTGTCAGAGCTATACAAAAGACATACCAGAGGATCGGGATGGAAATTGGCCCAAGGAAGTGTCACTCTCAAGCACAGGGATAATCCTGGATTTTTATTGATTGTTCCCTTTTCACTTTTCTTTCCAGTCTGCTTTCACATTTCCTCGCCTCCAGCACCAGGTCATTTTCCTTGAGTCCTTTTTCTTTTGGGAAAACAGCATGAGTAAGTGGAAGGAAAACAGACTTTGGAATATAAATAGACCTGAGTTTCAATACCACACTGCCCAATACTAGTTGTGGGTCTTTGGGCATGTTATTTACCCTTTCTGAGCTTCAATTTTTTATTTCTATGGACTGCCTTTGAAAACATAAACAATATTTATAAGGCATCTAGCATAGTGTCTGGCTCATGGAAGATACTCAACACATGTTATCTATGATTATTACCTTTACACCTCTGGCTTTCTTCCTCTCACACTCTTCCTGTAATCCCTTGCTAGCCATGATCAGGCTCGGATGATCTCTACATTTATGATCTTTGAAAGTAGTGGTTAACCTCTTCATATTAGGTCAACAGTGTGATGTATCTGCCAAAAAAATAGCTTGTGCAGTCTTAGCCCGAATTACAAGGGAATGCGTATGAGTTGAATGTGTTCAGAATCATAATGTTAGAGCCTAAGTGGATTTTAGAGACCAGCTGTTTCAGCTCTTCTTATTTTACCGATAACTAACTGACATAGCATAAATAAGCTATTTGCCTAAAGTCCATAGTAGAGCATGTGGGAATACTGAGATTTCCTCACTTCAGGAAAAAATTTTTTTTTAAATTGAGGCAAAATTCACATACCATAAATTAACCATTTAAAAGCTTACAATTCAGTGGCAGTTAGTACATTCACAATGTGCAAAAACGACCTTTATCTTGTTCCAAAGCGTTTTCATCACCCCGTGTTCATTAAGCAGTTACTCCCCATCCTCCCTCACCCTAGCCTCTGGAAACCACTAATCTGCTCTCTGTCTCTATGGATTTGTCTATTCTGGATATTTCATATAAATGGAATAATACACTACATGGCAGTTTGCGTCTTCTTTTACTTGGCATAATATTTTCAGTTCACGCTCATTGTTCAAAAATTCAAACACTATAGGAAATTATAATGAAGAAAATAAAAAATATTCTGTAATCCCACCATCATTGATGAGACTGTTAACAGTATGGTGACAGTTGCTGTTCCCACTGTTTCCTGCATAAACAGGTTTACACTATTCACACGTTTTACTTGAATTTGGTTTTCCACTTTACGCTGTATATGAAACAGCTTCCTGCATTGACACATACAGATCTCTTCGTTCTCTTTTTTGGATTGTATGATGTTTCATTATATGATTTTAGCCCAGATTGTTTAACAAACCTGCTGATGAACATCCTCTCTTGTCCTCCCTCCCACTTAATTCTTTGTTAAGTAAAACAGTTTATATCCTAACCTGCTGAATGTGAATTACTTTGAAATCCCAGTATTGGAGAAAAATAAACAGGAAAGGCTTTTGTTTCTCTGGGATCTGTTTGGATACATTGGAAAATGTGTGCATCAGTAAGAGCTTGATAAACTTTGAGGTTGCTTCTAATTTCAGATCCTTTGATTCTTGGGATTAATACCAAAATCATGGTAGTGCTAGAGACATAGAGACTAATGCCTAGAACTGGGAGTTAGGAGGCCTGGGTTTAGCCCTCATTTTACTAAGGTCTAGCTCTGGGACTTTGGAAAGTTACTTAGCTTTTTGGACTTCAGTTTCCTCATCTGTGAAATGAGGTGAATGAACTAGTTAGTCACTAGTTAGTTCTACTTAGTCACTAGAACTAGTTAATGTGGTGGATTTTAATTGAGGTCACTGCCCAGTTTACAGTGATTCCCCTTCTGCAGGAACAGCTCTGCTCCATGAGGGTGGGCCCCCAGCAGCAATGTTGTGTTATGAGACCCTCCTCTCTCATCCATGTCTGTTAGTGGAAGCCATTTGTCATGTCAATCCAACAAAAATCTTTCTTTAGGATTTTTGAATCTGAACCACAGAAAACGTGGGCAGTTCCTGTCTTGAGGTGGGGGAATGTGAGAAGTGAAACTTGGTAGCCATTGGTAACCATTTTTTTCAGTGTATCAAGGTTCTAATGTGGAGAGTAAAGGAGTGGGACTCCTGTGCTATGAGCCAGTGGGGGAATAATCACATAAAAAAGGAGCTACCTTTAAATGCAATGTGGTTTCCTGGGTTGTAATCTAGAATAGGAAGAGGGCAGTGGAAAAACTGGTAATCCAAGTAAATAGCAGTTAATAGTATTGTACCAATGTTAAATTTTTGGTTTTAACAAAGATGTCCTGGCTATGTAAGATGTTAACATTAAGGGAAGCTGGTGAACTCTCTAAACTCTCCAACTATTTTTGCATTATCAACATCATATGCTTCCTGATATGATGTGATGAGAAGGGCATGACATCACTTCTGTGTTGTTCTTTTAAAAAATGCATACAGTCATCCCTCGGTATCTGTGTGAGATTGGTTCCGGGATCTCCCATAGTTATAAAAATCCTTGGATGCTTAAGTCCCTTATATAAAATGATGTAATATTTGCATATTACCTACACACATCCTCCTCTATTCTTTAATCATCCCAAGATTATTTATAATAACTAATACAATGTAAATGCTATGTAAATTGTTGCTAGAGTGTGGCAAAATTCCTTTTTGGAATTTTTTTTCGAATATTTTTGATCCATAGTTGTTTGAATCCATGGATGCAGAACCTGAGGATAAGGAGGGCTGACTGCACCTGCATTTAACCAGGGGGAAACATCACTGAGAGATATTCTAAGGATGACTAGAACACGCCCTTCAAAAATATCAAGGTCATGAAAGACAAAGAAAGACTGAGGAACTCTCCCAGACTGGGGAAACTTAGGAGACATGAAAACTAAATGTAATGCATGATCCTGGAGTCCATCCTGGTCCTGGAAAGCATCATTAGTGAGGTTATTGGAAACATTTGAATAAGGTCTGTAGATTTGCTAGTGTTGTATCAACATTAATTTCTTGGTTTTGATAATTGCTCTGTGGTCATAAAAGATGTTAACATTTGGGGAAGCTGTGGGAATACTATACAGGAATTCTTTATATTATTTCTGCAACTTTTTTAAAGTCCAAAATTATTTCAAAATTTAAAAACTTGCTAAAAGATGACAACATCAAAATGGTGTAGACAGTTCTAAACACCCATCCCTCCATAACGACAAAAACATTTAGAAACTGTAAAAACCAACTTTGTCAGAACTCTGGAAAACAGTAAAAAAAAAAAAAGCAACCAAGTAAATGCTGAATCAACAGAAAGGCAACTTAAAATTGGTGGAAAATCTTTGTGGCATTTTTACTTGCCCTTGCCCCACCCCCTCCCTGCTGGTGTGGCAGTCTTGAAGATAGCAACCTGAGTTCCCAGTAGGAACACTGGCCCTGGTTCCAAAGGAAGCAGAGCAGACCTTGCTCACAAATCATTATGTTTGTCTGTTCTAACATGTCTGGAAACTACCTGAAGGACTGACACAAGGTATGTCTCTGTTTCACCTAACTTAGAACTTAGGGCAGAAAAGTGCTAGACATTGCTTGTAACACTGTAAGGTGAACAAAAACCCTGCAGCTGCCCGAGACAAAAGATTATGATTGAGACAAACAATAGATTGCCTAAAGCCTGGGAGAAGAAGCTGGGGAGAGACTTCTTGTGGGAAATTAGGACATTCAAAAGAGACCATATGTACTGAGAAATTTAGAAAGCCACATACATGTACAAGGCAGGACACATCCTCAGAAAAGACCCAGGAAAACCCTAAGCTTTCACCTCTGAATGATCTTTAGGCTCAGTGCAAGTAGCAAGTGAAAGCTAAGACAAAGTTGTAAGAAGCCTGGCTAAGTGTTAAAATAGTTCCCCAACACAGGCAATCTACATAGAAGGGGAGAGGTGTTTATTTTTTGTTTATTTTATTTTATTTAATTTTTTAGCTCCTAGAATCAAGGAAATCTCTTTCAAAGCACTAGCTGAACATGGCTAAAGGAGCAGAGACTTAAGTAACCATACACAACAAGGAATATTGTCTCTACAAAAAATAGTTGGAAAAGTCACTAAATAAATGGACAACTGCAGCCTTCAACAATCAAGAACAACAAACCCTGGAGAAGAATCTAATTTCCAGATTTATAAAATTTAAATGTACAATTATCAACAAAAATCACAAATCCTACAAAGATACAAGAAAGTATGGCCCATTCAAAGGATAAAAATAAATTGACAGAAACTATCCATGAAGAAGACTAGGCATTGGAGTTCCTAGACAATGACTTTAAATTGACAGTCTTAAACATGCTCAGAGCTGCAGGAAATCATGCACAAAGAACTAAAGGAAACCACGAAAATGATGTACAAACACAATGAAAATATCAATAAAGAGATAGAAATTATAAAAAGGAGATAACTAGAAATTCTGGAGCTGAAAAGTATAAAAACTGAAATGAAAAATTCACTAGAGGGTTCAACAGAAGATGTGAGCAGATAGAAGAAATAATCATGAACTTAAAGACAAGACAGTTAAGATTATCCATACCGAGGATCAGAAAGAAAAAAGGAGAAAAGTGAACAGAACCTAAGGTATTTGTGGGTATAATCAAGCCAACCAACATATGCATTTTGGAAGTCCCAGAAGGAGAAGAGAGAAAGGGGCAGAGATATTACTTAAAGGAATAATGACCACAAACTTTCCAAATTTGATGACTCTACACATCCAAGAAGCTCAACAAAGTCCAAGTATGATAAACTCAGAGAAATCCATACCAAGATACATTATAATCAGACTGTCAAAAGACAAAGACAGAGAATCTTGGAAGCAATAAGAGAAAAGAAACATTATGTTCAAGGGATTCTCAATAAGATTAACAGACAATTTCTCAGACAGAGGCAATGGGAAGAAATATTTAAAGTGCTGGGGGAAAAACTGGTCAACCAAGAATTCTATATCTGGCAAAACTATCCTTCAAGATTGAGGGAGAAATTAAGACATTCCAGAAAACAAAAGCTGAGGGAGGTTGTTAACAGTAGACCTGCCTTACAAGAAATGTTAAAGGGAGTCCTCAGGTCCAACTTGAAGCTCTTCCAAGAAATAAAGATCTTCAGTAAAGGTGACTACACAGGTAAATACAAAATTCAATATTATTGTATTTTTTGACTTCTAACTCTACTTTTAATTTCATACTTGATTTTAAAGATAAATGCAAAAAAATTATTTATAAATCTATGTTGGCACACAGAGTGAAAAATTCAAGGTATATAATTGTGTGATTGAAAACTATCATTTGGGGGAAAAAAGGTGTGTGTGTGTGTGTGTGTGTGTGTACATGTGTGTATATATGCAGATCATACACACTTACACACACACATGCCTGTATGGGCATAGAACATCTCTGAAAGGGTATACAAGGAAACTATTGTTTCCTTTATCATTTTGAGGGCTGGATGGTCATGCTTCCAGCAGCTAATTCTTGTTCTTTGTTTCTAATCTGCTACTTTTTCATTTCTCCATTTCCAGAAAAGTACTACCACTTATCCAGTTGGTTATGTCAGAAAGGTGGGAATTAGGTTTGTTTCTTCTCTCTTCCTCACCCCCCCACACTAAATCTACCTTTGAATTCTGCTAATTTTACCTCTAAAACATATCTCAACTTTGTCTACTTTTATTGCAGAAGATGTTGACTGTCCCCCAGTGTTTGTTTTTCCTTTCATCCTTGGTCATAGAACTCTTGATTTTCAGATGGGCTGTAGTCTCTAAAATAACAATTTTATTTTCAGTGCTTCCTGCAACCAGATGGGGCCCTGTGACTAAGTTCTAGATGAGTTGTAACTAAAAGTGTCATGTGTCATTTTTAGGAATGATCTTAAAGGGTAGGGACATACCATTTTTCCTCCCTTTCTCATTTATGTTAGCTGGAATGAAAGCAGTATAGCTGCAATTAGAGCAGCCATCTTGGAGTAGGAGGTGAAAATCACATGTTGAGAAGCAAGGTAGAAGGAATCTGGTTCTTGGTGAATGTGGAGCCACCAGTCTAATTCTAGGCTAACTATGTGCAGACTTCAATTATGTGAGAGAGAAATATCTATCTGTCCATGCCACTGTAATTTGGAGTTTTCTGTCACAGCTACTCCTAATCCCACTTGATAAAATGTCTCTATTTCAAGCATCAACCCCTTGGTCCAAGCCCAGCCTATCTTACCTGAACTACTACAACATCATCCTAATTGTCCCCACCACATCCAATCTTGACCTCTCTCTCCATTCAATTCTACACACTCCAACCAGAGTATCCTTTTAACCATACATACAAGATCAAATCATTCCCTTGTTTCTAATCCTTTAGTGAAATTGCATTAGTTTTATTTTTTAAAATTAAAAAAAAATTTCATTGGAGTATAGTTGATTTACAGTGTTGTATTAGTTTCAGGTGTACAGCAAAGAGAATCAGTTATACATATACATATATCCACTATTTTTTTTTTTAGATTCTTCTCCCAAATAGGCCATTACAGAGTGTGAAGTAGAGTTCCCTGTGCTATACAGCAGGTTCTTATTAGATACCTATTTTATATATAGTGGTGTGTATATGTCAATCTCAATCTTCCAGTTTATCCCTCCCTCTCCTTATCCCCTGGAAACCATAAGTTTGTTTTCTACATCCCTGACTCTACTTTGGCTTTATAAATAAGTTCATTTGTACCCTTTTTTTTTTTTGTAGATTCCACATATAAGCGATCCATTATTTTTAGAATAAGTTCAAAATTCTCAACACAGCCTATTCAATCTTTCATTATCTGGCCCCTGAAACTTCAGCTCATCTCTTGCTACTTTCCCCCCCCTCATTCTCTGACCTTCAATCACATTGAAGACTCAAATATCCTATGCCCTCTACTATTGTTCCATTTATCTTAACTCTTTCCCCAGTACATACTGCCTAACTAACTCCTACCAAACTTTCAGGTCTCTGAGGAACTGTAATTTCCTCAGGAATTGTAGTCAGGGGCCATTACTATGCTTCTTCATGGTATTGTAGATGTTTTTAAAAATAGTCCACTTCTTAATTATTTGTGTAATTACTTATCTAATGTTTCAAATGCTCTATAGGCCTAATGTACCTACAGATGCATTCAATGGTCCATGTCGATTTTTTGGCTTTGGCTTTTTTTGTGTGTGTGTGTGGTACGCGGGCCTCTCACTGTTGTGGCCTCTCCCGTTGCGGAGCACAGGCTTCGGACGCGCAGGCTCAGCGGCCATGGCTCACGGGCCCAGCCACTCCACGGCATGTGGGATCCTCCCGGACCGGGGCACGAACTCATCTCCCCTGCATCGGCAGGCGGACTCTCAACCACTGCACCACCAGGGAAGCCCGACTTTGGCTTTTTAAGAAAACATTAAACTTGAAGAACTTTAGTCAGTACACCCTGTTTTTGGTTTGTCACATGTCCTACCAATTCATGCCCTTTCACAAACTTTTGTCCCTTTCCTGTGCCCTCTAGACCTTTGTATCTTTGATCTGTCTCCTCCACTAAACAAGAATCTCCATTGCGGTGAGGACAATGCTTGTCTTCCACATCACTCTATGCTTTCCATCTTAATATGCTTGGGACATATCAAGATGCTCTGGAAATCCTTGTCAAATGAAAGGAGGCGATGAATGAACTGCCCTTGTCATAATTATTAACAGCCTTTTTCTTCCTTTGGCTTTATTTTTAGCATAAGATACTATATAGAGATAAGAGTGGGGAAGTACCCACTTGATAAATATTTCAAAATAAGTTTTGAACAAACTTAGCACAAGATTCTGAACTTTATTTTATTTTTTTTTGCGGTACGCGGGCCTCTCACTGTTGTGGCCTCTCCCGTTGCGGAGCACAGGCTCCGGACGCGCAGGCCCAGAGGCCATGGCTCACGGGCCCAGCCGCTCCGCGGCATGTGGGATCTTCCCCGACCGGGGCACGAACCTGTATCCCCTGCATCGGCAGGTGGACTCTCAACCACTGCGCCACCAGGGAAGCCCCGATTCTGGACTTTAAAGCTAACTTTCACCCTGTTTTTACTAATGGACTAAATAGAAAGTAAAATCATATGCTTATATTTTTATAAGTTTCAGAAAGTTTACAAAAACATTTCATCTGGGTCTTCTATTTCTTGGGGAGGCAACTCTGTATCTTTGCAATTTTTTTAAAATCTAAAATTATCCCCAAAGAAAAAGTTTGTTTTAAAAAGAGGGGATATACACTACCAAATGTAAAAATAGATAACTAGTGGGAAGCAGCCGCGTAGCACAGGGACATCAGCTCGGTGCTTTGTGGCCACCTAGAGGGGTGGGATAAGGAGGGTGAGAGGGAGATGCAAGAGGGAGGAGATATGGGGATATATGTATACATATAGCTGATTCACTTTGTTATACAACAGAAACTAACACAACATTGTAAAGCAATTATACTCCAATAAAGATGTTAAAAAATAATAAAAAATTAAAAAATAAAAAGAGAAGAAGGAGAGGGGAGCCTCCTTCTCTTGGATTTCCAAGTTTAATTATGAATGGTTTCAACTTTATTTTGAACCAAACTGATCCTTGCTTCCCTATTGTTTTTTCATCACATTCTTAACACCATTACATCAACATCTTAGCTAAAGCTTATTGAAAGGCACCACTTTTGGAGAATGTGCTCATATGGGGCCATTGTGTACAGCTGTGTAAATTGCACAGTGCCCACAGGCACCCAGATGGGGGCCAACGAGGACTGAAACCCAGCCTGTGTTCCCAACTAAGCTACTGTATACCCTGGTGCAGGGCTTCCTCAGCCCAGAGGAAGAAGGTGCCCTATGTGCCAGCAGCTGTCCTGTACCCTTGGGGAATGAGTGCTTCTCTTTGCCACCCCTAGCCTTGATTCTTGCCCCAGAGGAGAAGCTTTAAGAGAGAATGAAACTAACACGGAGAGAGAGAGAGAGAGAGAGAGAGAGAGAGAGAGAGAGAGAGAGAGAGAGAGACGCCAAAGCTAGTGATGGAGAGAGAGGGGTTCTGTGTGGAATCCAATCCTATGTTTCCTCTTGTCTTAATCAGGAGACTGTATCCTTGCTTCCCTAAGATTTGGTAGTTCAACCCTTTTTTAAAAAATTAAATTCCCCCCTTTTAGCTTTAGCTATTTTGATTGAGTTTTCCTTTCTTGCAGACTATCTTAGATCTCTTCCAGTTCTGATATACAGTAAGATGACCATAGGATCAGCTGGGACAGGTAGCTACAGTGGTATTCTATTTCACAACCAGCTATGATGGGGAGGCAGGGGGACTGATTTATAGCATTTTATGATTTCCATGGTGTAAATACTGCTTCCATGGCTGATTTCAAGCTACCAACGTGATGATGTCATTGAATATGGAGTTAGGAAGAATGCACACAATTGGCTCTTATAAGTGTGTAGGTCCAGTACACTGCTGGACAACTTCCATTAGGTCCAACTTTGTCCACTGATGGGGTATGTAAATAGTGTTGGTCACCAGCTGGTAAGCCCACAGGCTATGTACGGCCTCAGATATGCTCCGTTTAGTCTATAAGTGTTTAAAATATTTTGGGTTAGTTTCCAGCATTTAAATATCATGATATTTTACCTAAAAATATATATTCCCACCTTTTCATGAGAAATGGGAATATATTGCAATATTGGGCCTGGTGCTCAGAAAGGTTCAATGATTTATCCAAGGTGACACAAAATGTAAGTGTCTGAACCAGAACAAGAACTCAGGTCTTGTGATTCCAAACCAAAGCTTGTACAGCTTCTTTAGGCTGCCCTCTCATTTCCTTTTCCTTTGTCATCTTTGTTACCATTTGCTTGCTTGGCATTTTCTCTGCAACTGTATTTTCCATTTACGAAGCGTGATGTGACCAAAGGTTGCTAAGGTCATATATATGGGTTCATGAGCAGGTGAGTCATGACAAAGATGGGACTACCTCCCATCTTTGGGAGGAAGGAGATAGCAAAGGACAGAGGAAAAGTGAAAAATTACCCCCAAACCTACCATTAACCCTTGTTATAAAAGATTACTTCGGATATCCTATGTGCACGCAGAGAAAAAGACTGCTAGTCAGAAATGGGATCATTCCAGATGTGTATTTTTAAATAACAATATTAAGTTTAATCTTATTTGAATTTGACAAAAGGAAAAGAAATTAAATTGAAACTGAAGGAATGGCTGAACTTTAAATAAATGTTTATCACAGGGAGAGGGAAGGGTAAGCTGAGACAAAGTGAGAGAGTGGCATGGACATATATACACTACCAAACGTAAAATAGATAGCTAGAGGGAAGCAGCTGCATAGCACAGGGAGATAAGCTCGGTGCTTTGTGACCACCTAGAGGGGTGGGATAGGGAGGGTGGGAGGGAGATGCAAGAGGGAAGAGATATGGGAACATATGTATATGTATAACTGATTCACTTTGTTATAAAGCAGAAACAAACACACCATTGTAAAGCAATTATACTCCAATAAAGATGTTAAAAATATATTCAAAAAAATGTTTATCACAAGGAACATTAGCTTTTTAAAGATACTCCTAAGATTAAAATAAGTATTAAGATTTTTGAGTCATTATGCTTTTTTTTTTTTTTCACTTTCATGTTGCAGTTTTAGAGAGCATCTTTGATGTACTCCCAGGAAAATGGAGGACATTAGTACACAAAAAATTCCTCTATCTCCCCTTTCCTCTGCTGAATTTAGTTAGTTCATTTTATTTTTTAGTGGTTAAGGTTTTTAGTATTTATATTCTGTTTTGTAACCATAATTTCCACAGTTGGTTAATCTTTGTTCTGTATTTAAGTGAATTCAGTAGTCTGTACCAGTCTTTTATCATATCTTCTCTATCCTTGAGTTCTGTACTTTAATTCTTCTCTGGTTTGTATGGATTTCATCATCAAGTAGCCTCCCTGCATCCATCACCCTCTGCCGAGAAGACCTTATATTAGCTCTATTCCTTGAATATTTGTAGTCTTGAGAATGTCTTTCTGTTACCTTGAAAAATAGCCTGGCTGGATATAAAATTTTTGAGTCACACTTTCTTTTTCTCAGAATTTGGTAGATGTTGCTCCCTTGTCTTTTGACATAGGTCTTTTACCATGGTTTCTCTGTTTATCTCCTTTTGGTTTGAGTCATCATTGTATATTTTTTTTCAAGAAGGGTTTATGTGTATTATTTTCCCTGAGTTTATTTTCACATTTGAGATGTTCACTTGTTACCTTTATAGATGAATTACAATTTGTCTTTACAGGCATGTTCCAGTACTTCTTGCATGGAATAAGATCAGGGAGGGTTTGAAGCCTGCTTGGCTTATGAAAACAAAACAAAAACAAAAATCTTATAAATGACTTGCTTTTCTTGCCTGTTTTCCTAAAGAATTGTTTCTTAAAGTTCAGTTCTCAATGTTGTTTGTGCTATATGATTCTTTTCCTTTGCAACTTGCGTGCTCTTTTAATATGCAGATTTAATTTTTCCTTCATTTAAGTGAAGTTTTCTTCTTTCAGAACTTTAAACAACACTTCTGTGTGATTTGTTAGGTTTGCTACTACAGAGACATCTGTTGTCTTTAATTTGGACAGTTTTATCTGTCTTCTATTTCTTTTTTTGTTTGTTTTTTTTGTTTACATTGTTGTTTGTTTTAATTTTTTAACTGTTACGAGGAAATATTTATTTATTTGTTTGTTTATTTATTTATTTATTTTTGGCTGCATTGGGTCTTTGTTGCTTTGCACAGGCTTTCTCTAGTTGCAGCAAGCAGGGGCTACTCTTCGTTGTAGTGCGCAGGCTTCTCATTGCAGTGGCTTCTCTTGTTGTGGAGCACAGGCTCTAGGCATGCGGGCTTCAGTAGTTGCAGCGCATGGGCTCAGTATTTGCAATGTGCAGGCTCTAGGGTGCGCAGGCTTCAGTAGCTGCAGCACGTGGGCTCAGTAGTTGTGGCGCACGGGCTTAGTTGCTCCACGGCATGTGGGATCTTCCCAGACCAGGGATCGAACCCGTGTCCCCTGCATTGGCAGGCGATTCTTAACCACTGCACCACCAGGGAAGTCCCTGTCTTCCATTTCTATTATCTTTTCTCTATTTACTTTAATGTCTTTGAATTATTACCCACAGTTGTTAAGAAGCAAAACTGAAGCCTATTTATTGCATTAATAATTCAGTTTTCAGCAAATGCCTATTATTTTCCCTATGGTTAATATTTACTTAATAGTTCTTCAATAGTATTACTTGGACCCTTGATTTGTTTCCTTAACCTCTATCTCCCTTTTCATCTCATTCTCTTGTTTTATTATTTTGTCATTGAGCTTTTTTCCTCTTTCTTTGTTGCAACATATTTGCATAGCTGCCACACTGTTTTTGAAAATCTTGCTCATGCTTAATATGTGGAGCTATTTCTAGATCTTCTGTTTGCTTGAATATAGTTGGGTGAATTCTTCTTTCTGCTTTAATTTATTTTTCTTTTCTAGGTTTTGTGATCTATCTGCTTTTAACTAGTTTGAGGTTGTGAGGGGAAGGGGATGGACTGCTCATCTGAGCTGTGCTGAGGGAAGATCCATCTCTGGGAAAAGCTTCTAGATTTAGAGTCAGACAATCTCATCCAGTAGTACCAACCATGGGTAACCACACCAGCAAGCCCATCAGATGTCACAGGAGTCCCTCACAGTCATGGAATAACTGTATGGTAAACAATACCTTACTGAGCATTTACTCTGTGCCAGACATTGAAAGAAAAAAATAACTTCCTTTATTATGAATTTATGAGGACATGTCTGTGCCAAGTGCATTATATATTATTTGCTCAATACAACATCATGAAATATCTTTATCAGCCCCCATTTTCTGAATGAGGGAGCAGAAGCTTATAGAGAAGTTATATATTGGGTTGGCCAAAAAGTTCGTTTCAGGGTTTTCCAAACTTTTTGGCCAACCCAATGATTTGCCAAAAGTCACATAGCTAATATGAGAGAGTTGAACTTTGAAACTGTGTCTAAATTATAAATGCTTAGTATGGAAAGATTTTTTTATCAGGATATTTGATGTAATATTGGGGAATACTTGTGGAACTTTAGTCTGTGGTGGTTTGCGTATAATTTATTAAAAGCTTAGCAGTTTTTCTCTTCCAGAAATAATTCTGGTTTATAAATGAAATATAATCTATACTTGCTTCAAAAATAATCTGGGAGAAACTGGGTGAGGGAATAGGTGAAACAAGGTTGGCCATGGGTTGATAATTGAACCTGGGTGACTTGAAGCAGACTTCTAAAACAACTGCCCAGTTAATGATTTTTTCACTATAGTAGCCCTTGAAAAGTTAAGCCACTTTTTGGGCAATGCTCTCTTTCTTTTGGTATAATGACTTGTCATTCCAACATACTCTAAATAAATGTACCATAAGAAGTGCTGTTTCAACATTATGGTTTTAGGCAAAGACACAGTCATCAATTTACTCAATGACATTTTCTAGTAAAAGAATATCATATGAAACAAATTTTAATTGCCTGCCAAATTTTAATTAAAATTTAAACAAATTTTAATTGTTTGGATGAACCAAAACCAAGTAGAATATTATTGATTTCCAGTGAACTGCTATGATATTATGTGAATAAAAGCTATTTGCAAAGGTGGTATTTAAAATAAGTAACAGTGGGTCAGTGGGGAAGGTCTGTCTCTTTTCTGGGTGGAGGACTGATACCAATGGTGTTGGATGTCTATGAATGATGATCTGAGCTTTGGGCCTTGTCCATCTCCTACACATGGGTCAAGATTACTCCAAGTTTAGAAGATTTGGTTGGTTCTGTACCTCATGACCCATCTGTACAGATCTACTTCCTATTCAGTGGCTTTGACTTTCAGATAAGGTAATGTGGCAAAATGGTTCAGAGCATTTTTCTGGGAGTTGGACAGACCTGAGTTTGAATGCTGGCTCCATTACTTACTATCTGGGTGATGGATCTTAGATAAAACACCTTCTCTAAATCCCAGTTTCTTCATCTGTAAATTGGAGTAATGACACCTGTGTTTTAGGATTGTTGGAAGGAGTAAATGAGATCATATTCATAATGCATTTAGCATGGTGGCTGGCCATTATTATCATGCTATCTTAAAAAGATGTGACAATTCAGAATGACTTAACCTTTGGCTTATGTCCATTTGATATGACCTAGGCAGAACTGTCATTTGTGTCACTTTCAGTGTGTTACCACTTCTCTTAAGGTGACTAGAGTCAGCAGGCATCCTTCCCTTTATTCCACTATTTTAAGCCTCATGTGAACCTCAGAAAATGAACAGATTTCAACATACTTAGGGAAATAGGAAGATCAAATAGGGGGAAAGTCTACCTATCATAGAAACCTATGAGATAAAAGATTCATTCGACTATTCAACAAATATTTATTGAGTGCCCAGTATATACCAAGAATTATTCTGCATGCTGGGGATAAAATGGTAGACAAAACTGACAAAAATCTCAACTGGAAATGAAAGGTATATCATGTGGGGAGTTGATCCTTTGCATCTGGTAGGTGTTATTTATTGAGTGTACATAGTGGTTAGGAAATATGGTAAGTTTCCTGCTGTTAATCAATGATGAAGGGTGTGGTTTCTAGGTGTAAAAGTTCAGGTTGCACTGATTCATGGGTAATGAACCATCTCTTTAACCAGTGATATATATTATGCTTTAATACAACCTTTTTCTTTTGAAAAGCAAGTATGGGAGTGAAAAAAAAACCCAGTCCTACAAGGTAGAAGCCATTATCCCCATTTTTCGTAGGAGGAAACTGAGACCCAGTTAACTATAATTTGCTCTAGGTATCATAGCTAATAAGTGGCAGCGATAGAATTTGAATGGCAAAGTCCATTCTCTTCCGACTGTTTTGGGTGTAAGCCTCCTGGAAGCACGGTGTTAACATTTTAAAAGAACTTGTTTATTCATATTCATCTTTATTTGGTGGAATGGATGTTTATCACGCTATCTGTTCTCAGTAAAGAAGGGAAGAAGATTAAATCAGTCTGAGATATCCTTCCATATTCCTTTCTGCATCCTCTTTCTACCTCTTCATGCTCTTTCTATTATTTAGGAAGTGGTATCCTGGTACCTGTTTGAAGCAAGAGTAAAGTCCAGCCTTGGCTTATCAGTGTCTCAGTATCTCTGATGAAAATTTATTGTTTTTGCCTGTCCAGCATCCATTCCTTATTTTTCTGGTCATAGCATCTGCAGCAGTTAGAACTGTGTTTGGCTACGAGTAACTGGAAACACAACTAACAGTAGCTTAAACAAACAAGGGTTTCTTGTGTCACATAATAAGTCTGGAGGTTGACAGGGCTAGTGCACGGGCTCACTGGAGCTATCAAGTACCCAGGAAATTTCTACTTTTCTAGTCTACCAGCTTTTGGGGGGTGTTTGTATGCATCCTCATTTTGTTGCCTCACAGTCACAAGATGGCTGCTGCCCCCCTGGCATCACATCCTTATTCCAAGTAGCAAGAAGGGTAAAGGGTAAAGGAGCAAAAGAGTCATGCCAGATTTTTTTCCAGAAAAGCAAATCTTTCCAAAATGCTCCACCCAGCATACTTCTGCTTATTTCACATTGGTTAGAACTGGATCATGTGGCCAGTCCTAGACCAATAATAAGGCTAAAGGAATGAGATTTCTAGTCCTAATTAATCCCAGAAGTCAGGATAAGAGCAAACTCTTCCTAAGATCAAAGGATCTCTGTCCTACCTGAATAATTTGAATTCTGTGTGGGCAATGGGGGAAATGTATGTTGAGTGGCAATGGATAGTATCTGCTATGGAACCTCCATTTTCCTTTGGGAAATCCACTCTCTCCCATATTCAGCCCATGTGGATCAGATAGAGCATCCCCAATCACAAGCCATGTGTAGGGAGGATGGACAGGACACGCCTAATTCCTGCAAGAACTTCTGCTGCAGTTATTGAGGAAGTGAAGCCTTGTCTGGGAGTACTGGCTGTAAGGAAATATAAGCCTTGATCTATCTGGAGCCCCCACATGCATGGGGCTTGTCTGAGATGCAGTGGTCAGATGGAGAGAGGGCCTGATAGTATAGGACGCTGGTCCAGCTGGGTCTAAATCTAGAGATTGACTCCTAGACATTCTAGTTGCTTGGGTTTATGAATTCTCTCTCTGTGCCTAGTCCAGCTGAAGGTGGATGTGGCTTTTGCTGTCAAGAGTCTTAACAAATAGTGTATTCAGAAAGTCACTTCTCTTACGAGGATCAGACTCCAAATATTGTCAACTTCTCTTTGAAGAATCAGCCAGGCAACCTGAAGGAGCCAGTGACAGTCCATTATATGGCCAGTGTAGTAAATGACCTAACAAACAGTATGCAGGTATAAAAATGTGTCATTTCCTCAAGTTGCAATTGAAGTATAGCAGTTTTTGATAAGTTTGTAAATTTCACTGTACTATTTTGTCTGTTCAAAATCTTGCCCATAATTGTGAAGCTTTCAGTTACATAGGCTCAAATTGCATAGTTTCATTTCATTTCTTTTTTTTTTAAGGATTGTATTACTCATATAACTTGGGTTTCAGCTGTACTAACAAATGATAAATAAGAAAATTCCATTGAAAAATGGAAATACAGACTATATAGGTAAGAAGGAATATGACAAAGCAACATTGACTTTTAAACACAGAATCAGAAAATCAAACCAAAAAGGTGCAGCTTTTAAGAAATCTCAGAGTGAATAAGAACTCACATTCCAGCTCTAACAAGTAAAAAGGAGAATGAAAGAGAATATTATCACCAATAGATAATGTTTTTAAATTAACAAGACAGTAAGGAGAAAGAGAGACCTTTAAATATTTTTGTTCATTTAAAAAACTTCTATTCTGAAAAAAAAAATACTCTCTAATCAGAAAACTAGAATAACCTGAAATGGAAAAGCTGGCAAACAACAAAGACAGGGAAACGGTGGTTTGGCAAATACCTGGGGTCATTGTCTACTGTGAGAATGTAATGAAAGCCAGGTACACTCTTTTCAGAAAAATACACTTATATACTCAAAATTTTACACACAGTTTCAGGGATTCACAGACACCTTAAAAACCAATCCATGGACACTCTTACCCCTGACACAGAGATCCATGAATCCTAGATAAAAACCCTTCTTTTCTTTTAGGCATGTCAATCTTTGTTCTAAAATTATTTTGAGCAAGAAAATGAAACTAATCAATTTGTGACATGTGGTCAATAATAATAGCTATCATTTAAAAAACTTTTACAATATGACAACGCATTGGGCTTAACAGTCTTATATGTATCATCTCATTGAATTCTTATAATAACCCAGTAAAGTTGACACTTTAGTTGGTCCTTGTTTTGCAGGTTATCATAAAGGTCACCCAGCAGGGTAGGGATTCAAACCCATGTTTATCTGGTACCAAAACTCACCATCCTCTTCTGCTTGTCATTTCCCGGCCTTCCTTCCCCCAATTTTTGTTTTCAGTTGGGTACCACATTTTCACTTTTTCAGTGAAATAATATTTGCAGATATAGAACCACAAGAAACATTTCACCATGTTCCTCTTGATGGTATGGCTCAATCTATTGCTATTTCTTTGAGAACCCCTTCAGTCAGTCTCTGCCCAAACTTCACCCCCTCAGAGAAAGCTTCCCTCATCTAAAATAGCACCCCAATACCTTATCACTCTCTATTCATTTACCTACCTTATTTTCCTTCATAGCACCTCTCATATCCTGACATGTTATTACATTTCTATTTATTATATAATTACATTTCTAATACTATATCATATTATCGTTTGCCTCTCCTTCCATGAAAGCAAGGACTTTATTTATTGCTGCATCCCCAACACCTAGCACACAGCCAAGCTCATGGGAGCCACTCTATAAATATAAATTGATGAAGAAAAGATAGAATGAAAGAATATTCAGGGAAGCAAGAGGAGAAGTACATATCCAGTCTTTGTTTCTGCTTCTCCTGACTCTTACTTCCACAAGGTCAGAACACTCAGACCAACATTTCTCCAGCTAGGTTAGGATCTCCCAAGAGAAGTTCTCAGGGAGCGGGGATAAGATCTTCAAGGTGTTGGGGTGAGGGGTTATTAGTAAAACCTCTGACCTCTCCACAGCCTTGGTAGTGCCCTTCTTTCTTCCTGTGTCAAAGACTTCTCCCCAGTGGACCCTTTGGATACCACTGGCCTCAGGACTGACCTCTCAAAGCTCTCCTCAGTTCCTTAATTTAATGAGAATCTTTGCCTTTCCAACCAAGAACAATGTCACTGAACTCCTGTTTCCTGACTTTTTAGAAAACTCAAGGATGTGGGACAAAAGTCTCACTATAATTAGTCACATCGATTCTGCTCTGCTGCTGCTCTGTATCATCTGTTTTCTTAGCCTGACCAGAGTTTTCTCAATAAAGTCAGTAACATGTACTCTATTCTCTTGTGGGGTTTAAAAGTTGATTGTATTAGTGTTTTTCCTCACAATTTCTTTGAACACTAAAGTTCAGATTATTGGTCTTTTTAGTTTTCCTTTTATAACATGTCACGGGGTGGGGGGGAGGGATAAACTGGAAGATTGGGACTGACACATACTCACTACTATATATAAAATAGATAACTAATTAGGACCTACTGTATAGCACAGGGAACTCTACTC
>NC_041233.1:50936926-50938347 GCF_002837175.3 Physeter macrocephalus
TTCAGATTATTGGTCGTTTTAGTTTTCCTTTTATAACATGGCACGGGGTGGGGGGGAGGGATAAACTGGAAGATTGGGACTGACACATACTCACTACTATATATAAAATAGATAACTAATTAGGACCTACTGTATAGCACAGGGAACTCTACTCAATACTCTGTAATGGCCTATATGGGAAAAGAATTTTAAAAAGAGTGGACATATGTATGTTTATAACAGATTCACTTTGTTGTACACCTGAAACTAACACAACATTGTAAATCAATTATACCCCAATTAAAAAAAAACGTGGTCACCATGTGGATCTTTTAAAATCTTCAGTAGGAATTTGAAAGCATTTTAGTAGACCAAGTGCTATGTAATAATTGTGACATTTTGTTTATCTAATGTTATTATTATTTTTTAAATAGACTAATTTTTAGAGCAGTTTTAGGTTCATAGCAACAGTGAGTGGAAGGTATAGAGATTCCCATATACTCCCTGCCCCCATACAGGCATAGCCTCCCCAGTTGCTCATCTCTTTTTAGGGCTGAATACTATTTCATCGTCTGCATGTACCACAGTTTATCCATTCACCTAGTGAAGGAAATCCAGTTGCTTCCCTTTTGGCAAGTATGAATAAAACTGCTATGAACATTCACGGGCAGGTTTCTGTGTAGACATAAATTTTCAGCTCATTTGGGTAAATACCAAAGAGCACAATTGCTTGATCATATGGTAAAAATATATTTAGTTTCGTTAAGAAACTGCCAACTGTCCTCCAAAGTGGCTGTACCATTTTGCATTCCCACAAGCAAGAATGAGAGTTCTTTTTGCTCCACATCCTCACTAGCATTTGGTGTTGTTAGAGTTTTGGATTTTGACCATTCAAATAGGTGTGCAGTAGTATCTTATTGTTTTATTTATTTTTAAAAATTTATTTATTATTTATTTATTTTTGGCTGCATTGGGTCTCTGTTGCTGCACGTGGGCTTTCTCTAGCTGCGGCGAGCGGGGGCTACTTTTCGTTGCAGTGTGCGGGCTTCTCACTGCGATAGCTTCTCTTGCTGCAGAGCATGGGCTCTAGGTGCGCAGTTTTGGATTTTGACCATTCAAATAGGTGTGCAGTAGTATCTTATTGTTTTATTTATTTTAAAAAATTTATTTATTATTTATTTATTTATTTTTGGCTGCATTGGGTCTCTGTTGCTGCACGTGGGCTTTCTCTAGCTGCGGCGAGCGGGGGCTACTTTTCGTTGCAGTGTGCGGGCTTCTCACTGCGATAGCTTCTCTTGCTGCAGAGCATGGGCTCTAGGTGCGCAGCCTTCAGTAGTTGTGGCTTGCGGGCTTTAGAATGCAGGCTCAGTAGTTGTGGCACACGGGCTTAGTTGCTCCGCGGCATGTGGGATCTTCCCAGACCAGAGCTCAAACCCGTGTCC
>NC_041233.1:50938721-50946077 GCF_002837175.3 Physeter macrocephalus
AACCACTGCGCCACCAGGGAAGCCCCCTCATTGTTTTAATTTGCAATTCCCAAATGACGTATGATTTTGAGCATCTTTTCATATGCTTATTTGCCATCCGTATATCTTCTTTAGTGAGGTATCCAGATCTTTTTGCCCATTTTAAAATCAGGTTCTTCATTTTTTATTGTTGAGTTTTAAGAGGTCTATGTATATTTTGGACAACAGTTCTTTATCACATATTTTTTTCTTAATAAATATTTTCTCCCAGTCTGTGGCTTGTCTTCTCAGTCTCTTGGCATTGTCTTTCACAGAGCAGAATTTTTAATTTTAATGAAGTCCAGCTTATAAATTCTCTCTTTCATGGGTTATACCTTTGGTGTTGTATCTAAAAAGCCATCACCATACCCAAGGTCATCTAGGTTTTCTCCTATGTTATTTTCTAGAGTTTTATAGTTTGTGTTTTACATTTAGGTCCATGATCCATTTTGAGTTAATTTGAATAATATAATTACTTGTATCTAGATTCATTATTTTCCATGTTGATGTCCAGTTGTTCCAGTACCATTTGTTGAAAAGACTATCTTTGCTCCATTGTAGTGTCGTGGCTCCTTTGTCAAAGATAAATCGTATATTTGTGTAGGTCTATTTATAGGCTCTCTGTTCTGCTCCATTGATCTATTTGTCTGTTCTTTTGCCAATACCGCACTGTCTTGCTTTATAGTAAGACTTAGTTGGGTATTGTCAGTCTTCCAACTTCGTTCTTCTCCTTCAGTATTGTGTTGGCTATTCTGGGTTTTTGCCTCTCCACATAAGCTTAAGATTCAGTTTGGCAAGATCCACATAGTAACATGCTGGAATCTGATGAGGAATGCCTTGAATCTACAGATCAAGTTGAGAAGAACTGACATCTTGACAATACTAGGTCTTCCTAATCATGAATGAACAAAGAATATCTCTCCATTTATATAGTTCTCTTATTTCTTTCATCAGAGTTTTATAGAGTTCCTCATATAGACCTTGTACATATTTTGTTAGATTTATACCTAGGTATTCCATCTTTTGGGTGATAAAGTAAATGGTACTGTATTAAAAATTTCAAATCCCATTGTTCATTGCTGGTATATAGGAAAGTAATTGACTATTGTATATTAAACTTGAATCCTGTAACCTTGCTATAATCAGTTATTAATTGCAGGAGTTTTTTTTGTCAATCCTTTCAGATTTTCTGTGCAGACGATTGTGTCATCTCTGAACAAAGAGAGTTTTATTTCTTCCTTCCCAATCAGTATATCTTTCATTTCCTTTTCTTGTCTTATTGCATTATCTAGGACTTCCAGTACAATGTTGAAAACAAGTTGTGAGAGGGGACATTCTTTCTTTGTTCCTCATTAGTAGGAGAGCTTCAAGTTTCTCACCATTAAGTATCATGTTAGCTGTCCATTTTTTGTAGATATTCTTTATCAAGTTGAAGAAGTTATCCTCCCCCTAGTTTACCAAGAGTTTTTATCATGAGTGAGTGTTGAATTTTGTCAAATGCTTTTTCTGCATCTATTGATGTGATCATATGATTTTTCCTTTTAACTATTGATGTGATAGATTAATTGATTTTTGAATGGTGCCTTGTGTATCTGGGCTAAATCCCACTTGCTCATGCTGTCTAATTCCTTTTATAAATTGTTGGATTCAATTTGCTAATTATTTTTGAGGATTTTTGCATCTATATTCATGACAGATATTGGTCTGTAGTTTTCTTTACTTGTAATGTCTTTATCTCATTTTGGTATTAAGGTACTGCTGTCCTCTTAGAATGAGTTCAGAAGTATTCCCTCTGCTTCTATCCTCTGAAAGAGGGTATCCTTTGAAAGGAGATAGAGAATTGGTATAATTTCCTCTTCAAATGTTTGGCAGAATTCACCAGTGGACATATCTGGGCCTGTTGCTTTCTGTTTTGGAAAATTATTAGTTATTGATTCAATTTTTTAATAAATATAGACCTATTCAGATTGTTTCTTCTGTGAATTTTGGCAGATTGTATCGTTCAAGGAATTGGTTCATTTCATCTAGGTTATCAAATTTGTGGGCATAGAGTTGTTCATATTATTCATTTATTATCCTTTTAATGCCCATGGGATCTGTAGTGATGTCCTCTGTTTCATTTCTAATATTAGTAATTTGTGTCCTCTTTTTTTTTTTCTTACCCTGGCTAAAGGCTTATGGATTTTATTGATCTTTCCAAAGAACCAGCTTTTGGGTTCATTGATTTTTCTTTATTGATTTCCTGTTTTCAATTTAACTGATTTCTTTTTTAATTCTTATTATTTATTTTCTTCTGATTAATTTGGATTTAATTTGCTCTTCTTTTTCTAGTTTTGTAAGGTGGAAGCTTAGATTATTGATTTTAGATCTTTCTTCTTTTCTAATATGTGCATTTAATGCTGTAAGTTTCCCACTAAGCATTGCTTTCACTGCATCCCCAAAATTTTAAGTTGAATTTTCATTTTCATTCAGTTCAAAAATTATTTTAATTTCTCCTGGGATTTCTTCTTTGACCCATGTGTTATTTAAAATAGTATTATTTAATCTGCAGGTATTTTGGGATTTTCCAGTTATCTTTGTGTTATTGATTTCTAATTTAATTCTGCTGTGGTCTAAGAGCAGACATTGTATGATTTCTCTTCTTTTAAAAATGTTAAAGTATGTTTTATGGCCCAGAATGTGGTCTATCTTGGTGAATGTTCCATGTGAGCTTGAGAAGAATGGTTGTTCTGCTGTTGTGTGGTGAAGTAGTCTGTAGATGTTGACTATATTCAGTTGGTTGATGGTGAACATTGAGTTCACAATGTCCTTATTGATTTTCTGCCTGCTGGATCTGTCCATTTCTGATAGAAGGGTGTTCAACTCTCCAACTATCATTGTGGATTCATCCATTTCTCCTTGCAGTTCTATTAGTTTTTGCCTCATGTAGATGAATATTCTATTGTTAGGTGCATACACATTAAGGATTGTTATGTCTTCTTGGAGAATTGACTCCTTCATCATTTTATAATACTCTTCTTTATCTCTGATAACTTTCCTTGCTTTGAAGTCTACTCTGTCTGAATTTAATATACCTACTCTTGCTTTCCTATGACTAGTATTAGCATGATATATTCTTCTTCCATCCATTTACCTTAATTCTATTTGTATCTTTATATTTAAAGTGCATTTCCTGTAGATAGCATATAGTTGGGTCTTGTTTTTTGATCTACTCTGACAATCTCTTTCCTTTCATTGGTGTATTTATACCAATGACATGTAAAGTGATTATTGATATAGTTGGATTACTTTATTTGTTACTGTTTTCTATTCCTTGCTCTTTTCTTTGCTCCTTTTTTTTTTTTGCCATGCAGCATGTGGGATCTTAGTTCCCTGACCAGGGATCGAACCCTCACCCCCTGCATTGGAAGCGTGCAGTCTTAACCACTGGACCGCCAGGGAAGTCCCTCTTTGTTCCTATTTTTGTCTTATACTATCTAATGTTATTTTAAGATTTAAAATATTGTTTCTAGTTATAATTTATTGAGCACTTACTATGTGCTGGTACTGTGCCAAGAGTTTTACATTCATTATCTCACTTAGTCCACTTGACAATCCTATGATAATGAGCTATAATAAGTAGCACTTACTGTATGCCAGTTAACCTGTTAAACTCATCACACACATTATTATATACATTATCTCATTTAATTCTCTCAACAGCCCCATGTCAAAGGTAAGGTTACTATCCCCACTTTACAGACAAGGGATCTGAGGTTTAGTGAGGGCATGTAAGGTATCAACTGTAGTCTTGTCTTCCTAGTAATTCTCCAAAATAATCCCCAGTACCTCCACCCTGCTTCTGACAAATGTCTTCCTTTAGTGCCTATGGCTGAGCCTTGTCATCTCTTACTTGTCTCAACAAATGATAATACATGCACATCCTTTCTTAAGTTGCTTATTCTTTCCTAGAGTGTGAAGACGTCTGTTGTTCCTGTTAAAAATTGTTTTTTGATGTTTTGTGTGTCTGTGTGAGTAGCAGTTAGAATGAAAGCTTTGATATAAAAAGTCTCTTCGTTGATGTTGTTCTCTCTTGTCCACTTCCCCTCCCCACTACAGTAGGACATGGTTGGTCGGTCCACAGTTTTGGTTTGATAGTGGATGCCCAGGTAGCCAAGTCCTTCCTCTGACCTCACCACACCTGTACCTCTGTAGTGCTGGAGCCCTCTCTGGGAGAACTCAGGGCAATTGTTCCTTGCACTTTCATACTTCTTATACCTGTCTTTTCTTGTTTCAGCTCATGAGAAAGCTTTCTCTTGCTCATCTGCTCTCATTCAATGCAGGAGCAAGCCGAGCTGTCTTTGCTGCAGGAAGCCACACACACCTGCAGATCTGCCCCTGCAGTCTGCCCTTGCTTCTCCAAGAGTGGTCAGAATCCCTGGGAAGCTCATTTAAATGCACATTTCCTGGTCTCACTCTCAGGGATTTTGATTCATAAGAATAGGTAGAACAAGGAATCTGTTTTATTAAGCCCTTCCTTACCCCAGAGTTATAGCTCAAGAACTATTCATGATTGCCCTTGGTTCCTCCTTTGGAGTTCTCACCTCTCTCTACACCAGTTCCATGGGTCTTTGCATAACTGGCTGCTACCACCATGCCTGGCTTTGGGGCTCCCTCAGCCCCTTGGCTTGACCATGGAGAAATACATGTTCCTTGCATCCCAGTGCAGCTGTGATGCTTACCGATTTTTTTTTTTCTAGCCATTGGTCTCTTGCTAATAACTAGCTCACACCAAGTTCTGATCCCACTGATTGAGAAAGATCCCAATAAAGCACAGTGATTATGTTCTTGTCCACGCAAGCTGGGGGGACCTGAGTTTAAGTCTCAGCTCCACTCAGTGACATGGCTATGTGATTTAGGTCAGACAGTGGATCTCTTTGGGGTTCCACTTTCTTATCTGTGAAATGGAATGAGGATATTTGCTGCACCTATGTCAAAGAATTGATGAGTAGGAAGACTGGGCTAATGATGTACGACTGTATCCTAAAGGTAACGTTGTGACAATACTGTTGTGCTATATAGGAAAATATCCAAATTCGTTGGAAAGATCTCTTAGGACACTCTTTTATGTTGAGGGAAAACCCCCAGGGTTCTATAAATGGTGGGGAGCATGGAGAAGTTTGCCTTTATACGAACTTTTTAAAGTGTTGAAACTACAGTGCTCCAATGAAGCTGACCACCTACCATGAAACCATGATCAAATCTGTTCTCTTTTAAAAGGAAAAGAAAAAGTGAGCTTGTTCTGTTTGTCTTTCTTCACGTGGGGTGCCTTTCCAGGGCTTGCTACTTTGAGAGTGTGAGCCCAGACAAATGCTTTTAAGGTAAACCCATATCCTGGTAGAAAGGACACTGGTAGGGTGCATCCCCGAAATTATTTGTTAGTTCTCATCCACTCATTGTCAGGGAGAAAACTGCTCTTGGAGAGCTGGAGGCCTTTGCACCTGCCAGCTCAGGCACTTGAGGCTGCGCTGGCTGCTTCTGAGAAGGCCCTATTTCTCATGCTTGAGCAACTTAGCATCTGGGCGGCTGGGAACCAGAGAGCAGTGCCTAGCAGGGCTCTGTCAGGCCCGGAATCCCCTCCTCGCAGACTGAACTGCTGAGGGTGCCCTCTGGAGGTTTATTCACTTTTGGTGTTGAAGTATCTGGCCGCCTGCTTTTAACAGAATTAAGAGTCATACACAGTTGGAGTTTATTGCATGTGGTGGGGGCAAACCTGAGCCTATAATTCCATGCTTTAATTGTACGAGCGGATTTTGAAGCAGGCCTTTCCCAAGCTGGTGGTGTGCATGGGAAATGCCTTGTAGATATCGCTCACAATAGGGAAATCCTGTCCTGTATACTGTGATTGGGGTAGAAAGCCTCAGTAAAGGGCCGAGCTTTGAGGTATTTTAAAAGAGAGATTAACACTTATTGTAGAAGTGCTAATCACTGATTGAATTAATCAAGGGCCAAACTACAAGGTGTTAACAAGAAAGATTAGTGACTTTGGGTGTGAATATTCAAAACCAGGGATTGTGAAACCTGGGACAGAGTTTTTCCTGGGTACACAACAGAAAAAAGAACAAGTAGAAGACAAGATAACGAGCTAGTACTTTTGCTCAGCAATTTCCTCTTGAGCAGGCTGGGGAATCATTGTTAAAAATATTAAATGTCAAGTGTGTAGAACAGTGCTTGGCTTATAATAAGGACTCAATAAATGTTAGCTATCGTTATTTTGTTAAGGTCTCCTATTAGAAATCTCAACTGAGGACTAGGGAGAAACTTGTTTACTTTAGAGAAAAAAATGTCTGGCTCAATTACTTCAAAAAAAAAAAAAAAGAAGCTTAATTTGCCTGAAGGGAATTGAACAGATCTTGAATGTACAGTTTAAGCTCAACTACTTGTATAATAAAGGACTGGGGGAAATACTTCAGTGCTACAACATATGCTAAAATTACTTTCACCACCTTTCTGGAAGAAGTAATCTGTAATTTGAGAACCAAATAACCAAGGAAATAGAACTGGAAAGTGAAATTAGAACATATAAGGAAATGGTTTATTCAAATAAAAACAGCTATGTCCAAATCACTAAGGCTGGATAAAATGGTTTTCTAGGAAGCCTGTATTTGCAGTGAACACCATGGGTGGGCAGAGAGGAGGAGAAAGGCACCTGGGGGAGGTTGCTTGGAGAATGAGGAGCTTTGAGAATGAGGTGTTAATTTGAGAAGAATATGATGAAAAAGCTTAAACAAATCCAGAAGGAAAAAAAAAAAACGGAAATAGATAATGTACTAAGTGGAGTTAACTTGAAAAAAATCATTTAAAAATGCTGCACGGAGCAATTGATAGTTGAATGGGTGTCTTTTTAGTACTGAATTGAGGAAGGGGGAGAAGGGCACTCACATTTATTAGGCCTTACAAGGGTCATTGAAGAGCTGGGAGGAGTAAAAGGATAATTTGGTTTAGGCCTCCTCCCAAAGATGACTTCACATTTAGACAATTCCAGATGAAGGATCTTAAATAAGGGATCCCTTCTAATTCTCACTATAATCCTACAAAATGGATTATATTACAGATGGAGAAACAGAAACTCAGTATGAAATCCTGCAGATACCTCCTCAGTGTACTTTTTGAATGTAAACCAGCCAAAATGGGTCCAAAGTTCTTGAAGTGTTCATCTAAATTTTCTTTGATAGGAAAAAAAATTGTTTACGTATAAATTTATTCATGTAATTGGCATATTTAAAATTTTCATCACTTAGACCAGCACTGTCCAGTAGAAATGTAACATTAAGCCATATAATGTAATTTAAAATTTTC
>NC_041233.1:50946186-50950496 GCF_002837175.3 Physeter macrocephalus
CTCCCGGACCGGGGCACGAACCCGTGTCCCCTGCATCGGCAGGCGGACTCTCAACCACTGCGCCACCAGGGAAGCCCTAGTAGTCACATTTTTAAAAGTAAAAGAAACAAATGAAACTAATTTAAATTGTATATTTATTTAATATATAATTTCAACAAGTAATCAACATACAAAATTATTAATGAGCTATTTTACTTTTTTTTTCTGTACTAAGTCTGAATTCTGGTGTGTATTTTTAGACTTACAGCCTATTTCAATTTGGACTAGCCACATTTCAAGTGCTCAATAGCTACTATATTGGACAACAGAGACTTAGGCTCCGTAAAGTGCAAACATGCTGGTTCTAGCCTTTGGAGATAATGACCCAGTAGGCCAAGAATATGAGAGGCCCACCAGAATGTAAATGAGTGACTGGTAAATACTTCCTCTTTTGTTTTTCCAGAGGAAAGGCCATAATTTGATTTTTTTCTTTTGTACCCAGCAACTATACAGATAAGGCAAAAGTCACCTTTGATCCATTTGCCTCTGACTGGTCCTAATCCTCTCACCAGGAGCAGCTACCGTTAGCAGTGTGGTGCTTCTAGGTCTATTGGTGTGATTTTACAAATATGCATACATCCAGAAATATATTATTCACATATGTGTTTTTAAAAAAATTGGTGAAATAGCATATTTTTTCCCAATTTGCCTTTCTCATTTAACAATATGGCTTTGAGAACTCTTCATGTTGGTAGATTTATCAACCTCATTCTTTTAAACTGTTGCATAGTAGTCTATAATTTATTTAACCGTTTCCCCATCAATGGACAGGCTCTTTCTAATTTACTGCAGTTATTATTAGAACAACAATAAATGCAATGGCCTCCTTCTTTTTTTTTTTTTTTGGCTACACCTCGCAGCATGCAGGATCTTAGTTTTCCGACCAGGGATTTAACCCATCCCCCCCTACAGTGGAAGCGAGGAGTCCTAACCACTGGACCGCCAGGGATGTCCCACAATGGCCTCTTTTTTGATGGTGAAAATAGCATCATTTTCAGAGGGGAAGATGGCAAGTCTATCAGAGATTGGGAAATCAAATAAGTTGTTCATTTTGTATGGCTGAGGGCCACTGCTGATGCCTGCGTTTCCCCAGCCCTCTCTTAGAGCTATGCCATCCACCTCCCAGCCTCCACCCCCTACCCCACACCCACCCACTAATATGCTCAAAATAAGTCGTGACAAGCATTTCTTTGCTAGAGGATACCTCGGCTTTTCAGGGTCTTGAAACTGAAGTGGAGGATGAATAGAAAGAAAATTATTTCCCTAAAGTTCAAGAGAGATAAAGCCTCCAGCCAGAACAGGGATTCACTGGGATTCTTCACATCCTCACCCCCATCCTCCAGGTGCACAAAATCCTCGCATTGCTTTTAACTACTCTTTGATGTGCTGAGCCAGGCCTGCTTTCTCCTCTCTTCTCTGCTCAAATTCTTTGTCACTTTAATTCCACCCAAGGAATTTCATTAATTACACATTAATGACATTAATAACAGTGATCAATAGTCCTCTAACTTTCACAAGGAGATATGTACTTTAAAAGATGTGTTAAATCGATGATTCTCTATTCTCTCCATCCATCCATCCATTCATTCAACAAACATTTAATGAATATCGACCATGTGCCCAGCACTGGGTTAAGGCCTGGAGCTGTAAAGATGAAATAAAGGCTTTCAGGTACTGTGTGGAGGGCAGTAATCTTTGGGGTGGTAGGGGAGGAGTGTGTTGTAAAGGGAGCCGTTTCAGGGTTCTACCCAACACAGTATTTAAAGATAGCCCTGAGTAGAAACTTAGTAGAAAGGGAAATGTCCATTTAAAGGTGTTCTAAAATGGAACATACACTCTTCCACCCTGCTCCTTGTCCCTGGGGTTTTTTTCCTCTCTCCTCCTTTTTGTTCCCTTGTCCTGTCCTGGCTGTGAAAGTTTCCTTTACGTCCTCTCTCTCCACAGCACCGCTGCCTCTCATTTCAGGTAAGGAACAAATCTGGGACATCGGAGGCAGACAGTCCAGAGCCTATGGTGTAAAGCATCACGTGATGAAATATTAAATTTCATTTTCGAGACAGATTTCCGTGCAAAGCAGATACAGTTTAAGTATGTGATTAGTAACCTCTTCCCCACTGAAGTACTTAGTAAATCATTTGCATAATATGTTTAATGATAAATTATGCATTGTAGAATTACACTAACCAAAAATTTTGTTTGGTCTTTCAAAAAATTTTTTTTAAATATTTTTAATTAAATTAATTTTTATTGAAGTATAGTTAATTTACAATGTTGTGTTAGTTTCAGGTGTACAGCCAAGTGATTTATATATATATACATATATGTATATATATGTATATATATATATACATATATATGTATATATATGTATATATATATATAAATTCTTTTTCAGATTCTTTTCCCTTGTAGGTTATTACAAAATACTGAGTATAGTTCCCAACCTAAGATATTTTTGAAAAAGGTTTCTGCTTTCTTCCCTCCCCATGTTGACCAGACCAGCCTGGCATCTATCCAGGAAGGATTTTAAATTAGTGAGTCATTAGGCTGTGTAAAAAGAGCTTACCTTGTGTAAAGGTACCCTCTTCCACAAAACAAAAAGGCTTCAATGACCACAACTCATTTAAAGTGAAGATTAAACATTTTAACCGGAACAGTGCCCTAATTCAGCAAATTTTATTTATGTCCAAATGCAGCACTATTGGCAATGAAGAGCAATTCGAGAAGTCATAACCCAAGACAGTTATTATGAGGGCCTTTAGAGTTCCCTATAAATTTCCCCTGTTGACCTCAGAGCCAACGCTCAACCACAGAGTCAAATATTTGTATTAGGTGTTCCTGTGTTTAACAGACTAATTAAAAAGATAGAATTCTTTGATTCTGTCTCAAATCATTTTACTTCTAATCTCTTTTCTGGAAAAGCCTGCTGGATAAATGGAACTAAGAGTGTGTTTTCTAAGAAGAGGCTTTATCATGTTGTAATAAATCCAGGGACAGGGGACATTAATGTACCTGAAGTGCTCTTAATGAGTCTATGGTGGGGATCATCCTCTGGGTCTTGTTTCAGGGACCTTTATCTTGAAGGTTATAAATCCTCTGAGAAATGACTGTAATGGGGGAAACCTTTACCAAAGGAAACACTGAGTTCAAACATAGCTAAATGCACTGGCCAGAGAGGCAGGTTTAAGGACAGGTGAGGAAGCCATGACACTTTGAGGCATTAACTCGAAAAACTTGTCTTTGGAGAGGAGACATGACTGGCCCTGAAATCTACTCAGAGGAAAATAAAATACCATTTGGAAATCTCTCTATTGACCCTGTATTAATGTATTTCTCTTCCCTTCTTTCCTATTTATAATTTGGGGTATGGGAGACTATAGAGAGCTCCCATCCAAAGTGTAGTCTGAGGACCCCATGCAGCAGAATCACTCTGAGGGAATTATCAAGAATGAACACTCTTAGGCCCAGCCTCATTCCTGCTGAACCAGAAATATTCTTGTTGGTGGTGATGGTGGCAGTAATGGTGAGGTGGGAGGTTTGGAAGGCTTGGATTCTGAATTTTTTTGTTTGTTTAAAAAATTTAAATATTTATTAATCTATTTAAAAATAATAATAAAGCCATTGTATGTTAACATACATATCTCATGAAAAGTAAATGTATTTTCCAAAACTACAAATAATTTAGTAAGAAGAGTGGTATTACTTTATAGTTTTGCAAATCTCTTTAATATCTGGCTTTAATTAAGGACAGATGGATTCTCTTTTCTGCTTCTGCATTGAATCTGTTGTGATATGTTGTTTTGGTTGAAGTCTGGCATTATATAGGTATGTAGTTGGAAAAAAGAAGGATATATTAATAGCATTCTCAGGTAATTGTGAATATATATATTTTTTGATATTTCACCAAAGCTGGACAAGTAACAGTTTCTTAAAGGGTAATTACAATGTGGAATCTGAAATCATATCAGTGAAGTTTTTCATACTGTTACATTAAAATTTATTCATCTGTCTGCAATCTGCCTTTTGTAAACCAGCTGCTTAGTATGATGCTTATACAAACCATAGTTTTAGAACCACCAAATTCTCACTTCATTACACAGAGATAAACTGAGGCCCCATCAATGCATCCTCAAGTCACAGGGCCCCAGAGGCTTCCCTTTTGTCATTCTTCTTTTTTTTTTTTTTTTTTTTGTGGTACGCGGGCCTCTCACTGCTGTGGCCTCTCCCGTCGCGGAGCACAGGCTCCGGACGCGCAGACTCAGCGGCCATGG